>NC_141539.1:129245576-129559230 GCF_021556685.1 Rattus norvegicus | reverse complement strand
ACACACACACACTCGTGTGCTTCCACCCGGAAACATGGTGTTTTGTGGCACGTTGTCTCTTCCCTAGGCTCTGGGGCCCATCACATGGGTCTTCTGAAGTCACCTGTATGCTGGATTCCTTGTTTGCTTTGTTATCCTGAGTGAGCCAGCGTCTTGGGGAGCCCTGGGAGTGGGAAGCCTCTTCATCTATAATCTCTTTATGGGTTGTTAATTGGAAACTAAACAGAATGTAGGAGAGTGTGAACGGTCTCTGCCAGCGTGGGGAAGCGGATGTGTGTATGCGGGAAACCGGAAAGCGGTAACGGGGCTTACTTCTAGGTGGGGAAAGAGGCTGTTCTTGCAACATTCCTTCATAGGGCAAACCTTTCCTCCATTCAGGCATCCATCACATTCCATTTTAAAAACCACTGCTTTGAAACCAAATAGCAGCATCAAATACTTTGCTCTTGGACAGGCGTTTTTTCCTCCCCTACCTGTTTTAATTCTGATGATGGTTTCTTTTTAACTCCTTCTAGCATAGTGCAAACCATGAAGTCTGAGCCTTCCCTCATACTCTCGACTTTTCTTTTCTTTTTTTTTTAAAGATTTATTTATTCATTTATTATATATAAGTACACTGTAGCTGTCTTCAGACACACCGGAAGAGGGCATCAGATCACATTACAGATGGTTGTGAGCCACCATGTGGTTGCTGGGAATTGAACTCAGGACCTCTGGAAGAGCAGTCGGGTGCTCTTAACCGCTGAGCCATCTCTCCAGCCCTCGACTTTTCTTTTTATGTGTTTGATTTTTAATCATGTATTATATGTATTATATGTATATTTTAATCATGTATTATAGGTGATGTGTCCAGATGTGTGTAGCTGCACAGAATCCAGACGTGGATATCAAATTGCCCTGGAGTTCAAGTTGGTAGGCAGTTGTGAGCTGCCACATGGATGCTAGGAACTGAACTTGGGTCCCTGGCCAGTGTACTTAACCACCGAGCTGCTTCTCAGCCCTGCTCTTACCTCTAACGCCTTCCATCATTCTGCCGCCTGGAGTTTTGAGTCTTTGAGACTGTGCTCAATGTTCTGGAAGACTCTGCTCTAGTGAGGCAGCGCTGAGGCCTTAGTCTCCAGACCAGTCCACAGGTCTCAGCCTCCTGTTGGGCACTGGACCAGAAGACTGAGTCAGCATTGGCACCGTCTGGATCCAGAAGGCACTTGGTCTTCTGGGGCACCCATTGCAGATAGGAGGCCAAGGCCACCGTCGGCTTTTCAGGTGCCAGGACCAGAGCCAGGAGGGCTAGGGTGAATCAGAAGGAGTTAAGTCACTGAGAGGAATGCACAGCATCAGAGTCCAAGCTGTGCAGAGAGCCCCGGAAGGCAGTCTGCAGCAGGCAGATTCCAAGACCACAAGGACAATCTGTGCACTGCTGAGCTGACTGTCGCCGGGAGGCTGGGAGAACAAGACAGAGCATGCGTGTCAAGCATGGATGCTTGGAGTGTAGGAGCCTTGCATAGTGCTCTCTCTCTCTCTCTCTCTCTCTCTCTCTCTTCCTCTCCCTCTCTTCTCCTTTCTCCCTTCCTCCCTCCCTCCCTTCCTCCCTCCCTCCCTCTTTCCCATCCTCCCTCCCTTCCTCATTATCCTCCTCTTCCTCTTCAGCCTCCTCTTTCTTCATTGTGAATTTTATTACTATTTTATTCCTGAAAAAAACCTCCACATTATATAATTATATTTCCAGTGTAAAAAGTTAAATGTTTCCAATAAAGCTAGTCATTTTTAACCCTTCTGCTGCCTGCCCTGTTCTGTTCTCCTCTTTGGAATGAAGCAAGGACATTAGCTTGTCACCAATGCTAAGGAGTCTGGACCTTGAACTTTCCCCTGCACATTATAGACTTGAAGGAGATTCCCAAAGAAATGCACAGCATGGCTGGATGTGTGCCCGCTTGCACGCATGCATGTGCCTGCACATGAGTGCATTTCGAGGGTTGCGTTTTGTAAATGATTTTGCTCTGAGGGTAGAT
The DNA here is from genome assembly GCF_021556685.1 of Rattus norvegicus. Classification (NCBI taxonomy): domain Eukaryota; kingdom Metazoa; phylum Chordata; class Mammalia; order Rodentia; family Muridae; genus Rattus; species Rattus norvegicus. The sequence continues at coordinate 129,557,221 of NC_141539.1, read as the reverse complement.
TGCTCAGCAGCCTGCCTTGCTGGCGCGCGTGTAGTCCTGAGCCGGTTTCTACTCGAGTCCTTAGAGCCTTGCTTATCTCTTCAGTGTCGCCCAGTATTGCCTGGTGTCGAGTGACACAAGCTCTTGTGGCCCATCTGATATCTTCTGTGGTAGAAAGATCCGACTAAATTGCTGTGTTTGTCACCTTGGGCTGCTAGGACAGAACACCACAGACCAAGCAGCTCAAACAACAGACATTTGTTTTCTTACAGCTCTGGAGGCTGAGGTCAAAACCAAGGTAGATCCCATCTCTGGTGGCAGCTGCTTTGTACATATCTCTGTTTGCAAAATTCTCTCAGTGTTTACGGGAGGGAGGGGAAACATTCTCTCCTTCGACAGAAGTTTAGGCTCCCACATATGCGTTGGCCATTGGTACACCCAGCTTGTAGCACCTGAGGGGTCACGTGGGAATCCTAGAAGAGCATCCATCCCCCTTTGCCTCTAGTCACCTATTTGTTCCTCTGCCTGGTCAACAACAGTCAGCCATGGTAGCTCAGAAACCGCTCAGGACAGAGATGGCGTTGATGGGCTGGTTGACCTTGGGCCAGAAGTGTTTTGTGTGTGTGGGAGAGAAGACACAAGAACTTTGAGCTTCATCCTCTTGGCCGTCATAGCACTGTCTGTGAGCAGCTCAGGGATTCTTCTTAGCCCAGGGAGGTAGATGTAACTATTTGTCTAGGATCGCTCCTGGCTGTGCTGTGGGGGAGCTGGTGAGACCTGAGAGCTTTGGGCAGGTGTGCGCGTTCCCAGCTAGGGTGGCGGGGAGCAGGCAGAGAAGTAGAGAGAGCAGCAGGCTTGGCATTGTCCGTGCTCTGCGCATGGGAGAGCTGGGTGAGACCCAGAGCCTGTGCCCGTGAGGGTTCCAGAGAAGGTGAGGCGCGCTGGCAGGCTTGGCACTGTCCCGGCTTCGTGGGTGGGAGAGCTCGGTGAGATCCATAGTCTGCCTGGGCGGGTAAGGGTTCCAGAGAAGGGGAGGCGCTGGCGAGCTTGACTCTGCAATGCAGGCTTTGCGGTGATTGGCTGTTCTCTCATGGCTGTCTTCAACCTCTCTGGCTATCAGGCCTTCCCCGGGTCTGTGTAGGTGTTTCTTAGAGCAAAGTTTTCTGCTTGCTATCTATTTGTTCTGTGATTTTAAATCTCTGTTATTACCTCCTCGCCCTTAAATAGAAATAGTGGGAGCAGAGAGATGGCTCTGTTGGGGGTGGGAGGTGGGATGCTAGCCATTCAGCCATTCTAACCTACACTCAGATTTGAACCACGAACCCATGTGGAAAGCCAGATGTGGTGGCACCTATCTGCCAATCCCAGCACTCCCTCTGGTCAGGGAGAGCAGGAGAGGAGAACTGCCCAGGAACTCTTAGATTGACTACCCTGGAATATGCATCATCGCAGCAGGAAGAGAGAGACCCTGCCTGAACAAGGTAGGAAAAGCAAGGATAAGAATCAGTTCCTGAAAGTTGCTCTTCACAGACAGATTCCTGGTGCACCACTCTGCTTAGTCCTGCAGACTGGTTGTGCTTATACACTGATATGTCTCAGTGTGTCTGTCCATCTGTCTCTCTCCCTCTATCAGAACTAAAATAAATTAATAAACTTTTAAATAAATAGGATGTTTAATCCACAGGATTAGAGAGAGGGTGAAATCAAATAACACCCTTATAGATTACAACACATTTTTCCGTGGCAGGCATGAGAGCAGTTGTTTCCAGGTAGCAATTGTCTCTGTGGTGGGCATTTAATCCCACCCCTCAGGTCTCATCATACCTAGTTATGGGAACATCAGGCACTCTGTTTTACAACATCTCTGCACGCCTCCCCTCCTTAAAAGAGAGGCGCCCGATGCTTTTCAAGGACCTGCCAAGGGTCCTGATGAGGAAGAGGAAGAGGAGGAAGGGAACCTCAGACTCTGGCCCATCTGGTGTAGAGCCTCTGTGTTTTATCTGTAAAAGCTTTAACTGCAGTCTGCCCTTTCCTCTCCATCACCGACTAGGGGCAGCTGAGGGAAGTGGGGCTGGGAGTCTTGCTTCTCTTCAGACCCAATAAAAATGAACTTAGGAGTCCCAGCTGCAGCCCATATGACTACTGTCTCTGAGGAAGCTGCAGGGAAGTTTGCACAAACGGGTGTTATCTGGGTGCCGCTACAAGGTGGGAGGTCTGGAAACAGGCGTTTGGCAGTCTAAGGGGTGGGCAGCAAGCAGAAACAGCTGGGTGAGCACCCTGTCTGGGTCCGAACGCACCCTGGAATTCTGGGTTTGAAACCTTGGGGAGGTAAGTTAGGGTGTTCACAGGACTGAGTAGCAGGATGCCCTAAAGAGTTATAGGGCATTGTCTGTCAACCACTGATGCCATGTTCAATATTGGTACCTGTCAATCAAATCAACCCCAAATTAAGCATCATTCTTACCCTCTCAAGGAACCCTCCTTGACTAGCTTGCTTAGGAGTGCAGAATGAACCCTGGCCTACCACCCTACTTACCACTACATACTGATCCCTGGTCCACCACCCTGCTTAGCACTACATACTGATCCCTGGTCCACCACCCTGCTTAGTACTACCTACTGATCCCTGATCCTCCACCCTGCTTAGAACTACCTACTGATCCCTGGTCCACCACCCTGCTTAGAACTACATATTGATCTCTGGTCCACCACCCTGCTTAGTATTGCATACTGATCCCTGGTCTACCACTCTGCTTAGTATTGCATACTGATCCCTGGTCCATCACCCTGAGTAGTACTACATACTGATCCCTAATCTACCACCCTGCTTAGTATTGCATACTGATCCCTGGTCCACCACCCTGCTTAGTACTACATACTGATCCCTGGTCCATTACCCTGATTAGTACTGCAGACTGATCCCTGATCCACCATCCTGCTGTATACTGCAGACTGATCCCTGATCCACCATCCTGCTAGGTGCTGCAGACTGATCCCTCGTCCTATCCTCCTGGTCTCCCCTATTCTATCCTAACTGTCTTCAAGTCACAGTTCTTAGGTGTGTGACAGGCAGTTGTACTCTCACTTACATTATGTTTCTTCTCTCTCCCCCTCATCATGTGAGCGATGTCTTGGTGTGTGTGGCAGGCAGTGGGAGGATTACCTATAAACTGACCATAACAAAGCCAGATTCCAAGATCTGGGAGAGGTGAGGGGAGAGGAAGACTGTGTTGGAAGGGAGAGAGGAGAAGAGGGCCCCTTTATCTGAGGCAAGCCTCAAAGCACAGCGGTTTTATGATTGCTGGTAAAGGGTAAAATGCAGTGGCGTTCACTACAGTTCTGTCTCAAAAAATTTTAAAGTCAGTGTTTGGCATTTCCACTCTGAACACTAAATCCTGTTCACTGTCAAACCATCCTCCATCCTGACATCGTCGCTTCCTGGATCTCTGACTATGGCGTTCATCTTTAGTTGTCAGTTTCCGTGCCTCCCGAACTTTTGACAGACATGCGAACGTTATCTTCTTATATTCAAACACATGGGTAGTTGATTTAGGTCACTGTTAACTCGCCATTCATCTCTGCCCTTGGGCTGGTTTTCCTCTAGATCTATGACCACAGACTGATCCCTGGTTTAATTTGGATCAGGGAGGCATCACTTTGTGGTACTAAGCGGGATGGTAGGCCAGGGATCTTTATAACATGAACACACACACACACACACACACACACACACACACACACACACACACACAGAGAGAGAGAGAGAGAGAGAGAGAGAGAGAGAGAGAGAGAGAGAGAGAGAAAGAGAGAAACTTCTAGAATGATGCTCTGTAATAAAGATTATGTTTCATGGGCTCCATTTTACCAGGAATTTAATTGTGTTCCCTACAATGTGCTAAACCCTGACATTGAACATGCCTGTGTCTGGAGATAAAGTAACTAAGACAAAAGGAAGGTTTGGAGGAGGGGTCCAAACCCAATGGGCCAGCAGGCATTATAAAGATGAGATCTCCGTTGTCTCTCTCTAATATGTCTGTCTGTCTCTCATCCCCTGAACCCCCTTCCTCGGAGCATACCAAGGAAAGGCCAGAGGAAGGCACAGTGTGATAATGGTGACTTGCAAATCTAGAAAAGAGGCTCAACCTGTAAAGACCATGTCTAGAGGTTAGGCATGGCCCCTGGTTGAGGGATGGGGTCACCCATCCATCTCAAAAATATTAACGCAGAATTGCTCCTGTCTAAAGGAAATGCAGGGACAAAGAGTGGAGCAGAGACTGAAGGACAGGCCATCCAGAGACTGCCTCACTGAGGGATCCATAAAATCTGCAGCCATCAAACCCAGACACTGTTGCTGATGCCAAGAAGAGCTTGCTGACAGGAGCCTCGTATAGCTGCCCCCTGAGAGGCTCTGTCAGAGCCTGACCAATACAGATGCGGATGCTCTCAGCCAACCATTGGATGGAGCGTGGGAACCCCAGTGGAGGAGCTAGAGAAAGGACTGAAGGAGATGAGGCATTTGCAACCCCATGGGAAGAAAGAACAACAACGTTAACCAACCAGACCACTTCCCCCAGAGCTCCCACAGACTAAACCACCAGCCAAAGAGTACACACGGAGGGAGAAATGACTCCAGCTGCATATGTAGCAGAGGTAGCTGACATCAATGGGAGGCTCGATGCCCCAGTGTAGGGGAATGCCAGGGCGGTGGAGTGGGAGTGGGAGTGGGTGAAGGGGTTAGGGGAGCACCCTCATAGAAGCAGGGGCGAGGGAGGATGATATAGAGAGTTTTCAGAGGGGAAACTGGGAAGGGGGACAACATTTGCAATGTAAATAAATAAAATAACCAATAAAAAATACGAAAAAGAAAAACGGAAGAAAAAAAACCAGGAAAAAAAAAACACAGGGGGAAAAAACAGCAGGGGGGGGGGGAGAGGCTGCCCCAGACACCAGAATTGCCAGAATTGCCTGGTGCCTAGACCTCTGGCCTTCCCAAACTGTGAGAAATAAATAACTTCCTTTCTGTTCATGCACGCAGCCTTGGAGCTTTGTTATAGCAGCCTGCAAAGATGAGTACTCACGTCATCCTCTTCCGTTATAGCAGCCTGCCAAGATGAGTACTCACGTCATCCTCTTCCGTTATGTGCGAGCAGCACAGGCTCTAAACGCCTTTCCCTACCTGGCTGATGGAAGTAAGTCTTTTGGCTTGTTCCGCATCTGAAAGTGTCTTCAGCCTGGCCCCACCCTCGGCTGGTAATTTCTCTAAGTATGTAATTTTAGGGGTGGGCTGGAAATCATCTGATTTGCAATGCTGGAAGGATTGCTTCATTGCCTGCTGCCGTCCAGTAGCTGGGAAGCAGGCACGTGCCCCTATGCATCTTCGCGTGGGATCTACCACCCTTTTTCCGGGAATGGTAAGATTGTTTGTGCCTATGTTTAGAACTCTTTTAGTCTCAAAAGTTTGTGTGCGGTGCTTGGTGGGGCCTTTTAATCCTACCTAAGTCAGGACTTCAGGAGGGGGATGGCATTTTGATATGGAAACTCATTCAATTGCATTCTGAAAGACTTCCTTACATCATTTGATAACTCTTGTCTTTTGCCAGCTCCTCTGGAATTCTAGTAATTTTATGTTAGACATCTTGGACAGATGCTAATCTCCTCTCCTGTTCTCTCATCAGGCCCTTGGTCTTCCCATGAATCTGGTAGATGACCTCGGCGGTGTCTCTCACCTCTTTATTGGGCTTTGATTCGCAGTTGGCTTCAGTGAACAGGAACCCTGTTAGTGCTATCGGTTCTGGGGAGGACTGTTGATCTCTCTGCGGATCTTCACTAGTATTTTTGATGAGTATTCTCTGCAGGTTCTTTCTCTGTTCACTGGTTAGAAGCTAAGTCTGCTCATTCCCTAAAATGTCTGGTGATTCTTGATCATTTATCTGTTCATGTTCAGTAACGAGGCTCTGAGAATCGAGGTGGGGCTGCAGGATGCAGGGCTGTCTGGGCCTTACTCACTGGTGGGCTGTAGAGAAATGGTTGTCTTGTTGAGAGACTCCCCCCAAGAAAGAATAGCTATAATTTATTCTCAGACTTCCCAGAAAGGTCCCCTCTAAGCTCCTCTATACAGAAGACGAATCGGGCATCTAGCTCTTGGAGGCCTAGGGGGAAGGGTCACAGATTTCATTACATAAGGTGATACTTCATACTCAATGCCTCCTTCCCAATAGAACACCCAACTTGTCACCCACTTGTCACCCACTTGGCATCCACTGTGCCTAGTGCTCTTGAGCCCTGACTCTCCATGGCTCACTTTCTTTAGAGATCAGTTCTTTCCCAAACAGCAGAGTATGATGGTGTCTTAGTTAGGGTTTGTATTGATGAGATAAAACACTATGACTAAAAAGCAAATGGGGGTGGGTAGGGAAGAGGGTTTATTTGGCTTACTCTTCCACACTGATGCTCCCTGAAGGAAGTCAGGTCAGGGACTCACACAGGACAAGAACCTGGAGCTGATGGAGAGACCATGAAGGCATGCTGCTTCTCCTCATGGCTTTCTCAGACTGCATGACCCCAGGACTACCAGTCTAAGTATGGCAGTATTCACCATGGGCTGGGCCCTTCGCCACTGATCACTAAATGAGAAAACGCCTTACAACTGGATCCAATGAAGGCATTTCCTCAACTGAGGCTCCTTCCCCTCTGATGACTCTAGCTTGTGTCAAGTTGACGCACAAGACCAGCCTGTACGAATAGAAAGAGAAGCGTAGGCTTCAGGACTCTGTCAGTCCCTGCCCCTTGTTGCAAGACTGCTGACTCGCTGCTCTCCAAGTCTCTGGTTTTGCCTCCTGAATCAGCTGGGTATAGAAGCTGCCTCCCCTGCCCTTTAGGCCCCAAAGGACACTGCTGTCAGGACTATTTTTCATCTAGTAGTTGGTCATCTCTGGAACCTATCTCTCATGAGTTTCTCAGATTTGTTAAGTTCAGGAGATGTTGAGGAGAATGTTCACACATTCTCCATATGTGCTGGTCTATAGATACTTCATCTAGATTGAAGCACTCCCTCCTAGAAAGAGGAAGGAAACTCCTAAGTCTCAGGAAGTAAATGGAACTTACAAAGCTCAATAAGGTCAAAGTTCCCACCCCTACTCCTTACCCCAATCCCAATATTAATTGCTGGGACAAGTCACGCTGGGAGCCCCATGGATGCAGCTTTTGAGTTGTCACCCATATTGGAGTGAGCTTTCAAGTGAAGCATTTGGTATTGAGTCAGTAGTGTTCCTGTATGTAACCCCTCACCTGTGTGAGCAGTTATAAGCAATCCCAATAACGCAGTAGGCTAGACTTGCATAAAGTAGTTAGACTTGCATAACGTAGTTTCTTCGGACTGCCCTTGGCATCCTGCCCAGAGTGAGTAAGCATTCGTTCATCTCACTACAAGAAAAGTCATATGACACAACTGGAATCCAAACAAGGACAGACAGACGGAAGCAGACCTGGGGAGGAGAGGTTCTTACAGTGAAGGATGAGACATGCAGCTGAGCCTGATTCATGTGTAGAGGGAGCATCCCAAGGAGTACTCTTGACATGGTACAGAATGGCACGCCACCGTGCTGTGGGGGAGACTTCATGCTCCCAGCGGTGGAACGCTAGAACATGTAAGCCCAAGTCAGAGTGGACCTCTTCCTTTTGTGGGTAACGAGGTGACATTCTTCCTTTGTGAAGGGGATCCATTATGAAAGTCTTGGGGTGCCTCCAAACCACTAATGGACTAGAGAATATATTGCAATCTCTGAACGGGGCGCACGTGGTATGGATCTTTCAAGCAGACTGCAGTGTCAGCTGAGTGGCTTTTGTTGTAGGCGATAAGACATGCAACTGAGGCTCCCCTGCCTTCTCAGACATATAAACGAGCAATTACAACAGGGAAGAAAAAAAAGACATGTGGCTGCCATCCTTTTCTTTGGACAGGAAAACTAGAAAGAAGGGAAGACCAGACGGGAGGTGCTGGCTTAGCATTTCCTGCAGCTGGCGAGGTATGAGCAAAATGGGGTGTGCATTAGATCTCTGCTGAGGAGCCCTTGCTGAGATGCAAGGGCTTAAAATCACGGGGAGAATTCAAATAATTGATTAAGAGAAAGAGAATGAAGTGGAAGTAATATAAGATTCATCCTCAAGTCTGACCTTCGATACAAAGGGGGAAGGGGATGATCTAATATACAGATGGCGGTGGCTCTGTGTGTGTGTGTGTCTGAGTGTGTGTGTATGAGTGTATATGTGAGTGTGTGTAAGTGTGTGTGTGTTGAGTGTGTATGAGTGTGTATGAGTGGATATGTGAGTGCGTGTGAGTATGTGTGTGAGTGTGTGTGAATGTGTGTGAGTGTGTGAGTGTGTGTGAGTGTGTATGTGTATGTGAGTGTGAGTGTGAGAGTGTGTGTGAGTGTGAGTGTATGTGTGTGTGAGTGTGTGTGAGTGTATGTGTGTGTGAGTGTGTGTGTTTGAGTGTGAGTGAGTGAGTGTGTGTATGTGTATGAGTATATATGTGAGTGAGTGTGAGTATGTGTGAGTGTGTGTGAGTGTATATGTGTGTGTGAGTGTGTGTGTGTGTGTGTGTGTGTGTGTGTGTGTGTGTGTGTGTAATAATGTCCTGGTATAGGAAACTATGATAATCAGGCAATACTCAGCAGCTGAAGGCTTCTAAACAAGCAATGAAGTAGCTTCTCATTGCCTGGGGACACGGTGTGTATGGGAGCAACCTTCGTGCTGTGGATGCAGAGAAACCGAGATAACTTCTCATCCCTCGAGACAAAGGCTGTGTGACCTGAGGCAGCATGAGGGACTCAAGCTCTGACAGAACTCCACTAGGATACCCAGTCCTGTCGTTTGCTGTCCTCATGGAATATTAGGGACTAGAAGACAGCAAGGAAGGACAGGCCCTACTGAGGGAGTCGGGCATGAACAAGGCAGTGTAGAATGGCCACTCTGTAAGATCTGATAGAGCTGTGGTCACAGGCTGATTTGGCATGAGCCATGAGACTGTCATGGGTCTTCAGTGGTTTTGTTGAGCCCCATGGTGGGGTGATCCTCAACACCATTGAGAGAAAGGGAGTCTCTAAGGAGTATAAGTGGGAGAGAGGGTGTGAGCCAACCTTGATAAAGACCTTAGGGGTCTCATTTTCAAGCCTCCTCGTTGGCCTTGGATCACCTAGGAGACAAAGTTCTGCTTAGGGAACAGTTTGGTAGGGAGTACTGTGTCCAGTATCATCTATTTTGCTGGTGACAAGCCAACTGCTTGTCACTAGAGGATGATGAGGGATGATCTTGTTCTGGAACAAGCCAACTTTAACCAGTCAGGCCAAGCACAGGAGGCCACACGGGGACGGGCTCTCCTGCATCTGGAGTGCCTGCAGGTCGTGCCTCCTGACCGATAGAAGGCCGCACCCGGTCACGGCTGACTTGCCGCCACCTTGGAATATTTGATAGGGTTCGCATATCACTCTCCCTCTCCCCTGAATCGTGACAAAAGGAAAGTATTTATTACCAGGCAGACAGAGCCCTGGGGCGCGAGCCGTCATCTCTGATTTGCCTGTGAACCTGGGCTGTGGAATTCAATGCAGGTTTGTTTTTATCTATTTGCATGGAATTTTTCCAGAGAAAACAACGGTTTTCTGACCTGCGCACTTTGTCTCATGTTAATTAGGTTTGAAAACTCATATATTGTTTTCATAAGGGCTATTACATTTTCCCTAATTAAATTAAGGGAAAAATAAGGATGCACGGCAATAATATTTATTATTAATACCAGACTCCAGAGGCGCCCAGCAAGTTAGATCGGAGGTTCAGAAAAAGAAAAGAAAAGAAAAACTTTGAAGACAGCCTCCACTTCAAAATGGGGCAGAGTCTAGATTTTCAGTGAGTTGTTGCTCTGGACATTTTGGGGAAATAGAAAGTAAAAATAGACCCATTTGGAGGGAAAGGGACTTCCGGTCCCCTTCACACCGAGGACTTGGAGTGGGGGTTATTTCCTACTGTTTTACAGGGCTTCACCGGCAGAGCATCCACTTTGCTGAAAAGCGAACTTGGGTTTCATGTCGATTCAAAGGTGGAAGCCAGCTGTGATTTCATCCCCAAACAGGTTTCTTTTCAAGAGGCCTCTGTTTGAGGACATCAAGCCTGGGCAGGGAGATCAAGGCAGTAGCCCCCCCCCCCACGGGAGGGAAAAACACGTCCTACTGGAAGGGGAGGGAGGTGTTAGGACAGAAAAATGGACAGGGGGTCACTTTACCGGAACATATTCACCTCCAGGCCATGCCCTTCTGGACCAGGACTGAGTCCAGGACAGATTCCAGTTGGTCCCTGTAGGATTGTGGCGGAACCTACCTCAGGACCGGAAGGGGTAGATGTTGCTTGGATCCCCAGCCTCACACCCGTCTTTTCTTCCTCATAGCACCCTGGTTTCCTTTGGAGACACCCCTAATTCCTGCCCAACTAGCTCCTTACACCACCCCCTCACACCACCCCCTCACACCATCCCCTCACACCATCCCCTCACACCACCCCCTCACACCACCCCCTCACACCATCCCCTCACACCATCCCCTCACACCACCCCCTCACACCACCCCCTCACACCATCCCTCACACCATCCCCTCACACCATCCCCTCACACCACCCCCTCACACCATCCCTCACACCACCTCCTCACACCATCCCTCACACCACCTCCTCACACCACCCCCTCACACCACCCCCTCACACCACCCCCTCACACCACCCCCTCACACCACCCCCTCACACCATCCCCTCACACCATCCCCTCACACCACCCCCTCACACCACCCCCTCACACCATCCCTCACACCATCCCCTCACACCACCCCCTCACACCATCCCCTCACACCATCCCCTCACACCACCCCCTCACACCACCTCCTCACACCACCCCCTCACACCACCCCCTCACACCACCCCCTCACACCACCCCCTCACACCACCCCCTCACACCATCCCCTCACACCATCCCCTCACACCATCCCCTCACACCATCCCCTCACACCACCCCCTCACACCACCCCCTCACACCATCCCTCACACCACCCCCTCACACCATCCCCTCACACCATCCCTCACACCATCCCCTCACACCATCCCCTCACACCACCCCCTCACACCATCCCTCACACCACCTCCTCACACCATCCCTCACACCACCTCCTCACACCACCCCCTCACACCACCCCCTCACACCACCCCCTCACACCCCCCCCTCACACCATCCCCTCACACCATCCCCTCACACCATCCCCTCACACCATCCCTCACACCACCTCCTCACACCACCCCCTCACACCACCCCCTCACACCACCCCCTCACACCACCTCCTCACACCATCCCCTCACACCATCCCCTCACACCACCCCCTCACACCACCCCCTCACACCATCCCCTCACACCACCCCCTCACACCATCCTCTCACACCATCCCCTCACACCACCCCCTCACACCATCCCCTCACACTCATCTTTCACAAGCAGTTCAGTCAGCAAGCTCTCCTGACCAGGTGGGCCTCAGATGATGGCAGGAGAATTTTGTGATCTGTTTATGCTCCAGCCGTCCCCCGGTGTCACCCATTCTAGTCCCTGCTGCCAGAGCACGCTCAGATGTGACATTACAACGGACCTTCCCATGTGGAGTGGACCTGTGAGATCCTGCGCTGTGCCCATCATCGCCCATTCTTCACAGTGAGCTGGAGACTGTTTCTCACGGTTGTATCCACAGAACTCTGACTCACGCCACAGCTTTTGTGCTAAGTCGAGGGTCCTTCAGTGTGATCATCGGATCTTGATCAGGGTCAGGCTGAGCAGGGATTAGTGTCGGGATCACACCTGTGGAGTCCTAGCTTTCCCACCCTCCTCCTCCTGGGAGAACTGGACCAGTTGATCATTCTCATGGGCTTATGTATAAGATGAGGCTTTTTGGACCAAGGTGATGGAGATACTGACAATCTGACGGTATGCAGTAGTACCATGGTTACTCCAAGGACAGCAGTGATGACAGCAGTGATGACGTATTGACTGTTCGGTACACCCATACGCTCATGTGAGTCTCAAGACAACCTGCTTAGATGTAAGGAAATGGGTGCTTATGGGACTAAGGAGATGGTTCAACTGATAAAGTGTGTGCTTTTCAAGCACAAGAATCAGTGTGATCCCAGCACCCATGCAAAAAGAAAAAATTCAGGTGTGAAGGAGCAGACTTGTAATCCTAGTGTGGGGAGGTGGAGGCAGGAGGAGCCCTGGGACACACTGCAGCTACATGGTGGCTTCACACACACTCACACACACCACATGTACACATACACACCACACAATACACACACACCACATATACACATACTCCACATGTACACATATATGCCACATATACACATACATACCACACAATACACACACCACATGTACACACACCATATATACACATACATACCCCACAATACACACACACCACATGTACATACATTAGCATATATACACACTCCACATGTACACACACATATACACATATACATACATACACACCACACATGTACAAACATACATACCACACACATACTACATGTACACACACATATACACATATATACCACACACATACGTACACCATATGTACACAAACATACACACATACACACACCATACATATACACACACCACATGCACACATACATATACATATACACGATACACACACCACACATGTACATACACATATACACACCACATGTACACATGCATACACACATACACACCACACACATGTACACACACATATACACAGCACACATACCCCAAATGTATACACACATATACACATACACACACTACACCACACATGTATGTATACATATACACACACCACACACATGAATACACACATACACACCACACACACCGCATGTACACACACACACACACACACACACACACACACACACTATAGAAAGAAACAGAAGCAGTGTTCAGTAGGACACACACATTGCCTGTTGTCTCATGGGCAGGACAAAGCAGTTCTGGGTCCTGAAGATGGGTTTGCCTTATCTGAGGTTCATTCAGTTTCCAAAAACATAGGTGAGTGTCCATTTAGCCCAGGACTAGAGATTTTCAGTGCTAAGAATGGTTGCCACAGAGAAAATTGGATGGTCACTCCGCTGAAGACCTGTCTGTCCTCAGTGCTCTGCGGCTCTGGAGCATGGTACAATGTGGAGTTGGTACAGGGGCAGCCCTGGGAGCCAATGTTTGCATGCTAATAGGTTTCAAACCTCAAAGTAAAAGCCAGCCCCAAGTGGGGTTTCACATGCCATTTCCAATTGCCACTGAACCCCATTCTATTTGGGAGAATTCTACATTTTCCAAAGTCCTGTCTACACGAGCCAAAGCCTCAATCACCTTACAAATGGCCCGTCCTCTCCTCTTTCTGTCTCAGGACCACAACGCCAATCATGTCCAGCCCTCTCTACCCAATGTTGATGTTTCCGAGCATGGAATACCTGGAGCCTGACAACATTCTATGAATTTTTGAGAAATTAAATTCTGTTTGCCAACTGGCTTATGCTGTAACAGAGCCCCATTAGACTTGGTTGGCAGAGGCCTCAGACTGCCTACATCTGCCCAAGTCTTATTCGTTTGGCCCCAAATATTTAATGCTGTGGTTTGCATGTAAAGTGCCCTCTGCAAGCTCGTGTGTTTGAAAGCTTGAAGCCCAGCTACTGATGCTGTTTGTGGAGGCCACTGGTGCCTTTAGGACCATGCAGAAGTAGGTACTGAGGGTGGGCAGTGAGGGGATACCTATTTCTGGGTCTAGCCCAAACTCTCTGCTTCCTGATCTGCCAAGGTCTGAATAAACCATAGCACAGGATCCTGACACTCTAGACTGAGATGGTTCAGCTACCCTGCCCACCCAGCCACCCTGCCCACCCAGCCACCCTGCCCACCCAGCCACCATGCCCACCCAGCCACCATGCCCACCCAGCTATTCTGCTCACCCTGTTACCCTGCCCACCCAGCCACCGTGCCCACCCAGCCACCATCCCTACCAGCCACAGGGATTGCATTTCTTAAATCTTTGGGCTAAGTTAAATTTCTTCTCTTACGTTGCTTCTCCCAGGTCTTGTCGTTAGGATATTGTGATAGTTTGTATATGCTTGGGCTAGGGAGTGGCAGTATTAGGAGGTGTGGCCTTATTGGAGTAGGCGTGTCACTGTGCATGTGGGCTTTTATACCGTAGTTCTAGATGCCTGGAAGTGAGTCTTCCACTATCAGCCTTCAGATGAAGATGTAGAACTCTCAGCTCTGCCTGCACCATGCCTGCCTGGGTGCTGCCATACTCCTGCCTTGATGATAATGGACTGAACCTCTGAACCTGTAAGCCAGCCCCAATTAAACGCTATCCTTATAAGAGTTGTCTTGGTTATAGTGTCTGTTCACAGCAGTAAAACCCTAAGACAGATATTTCAGTTTCATTGTTGTTGGGTTTATTTGTTTGTTTTTAATACTAAAATATAACTCCTCCCATGCTCCATTTTGTGTGTGTGTGTGTGTGTGTGTGTGTGTGTGTGTGTGAGAGAGAGAGAGAGAGAGAGAGAGAGAGAGAGAGAGAGAGAGAGAGCGCTCAGGCTGCCCTGAAACACCCATCCAAGGGTGGCTTTGATTTACAGCAATCCTCTCATTCCGGCCTCCTAAATTCTGGGACTACAAAACCAACCCCCCCCCCCAGCTTCTGCCAATCACGGCGATGAGAAAAGTTAGTAATATGTCTACTGAACACCTACAAGGTGCCAGCCACTAAGCTGAGGGCTGGGACAGAGAGAAGGGTATTGACCACAGACTTTGGGTCATTTCTTCCACCCAGACTTGTTGAAGGGGGAGGGGCATCAGCTGAGAACCGGGTGTTGAAGCAGTCAGTGATTTAACTGTGCTTCCTGGCTCTCCCGGGCAGCATGGCTGGTCCCCATCATATGTTATCATTTTGCTCTCCCTGCTGCACCATCCGGTCCATGACACTTGGGAAGATTTGAAGTTCACCGTGTGGGGACGCTCCAGCAACATTCCTGCTTCTTCCTTTTCTGGCGTCGAACCTATCTGTCAGATCAGGCAAGGCCACTGGGCCAATCAGATAGAATCACAGAGATCAGGCCTCTCTCTGGAGCTAGGAACCAAGGACAGGATAAAACTGTGTCAGCCGTGTAAACAAGCATGGGAAGATGTCAGCCATTTCCAATAGCACTCCATCTTTTTAAAAGGCGGGCTTCAGGCCACATTAGCAAAGGCTCTGGGACTCGTGGATGGTGAACCTGGGGTACGGAGTCAAAATGAGCTTTTGCGGCTCACCCGCAGGTCCCAGCTCGTAACCCACCTCCTTTTGTTTCCACAGCAAGTAAGCAGCATACACAGGTGAACCCACTGTGGGCAAAGGTAGCCGTCCTCACTGAGACAATCTGGTAGAAGCCAGCGCGCTGGTGGTATCACAAATACCGTTCTGAAGGGCAGGCCTCACCCCGGCCGCCAGTCCATCAGGCAGCGTTAATCCCCCAGTCGCACATGGAGAGAGCACCATCTCCCCGGAGGCCCCTCTGATCTTAACTTAAAACCTCTGATGAATCTTCAAACAGTGGGAAAGCTGGGTCGCCCTCCATGACTGATGCCCGCTGTTGTGTGATCCCTAGTCGCGGCGGCTCTCTGCTGGTTCTGGTGGGAATACGTGGGTACGGATAGGTGCATGTACCCTCCCTGCAACCTTCGGGGACCTTCCTCAGCAGCATCCCGTCACCAAGCAAGACCCACAAGCTGCTCTAAAGAGAGCATCATCCAACCCGACCAGAGGGCACACTTTCCCAGCAGTGGATTCTTCTAGATTAATTAATATTTTTATTACATGTAGTTATTCGTTGTGGGAGAGGGGGAGACTGCGGTGTGAACAGGATAACTTAGGGAATTTTTTCTTGGTTCCTTCTGTCTACCATAGGGGACCCAGAAATCAGGAACACCACACATGGCTATGGTAAGCACAGTGGGCTGATTTGCATTTCTTTGGCTCTCAGGTAAGGGCTTGATGAAAGCTCATTGAATGTGCCATTCTTCCATTACACAGGAGAGAAAACTTAGGCCCCGAGCAGTGAGGCTCCCTGTTCAGAGCCACCTGTTCACAAGTCTGCATTCCTAAACCCTGGATGTGTGACTCTTCCATGCATCCTGTGGCCCGGGCATGGTGCTAGGCACCCAGAGACTCTGAGGAGGTCATGCATCTCTGTTTCTAGATAGCCCCCATCGCTCCACTAATACTGTGAAAAAAACCTAAGTCTTGTTCCCCGGAGCATCTGCGGGCAGTGGCTGTCTTCCTCTACCCTCCAGATAGCTGAGCATGTAGGTGGGGTTGTGGAGATCTGGAGGCTTCTGGCAGCCTTTTAAGCCCTCTGGCACAGATGTCCACCCTCTTAAGGAAGCACGTACCCAGATAACAACCATCTGCACCCCGTTTTGCAGAGCACGTCTGTGCATTTCATGTGTGATCTTGGAGACCGTGCGGGACATAAATCTGCCTGTTCAATGAGGAGAGGATGTGGTATAGGCTCAGACTCTCCAAGTGACTTGCTCCAGCTACCGTGAGGGCAGAAGTGGGTCACAGGCCCAAGGCCAAGTCCCAGAGCCTTCCTCAAATGGCCCAGGCTCTGCAGAAGACAGATCCTGGCCCCACACATTTGAGGATCCTCCAGGACGGCAGGCCTACCTCTCCCCATTTCCCCATGTTTCGCCTTTCTGAAAACTGTGACAGGACTTTTCTGGAATGTTCGAATGGGACAGCTGCAGAGAATGTTCCCTTCCTAGTTCCCTTTAGCCTGGTTATGCAGCCTGCATGGCGGAGAGGTATGTGGGTCAGGTCCCTGAGAGGCTCACTCTGAAATCATGGGTGAATGACTAAGTTTATTTGGGAGATGAGCCCAGGAAGTGCAGGCCAAGCAGAGGCCAAGGAAGAAGGAAAGACAGGAAACTTGACACTGGACCAAGTAAGTTACCGCTGAGGCCCAGGCCTGCTGGGAAACCAGAGGCAAGCAGAGTGGCACCCCATTTGAGCGGATTTTCTCCACACATCCCATCCGTCTGTCCACCCAGGCTGAAGTTCTCCAGGGTGTCGTCTCACCTTAAACCTCCATGTTCTCCAGCTCACGTAACCCTAGTAAGCCCGGAGGTGGAGATTCCTAGCTGTTTGCAGTAGGCTGCTGCTGGAATATGCTGGAAAGTCAGGTGGGGAGGCCACAGTACCTACCTATAGCATTCACCATATGTGAGGGCATACATCCCAAGACCCAGGAAGAGGGACAATAACTTTAGAAAGTACCAAATTCTATATACACTATAATCCTGCAATATACACATACCTGCAATAAAGTTCAAGTCATGAATTAGGAACAGGAGACTCCCGGCAATGCCAATCCAAAGAGGACAGTTGTAACAAAGTATCCCAGTGATGACACTGGTGTCCCTGTCCCTAAAGAGTCAATACAGACATTCACCCTCTTGGATTGTGACTGACCAAAGCTTCAGAAAATGGAATAGGAGGCTGAGGGGGTTGGGTGTGGGGATTGTAGGTACTAGGGCTTGAATAGAATAATTGGGTTTGGGAAGTCTTTATTGGCTACGTTTACAGTTTTAATTTTAAATGTTTTAATGTAAAATATGCACAGCACAAATTTTACCCATTTCAAACCATTTTTGAGGTACGGTCTCATATAGCCCAGCCTAGCCTTGAACTTACAATGTGCCTGAGAATGACTTTGAGACCACCAAACAAGTTTGGGTTACAAGTGTGGGCCACCTTCCCAGCTATATTACGTGCTTGGATTTGAACGGAGGACTTCATGCAGTGTAGACTGACCCACACCCCCAAATCCCCCTGTTAATTATCTTTACGTGTACAGTTCAACAAAATCAAGGTCTCTCTGGGCACTTAGGTGTTTGCTCCCATCTCCCCAACCTCCACAGCCCTGTCAGCCATGGCCTACTTTTCCTGTCTATAAATTTGACTCTCCAGGTGCCTCACATAAGTGGAACCACGTGGTATCTGTCATTTCATATCAGCTTGGATGGGTTAAATGCTAAAATGTGCATGCCCTGTGGCCTAGAGTTAAGGTCCTGAGACCCTTGCCTTACCAAAGACAGCAAAGTGGCAGTGCTGTGTGACCCGGGTCTCAAATTCTCCTGGTGGCACTGTGTGCTGGAGTGAAAAAGGTGGACACTACCTCCATCAGAAAAGGGTCCTGAGGGAAGACGCAGTTTCCTTCAGTGGTCTGGGGTATGATGTAGCTGTTTAGCAGAACAAAAGATGTGGTCCCTAAGAATGACCAAGAAGCCCTTGCTGTCTTGCTCTCTTGCTCTTTTGCTCTTGCCTTCCTGCTCTGCTCTCTCCCCATTCCCTTCCCCCCTCTCTCTCCACATGCGCATGGCTGGCCTCTACTCCTTTACTTCTCTCATACTCTGCCTTTCTCTGCTTTTATTACCCTCTTAACTCCCCTCCCCATGCCCTGAATAAACTCTATTCTATACTTAAAAAAAAAAAAGGAATGGCTAAGAGAGGTGAAGTTTAAGCAATGACCAAGCCCCTCAAAAACCCAAAATCCCGCAAGCAAGCTAAGAGGGATAAATACTAGCAGAGAAGGATTTGACTTTGTTTAAAAGAAGCTAGGTGGTGGTGCACACTGATTGTCTCAGCACTCTTGAGTCTGATGCAGGGTGGAGCTTGGGTTTGAGGTCACTCTGTGCTGCATTGTGAGACTCCTGACACCAAAAAAAAAAAAAAAAAGAAAAGCAAAGAAAAGAAGGAATAAAGATGGAGAAAGGGGGGAAAGTGTGAAGGACGCAGGCATGTGCCGTGTGCACTGCAGCTCTGCATGAGCGTGTAGGCGAGCATGTGGGCGAGCATGTGAAGCGTGTTCTGGAGGAACGTATCTCGGCAGAGTTGCCTTTGACATTGTCTTTACTTACGAATGGATAATAATGCCAATTTCTTCTAAAAATATAGCTCCTATCAGTGAAGGAAGGCTCTCTCTACATCACGATGCAGTCATTTTCCATTCAGCTACAAACAGCAGTGAACTGGACGTGTGTGGCTCTCAATAGACATACGGGGGAGAGGGTGCAAGAGTTTGGGGCACCTGTCACTCTTGCTGACATTCCAGGCTCTCTTCTCAGCGCTCACATGGTGGCTCACAACCTTCTGTAACTCCAGTTTCAGGGGACCTAAAGCCACCTTCTGGCCTCGGCAGGTACTACACACACATGCGCACATATACACGTGCAAGCAAAGCATGGATACATGTAGCGTGAAACAAATAAATCTGAAACAAAGTTTTTAAGACAGACACAAAAATACTCATGACAACAGTAACCATTGGCTGAAAGTGTGAAAAACCTGTCCATCCAGCATATACTGGGTAGAGTTGGGGATGGTGCTGTCTAGGAGGCGCAAGGCTCTGGATTCCAGGTTTCGCTCCTAGCACAGAGTGGAGAAGAGGAGTAGGAGGTTGAAGAGGAGGAAGTTGAAGAGGAGGAGGAGGAGGAAGAGGTGGAGAAGGAGGAGGAGAAAGAAGAGGAGGGAGAGAACTCAGTGAGGAAGAGGAAGAAAAGAAGTGAGGAACAGGAAGAGAGGGAGGGAAGAGAAATAGAGAGGTAGGATTGGGATTGTGACAAGAAGGGAAGAGGAGAAAAGAGATTGGGGGGAGGGTCAGACAGGGAGGGGAGGGAAAAGAAGGCAGAACAAGTCCAAATGGATCAGTAGTCTTTGTTCATGGCTGTCCCCAGGAGAAGAGCAGTGTCTACTGAAGCAAAAGAGAAGCCGGGCACATGACCCAGGATGGGTGAGGGGGGCCGTCCCTAGCCCCACCTCTGCATTTTCACAGGCAGAGGGTCAAAGGGAGAAGAAATTCTGTGTAGGACCCATGTCCTGGGCTCGGGCTTAGGCAGAGAGCTGGCCCAGCATTCCCTGGCTGGTGCTCCCTGGCCAGGCTTGTCGCCTCTCTGAGTCTGTGAGTTGGCCTGTGGTCCTGGCTGCCACTCAGATCGGCTGTCAGGAGATGCCAGATGTCCTGGTAGAGACCCACTCGCTATGGCCTCCTTCCTTGGCTCCGCAGAATGAGGCTGGAGGGATCTGCTTAGTTTCTGGACAGAGGGATTTTGACAGGTGAAAGTATTTGAGAAAGAAAATCCTTCTGCTGCGGAATGGATGGAGAGAATTTCTCTAAAAAGAAAAAAAAATCAACCTTTCAGCTCAGGCAGGCCTTCAGTGAAATATAAGAATTTCTCTGATTATGTATCTAATATTGAGCAGAGAGGGGAGGGAGCAGATTAAAGACGCTCCCCACTGAACTACCTCTTCCATTTCCCACACGCCATGTTTGTGATTATGGGTTTAGAGCATTTTCCTTCTTGTGTTTCATAAAGGACGGCATCCACTTGCACAGCTCACCCCTCTGCCCTCTCCCTGATAGTTCACAGCAGAGCAGGGGGAGAAAGGATCAGCTGACCCTCGGGTGGCTTTCCACTCCTGGCAAGCAGCTTGGTGAGCAGACTCTGAAGCCAATCGACTTGGGGTCTGGGCTTCGCCACATTTTCCAAAATTCCCTTTTGTTTCAAATTTTCGTTCTGTCACAGGAGAGGCAGACTGCTGAAAGAGGTGTGCATTCGTGTGTGTGCATGCATGCATGTGCATGGGCGTGCCTCTGTACATGCGCAGGGAAGCGTGCATGCAAGGTGTGTGTGCATGTGTATGAGTGCAGCGGTGTGAATGCATGTGCATCTGTGCATGCATGCATGCGTGCATGCAAGGGAATGAGTGTGTAGATATGTAAGTGGGTGTGCAGGTAGTGAAAAAAGACCACCAAGGAAAGCTAGAAGAGAAACAGCAATGGCTGAAGAGGTTGACGTGGCTCAGAGATGGAACCTGGTGATGGGCCATCGAACTGTCATCACAGCACAGTTCTGGTCATGTAGTCCTCCAAGCAACATGAAAGGCAGGTACCGTGGTACCCAGCACACGTGGGAGAAAACTGAGACTTAGGGAAGCTGGAGGCTTTGACCAGAGTCTCACAAGGTGAGATCTAGGCTGGACTGCTCAGGGCTGTGACCTGGCCTTGTCACAAGTACAGAGCAAAACTGATCACACACCAGGAAGTTCTGCCTCCACCAAGCCCCCATATGTTCCTGTGGTTGCTGACAGTGGCCTTGTGGGCTTGCCTGGCACAGGTGTTACTTGCTCTCCCCTCTCTGCTCTTCATGGACTGAGAAGTCCTTTACCCAAGACCGCAGGGAATCAGCTTCATGGCAGGCAATGGACCAGGTGCAACTTCTCAGAGAGGTTCATTGTTGAGATGCTGCTGTGGATGTGGGCATTTGTCACAAGATCAGAGGGCTCCTTAGAAGATGGACTACCACTCCATCAGAGCAAGAAACTGCATCCCCAGAGCTTCCTGATTCAGCTTCTCCCAGAACACTTGTTGGCATCACCTCAAAGTAAAGTAAGAAAAACTCAGGCATAAAGCCAGTCTCCTTTGTGCTGAGAGCATACCCTGGACATTCCAAAAGCATATCCTGGATGCTCCAAGAGCAGTCCTCATTTATGACTGGCCCACGAGAGGACAGTAACAAAAGATGTCACACATTGCCTATCTGGGGCTCCAGTTCTGACAAGAACCACTTCCACTTGCCATTTAGGTTTCTGCCAGACCCATCCCTTACTTCTGGTCAGAGACAAGATCCTTCATGAAGATGCGATGACATTCTATTTTGTTCTATGAACGCAAACAATGGCTGAATCGTTGCTCAGTGGTTCCTTCTACGCTGTTCATCAAGTCCAGGAAAGAGAGGACACTGGCATCACTGAGAGCTGGGTGGCCAAGTTTTCAATGCTCCTGTCATTGACTCTTTTCCAGAGAAATCTCCAGTCAGGAGAGACATGGGCTGTGGGGGGATGTGAAGAATTGATGACTCTCTATGCAATGTCCTATTACATATTGCAGCTTCTCTGTCCAGTGGGGTCCTCCAACCAGAGGTGGTTAACTGCTGTCCCCTTCTAGGGTCATCCCCCAACAGAAGTGGGTTGATCAGATTGGAGCACTGGGATGTTGGAAGGCCTTCAAGAAACCCTTAAAAATCGCCAGGCTTGACACACGCACATCAGTTGATTGACGAGGACAAAGTGTGCCTCCTTCTATCCTTAGTCAGACTTCGACTCGGAAATCTGGCCACACTGTGCATAGCGTGACCTGGGAAGCTAGGACCCTAGGCTGCGTTGTTGTCTCAGGAGACCAGCTGTGCCCAGATGTTTGGGAAGCTGCCTGGCTCTATTCAGGGCTCAATCTTGTGCTCTAAAGGGGCATTGTGTGAAGCAAGTCCCCAGCAAGAGTTATTAATGAGTGAGGGGATGGGACTCCGGGGTGCACTAGGGCCACATGCTGGGGCAGCCTAAAAGTCCATTGGACTGTTGGTGGTCTGAGCTGACTCCCAACTCTGGCCTACAGAGACCCCAGCAGCCCTTCAGATAATTATCTCCTTCCAGGGAAGGATTTCTCTCCCAGCACTGAGGGGATTTGGGGCAAAGAGCCTGTGCTACTAATTGGTGTCTTCCCAATAGTCACCCTCCCACCCCCGCTGCCACATTAACGCTGTGAGGATTACATTAAGACGGTGAGGAGGTAAGACCCAGAATAAACACAAGTGTCCTCCCTAAGTGCATTCTTGCCACAAGTCAAATCGTGTGGACCCCCAGAGCCTGCTCCTGGGAGATTTAAATACTCATTCTGAAGTACAAGTGGGGGTGGGTAGAGGCTTAGTCGATTTCTACGGATCCTGACTTCCTCTGGCATCTTCTAGGGGGCTTCGTTTCTGCACTGTTTGATTCCCTTTGACGATTGTCAACTTAGGTTTACTAAAAACTGGAGAAGACTTTGTTCCGGGGTGTGGGGGGGAGGGGCACCGCTGACTTGGAAACATGAGCCAGTCCCGGCTTGTCCATCTACCCTGGCACCATTTATTGCTGTGTTTCTGAACCACTCGGGGTAATCAATTCCAGAGGCTGGGAGAGGAGAACCTTGGCAAAAGGAGGCTCTCTCTTGGCCATCGCTTCGAATATTTTATGCAACTATAGAGTTTTGATGGGGCCCAAAATGTGGACACTGGGACATCTCCATGGTCCCCTGTGTGTTGGTTTTGTGTCCCCCTGCCCCTTTGAGAGCTGCTCTAGGGAGGTCCTGAAGCCAAGCATGGACAGTGCTCAATGTCTATACCAAGGGTTGTGTAGAACTTGTTATGAAGGTCTTGAGAAGTGGCTGAACTGAGTCCACTTTTATTGAGCATTTATTGTATGCCCAGCTGTGCCGAGGACTGGTAACCACCTTCTTTTTCAGCTTCGACAATAGCCCAGTCCCTACCTCCCAGGCTGTGAGCATAGGGTAGGATTCGCACTCGACACTGCTCTCTGCTCTGCCCTCCCCTCCCCCCGCTACTCCCCATGGAAGTAGAATCATGACTCCACTGATAAGCTTCTCTGAAGGAGCCAAGAGCTGCACCATGCTAATTCCCTCGCCTCAGAGAAGTGGGGATGCTGGGTCCTAGGGTGTGGAGTCCTTAAGTTACGGCCACATAGGCTGCACCCTCTTCTCAATCTCCCTGCACCCCAAGAACCAACGGTCCAACTTCGTGGAAACACACAAGCATCTTATTGCTCCCTGATGCCTGCCCCCACCCCACCCCTCACCGCCACAGCTGTGCTGCCCCCACAGAAGCTCACTGGGTAGTGAGATCCAAGTTTGGAAGGCTCTCTCAGCCTTGGGGGAGGGAGGCCCCCACCTCCATCCTCAGGCCCTGAGAGACATGTCTGTGTTGGTCCTGCAGCATTCAAAGACAGTTTCCAAACCGCTGCTTCTTACTGACAAACACTTGTACTTTTTCCTTGGACTCAGTAACAGAAAACAGGCTTTTTCCCAGTAACTCATGGAAAAACCATCTTTGAGCAGAACCTGAAAAATATTCTGCTCCCCCTGTCCCCGCCTTTACCTCCGCGCCACAGGACAGAGGCTACGGAGGTACTTGGTCGTCTGGCTCTGAAGGTTGCTGCAGTGGACGGATATGCTCTGGACTCTGTGTCTGGAGCTGGGCTGAGCTTAAGCTCCACCACTTGCTCTCTGATCCTCAGCCAGCTGTGGACCTGCTCTCCAGCTCTCATTGGGTTGCTGGGAAGGCCAGTGAGATGAGGCACAAACAGCCAGCTGCAGCTTTGAACCCATACGACCGTCATCAGCCCATCTGTGCGGTTGTTTAGGACTTCCAAGACCATGAGGTGGCCCAGCACCCAGTACTGCTCAGCTCGGGATGTTTGTCCGATGGATGTCACAGCGCTAGACACATTTCCAGGAAACCACTGCAGGTGAACTTGATCTGATAGTGCATACTTTCCTTCCCAGGACTCAGTTTCTTCTTCCATATAAGTTATGTGTCGCTCTCTTGATGAGTATGAAGCCCTAGAAAGGGAGAGAGTCAGTCCCTGGCGTGTGAGAAGCATATGAGAAGTAATAGTGGAGCGTGGGATGTACCCCAGTTGGTAGCAGGCTCACCTAGAGAGAACGAAGGCCCGGGCTTAACTCCAGCACTGTACAAACCTTATGGTAGGGAAATCTGTAATCGTGGCACTGGGGAGATAAAGGCAGGAGGACAGAAGTTCAAGGCCATCCTAGCTATTTTGTAAGTACAGGGCCATGCTAAGACACATGAGACGTTTTCTTAAAGTCAAACAACAAATGTAGCTGTCATAGGTCCTCGTCACGTTGCATCCCATCCCTCCTGAATGAAAGATAAAAGAACTGATGATTCCTCCTACTCTGACTTTTTACTTGCATTGTTTTTTATAAACATTGCCTGCAGAAGGAGCATCCTCGGAACACTGGCTGTCAGAAATTCAAGATAATGCACGTGCTACTCTGCGAGGTTAGCTGTCTTCCAAGCGGCTTGTGCTCTGGTAACCTGAGGTAGACGGCAATAATGCAATTTTCCTATGGTGATGTTGTTCTAGAGGGAGTGTGTCCATTCCACTCGGGCCGCTGAAACCCAATCTGCAGGAAAGGACATTCAAACCGAATTGGAGGTTAAATTTCATTTGCTGATTTAATAAAAACTAACAGGATGGATTTGGGGATATTTCATTAATCTTTCTTTCCTTCCAGTGCAAAGGAGATTAAGTTCATTTCAGCTCAGCCCTTGCTTTCTCTCCGGCAGCACACTGCAATGTCCAGTTCTTCTCTGGCAAGTTAAAACCTAATTAGTCACACACAATCCTCCCCTGACCCTGTCACTGCGAGCAGGAAAGCCCTGAGCAGCAGGCGTGAAAGTGCACGTGCAAGTGTGTGCATGCGCAGCACACACACCATATACATTTGTACCACACATACACACAGCACACTACATACACATAAGCGTACACTTATTTACCGGCTTTCACTTATACTACACACATAAATAACATTACACACATCATATATCACACACACATATATAACATCACACACATACATATCACATACATGTACACTCTTGCATGCATATATCATACATATGTGTCACATGCATGTAAGCCACACACATATACATATATATACATATATACCATACTATATATACATATCATACTAAATACTTCACACACATATATGACACATGCCTACACACACCAGATGTGCTCAATACACACAACATAACACATATATAATATCATACTTATATATCATACACATGGTATACATCACACACAGGTACCACACATAGATGTATATACCACAGATAGCATATATATCCATCACACAAATTATACCACATCACTCACATATACATGATTGCACAGAGGGTGTAAGGGGGAAAGGATTTTAGGTTTGGGGGCTCTGGGAATTCATGGTCAACTCAGAACTCGGTCAATCTTAATCTTGTGACTCTGCACATGGACTCTGCACCTTTCTGAGGCAGTTTCTTCTTTGTAAATAATCCCTCATCTCACTGCCTTAGAGACAAAAATGAAAGGAACAAAAATGCCCCTTTAGGGTGCAGCCTATCATGGGAGAATGGGCTTCAGCTGACGCTTCTCCAGGCTGGAGTGTGGCTCAGAGAATGTTCAAGACCGTTGGGGAATGTTCATCCCTAACAACAACAACAAAAAAGCCTCCATCCTAGGGGTTGGGGATTTAGCTCAGTGGTAGAGCGCTTGCCTAGGAAGCGCAAGGCCCTG
Source organism: Rattus norvegicus (assembly GCF_021556685.1). NCBI lineage: Eukaryota > Metazoa > Chordata > Mammalia > Rodentia > Muridae > Rattus > Rattus norvegicus. The sequence goes on along the minus strand of NC_141539.1, from coordinate 129,530,938 downwards.
GGTTCGGTCCCCAGCTCCGGAAAAAAAAAAAAAAAAAGAACAAAAAAAAAAAAAAAAGCCTCCATCCTTAGTCCCTTAGCAAAAGTCCTCACAGGGACCAGAGCTGTTATGCCCAGTACAACAGGGAGGCATAGGGACCTCAGGGAGGGTGGCAAGGTCACTCCTAAGCCAATCTGACAGGTTGAGCACTAGGCTGAAACCTTGGTGGTAATGTGTCTTCACAGCAAAGAGGCACTGTGTCACCATCCCCAGCCCACAGACCGGGAAGTTGAGGCTTAGGGGTCAGAGTTCAAGGGACAAAGCCAGAGCTTGACTTCCAGTGCTCATGACAGAGTGCTACCCTAGTCAAAACTGGGAGAGAGGAGGCTAAGTTAAGGGCTTTGGAACTCCATCTTGGAAAGAAAGGGGTATTGGCTGTTGTGTTTGGCCACCAGGAACAGCACTGTGATAGGGTGGCAGAGCAGGTACCCCAGAACATGATGGTGAGGTCTGGTCTGGCAGACAGGAGCCGGAGGGTATTGAGGCAAAGATGAGTGGGGGTTGGGGGAAATGGTGACCCTGTTAGCAATCTGGAATGCCCCAGGTCCTTGGAAGGTCCTACCTACAGGTGTGAGTCCACATGACACTTGTCCCTCCCCTCCAGTCCTACTCCTATGTGAACTAACATATTAGTGTCCTTGGCCACCATGACTACTACTGGCTTTTTGCTGAGCCGGGAAGACAAGGTTCTGAGACTGAGCAGTAGCCCTCAGACCTCAGTCTTGTTCCACTCTTCCCTTCCAGCACCAAACCTCCTGTTAGCTCCTGGTTGTCCTCCTGGATAAGGAACAACAGCCCCACCCCATCCAGGCTCTGCCCTCAGAACCTAGGCAAAGAGCAGCCTCCTCCAGGAAACTTAGGCTCCAGACTAGACTGTCTGGAGAAGAGGACCCAACAGGTCTCCTGGTCTGCACTGCAACAGAAGATGGCTGATCTCTGCCCTGTCAGTGTCTGTGAAAGCATGTCTGCCCTCTGCTCGGTGTGGCAGTACCTGTTTGAAACTCCAGTATTTAGGAGCCTGAGGCACGAGGACTGGAGTTCAAGACCAATCTGAACTTCTAGGACACCCTATTCTTGCAAAGAAGAATAAAGATGAGAGTAAAATTAAAAGGAGGAAGAAGAGGAGAAAGAAGAAGAGGAGGGGGAGGGGAGGAGAAGGAAGAGGAAGAGGAGGAGGAGGAAGGGAGGAGGAGGAAGAGGAGGAGGAGGAAGAGGAGGAGGAGGAGGAGATGTTGCCTTCCCTGTCAGCTGCAATAGTGAAACCCATTAGGTAGAGAGACTCCCATGGACCGGCAGCCTGGCTCAGCCTGGATGGACAAGCCTTGGGTTACCAAGTGCAAGTGTACTCCATATTTTCGTCATCACTGTGACAAAACACCTGACAGAGGTGACTTAGGAGAGGACGTGCCGGGCTGTTGCTCAGTTGACAGAGGGCTTACCCAGCTTACACGGAGCCTTGGATTTGATCCTCAGCAATTGCATAGATTCGTGATGGCATGTGCCTGTGATCTTAGTACAGGGGAGGAAGAGACAGAAAAATGAGAAGTTCAAAGATGTACTTAGCTACTTTGGGATTTTAAAGTCAGGATGTGCTACATGAGACACACATGCACATGCAAACGTACACACACACACACACACACACACACACACACACACACGCATGTACATATGCCTCTGCCCGTCCCTTCTTCCTTGGTTAATATTGATTATCAATCTGATAGGATCTAGAATCACCTAGAAGACAAACCTCTGGGCACATCTATGAGAGAGTTGCTAGACTGGGTCGATTAAAGTAGAAAGAGTCACCATAAGTCCTGCAGCAGCATCCATGGGCTGGCCGTGAACTAAGTACAAAGAAGACTGTGGGTGAGCAGAAGCATCGATCTCTCTCTGCTCCCTGACTACAGACACATGTGACTGCTTCCTGCAGTCACACTGTGCTCCCCTTATAGACTGTAGCTGAAATCTGTGAGCCAAAATAAACCCTTCCTTCCTTAAGTTCTTTCTTCAGGAATTTTCTCCCAGCAGTGAGGAGTTCCTACCATCCTGCTTTGGGAGCCAGGAGCCCTCCCTGGTGCAACTAGGACAGCCTGGTCATTCCCTCTAGCCCATCCCCCTCTTCTCCCACTTCCATAGTTGCTAAGAAGGAACCACTCCAAGGATAGGGACTGGGTCTCTTGTCCATCCACCTGGCATGTGGCTTCGATGAATTTGAGCCCTCCCGTGGGGATTCCTCGAGCACCCTCTCTTGGCCTTCGCCATATAAAATGGCTGGCCACTCTGCCCTTGTCTCACTATACATGTAGCTATCTCTAGGATGCCATCCATCTGCTCCCAGGTGTCCCAGTGGCACTCGTGACATATGCTGTGTTGTGAATGCTCATAGAGTCTTCTGTCTGGACCGTGACCTTCTGGGGCTGTACCGTAGGACTGGTGTGCTACCCATGTGATGAGCTGATACTTGAACAGATGCTGTTGGAACACAAATGGCTTGTTTCCAGCTCACTTGTGCCTGTCTCAGCTGGACACCACTAGCCTGGGCCACAGTCCCTCACTGTCACCTTTTCATGCCTTGAGGTATGCTAGGAGAGGGGAGTGGGGGAGAGACTGATCTCATTGGGCAGATCCCTACCGGTGAGTCATCTTACTGTTGTTTGAAAGCTAATGTGGTTGGGAGCCTTTGGTGACTTGGGCTGGGTGGTGCATTGGCCAGGTCTGCCCAGGACACACTGCTGTGGAAGGTATTAGTATTCCAGCCCCTCTCAGATCTGGTTACAGCTGGTAACAACCACAGCACCAAGACAACCCTACTGGAAGCTGCCTAACTCAACAGTCTGAGGCTAGAGAGTCTTTATCCATCTCAGGTACCATGATGGGGCACCCCGGAGTATCCAGCCACACATTTGCAGGGCTCTAGCATGACTGAGCTCAGACTGTGGGCCGACAAGCTTTTAGCAGGCTGGCCACTTAAGGAAAATGGGTGTCTCCTCTGTATAGAGCCTGTCCACGGCTGACCACTTGGTTACATTCGCTATTGAGTGGGCCGCTTATCCTGTGTGCCTTGAATGTCCCTGAATGACCTCCTACAAAACTTGTCAACCCACAGACCCAGTTCATGCCAGCATCATTTGCTCTCCTGTCTCTTTTGGAGGTTCAGAGGGGAGGAGACTTGGCCAAGGTCACAAAGCTGGGCAGGCCCAAGCTCCAGTCTCAGTGCCCCACAAGACAAGGGGACCACTGGATGGACAGAAGGCTGCTGAAACAGTGCCAAGTTCATGGTCCGGCCTCACTCCCCCTCCAGGCTAATTAGAAAGGGAAGCCTCTCGAAATTCTCCAGGCAGGCTTCCCCCTCTCCTTTGTGACTGCTCTCTTCCCTCCTTACAGATCACAGAAGCCTCCCCAACTCTGTCCACTTCTCTTGGATGAGACTCGACTTAGACCTTACACACACACACACACACACACACACACACACACACACACACACACACACACTTACTCCCATGTTCCGGGTACCCCAAAGGAGTAGCCTAGGTTGGCCAGGCTGCCCCCGTGTGGATCAGCTTAGGAGAGCTCTTGGGCAACCCTACAGCTGCAGGCTGTGACCCCCCCCATCCCACAAGCCCCTTGGAAAACCCTGTGGAAAGCCACAGGCCAGTGTGTGCTCTCGCTCAACAGATGCTGGAGGGAGAATGTGGTGAGTGAGTCCCGACCTCTTTCTCCACTGCTTTGTCTCTGTCAGGATACTCCAGGGAACTATCTTCTGTCCTCAGGACCACCCAAGTGCACCAGCAAGCGCTGGGCTAGACCCACACGGGGAAGACAGCCTTTAGCTAGCACCTGCTGTTTACTTGGTACCCTGCACTCAGAGCGAAGGAACACCCTCTCTCTAGGGATAAGAATGAGACCAGAGCAGGCTTGGGGGCTACATTGCTGGTTTGCAGGATTCTGCCTAACTCATGCACTGGAACATTCTGAAGAATGCTGAAAATATCGGGATCAAAATGTTTTGAGTGCCGGTGATTTGACCTCTGACCTCTTCAGGAGGCATCTCTGCAGGTCTGCAGGGCAACTTTAGCCTGAAATATCAGGAATCACTTGCTTGGGGAGCTGGAGGCTGTAAGCCGAAGATCACAGGGTTCGTAGGATTGGCTCTCCCCTGGCTTAATTCGAGGTCTGTAGATGGTGCTTCCCTGTCTGTCTTCACATCCATGTCCTTCCGCATACCTGTGCCCTAGCTCCTCCTAAGAACATCAGTCCCCGAGTCAGGACCCAGCTCCATGACCCCATTTAACCTTAATTGCACGTTTTAGGTCCTCACCCTAAAGAAGGTCACATATGGGAAAGAAGGGTACAGCTCCGCCAGCCATCGTGGCCTTAAGGGATTCAGAGTCTGGCTCCCTACCCAGAGTAGTAGCCACTTGAGGGACTCAGGCTCAGATCCGGAGTGCCTAACACCCACTCCCTCCCCGAAATGGCAGAATCAACGCTCTGTGAATTCTAAGTCTCTCGGTGGGATCTGAAATCATCTCTGGTCTGGGACATCCAGGAGAGTGGGTGCGGGTAGGGTCCCAGGCTGGCTGGAGCACAAGATGCCCACGAGTGAACTTGGCGGAGGCTAGGCTCACAGGTGAGCTAGGCTGGGCAGGGGTCAAGGGACATTTGCGGTGCAGAAGGGTGGAGAATGAAACTGGGTGAGGAAGCCAGGCAGAGCAAACTGCAGAAGTGGGGAACATCCTGCAGAGTGTGGCTTCCATGGGAAAGGATGGTACAATGTAACCTCCAAAGGAAGGCGATGGGATGCTTTATAGGGGTGACCTGAAGGGGGCAGTGTGAGGCTAAAACCCTCTCAACTATTTACCACGTCCTGTGGAATGCAAGGCTTCACTGACCTGGAGAATGGTACCGTTTCCTCAATGTAAGTGGAGCTTATGAAGGGTTCTGAAGGACTCTCGGAGGCCTTGACTGGGGTGCGGAGAGGTGCAAGCTAATCCCAGCTTCCAGCCAATCTCCACATCCACAAGCCTCTCTTGTCCACCCAGCCTTGGCCTTCCTCTCCAGCGGGCACGTCCCACCGCTGTGGCTGCGTCAGGAATTACCTCTCTTTTGGGCCAAAGACAAAAAAGAATGCAGGCTGCTTTCCAGGTTTATTAAATTACACATGGCGTATTCTTCCCGAGCGCGTCCCGTCTTAGTGGAGCTTAGAGCTGCACTCAGGCCAGCCGGGCTCCGGTTACCTGTAATGAGTACAGCGATCCGGGGCTTAGCGATAATCCCGCGCTGATTCTCTGTGCTCCGGAGCCCTGTTGGCCAACTTGGCCCACATGAAGATCAACACAAGGCCCCTTCCACCCAATGTCACTGCATTCCCCTTGGTCCTCACTGGGGCCAACACCACCCTTCTCTCCTACTTAAGAGTGGCTTGAATGCTCTCAGGACAGATTAGACAGCAGTTTACACCCCCTTGGGGGAAAGAACGAAAGTTGGAGCAAGAAATAAAAACCCAAACCGAAAAAAAAAGTAACTAATTCCATCCTGTCAGCAGTGGATATTAAAGCTACAATAGTACTACTGTTGAGTTTTAATTTAATTTTCAGAAAGGTAAGCAAAGCCCCCAGTGCAGGCTATAGAGGAGGTGCTGGATGCCCCCACCTCCTCCTGCAGGCAGTCTAGAGTTTTCCTGAGGCCTGGGAAGATTCCTAGCCTCGACGAAAGATGTCCCGAAGTCTAGCTCAGTCACAGCTGTTTTATTAGGCATCTACTTTGTGTCTGACCTTTGCCACAGTCTGCAAGCCTCCGTTTCATGGAAGGAGAAACTGAAGGTTAGAAAGGCTGTGTGGTTTTGCCGTGGGTGCCCAGCATACAGAGAGGCCAAGCTGAGACTTGGCCTCGCTCGTCCCTGCTCTATGGGTTTTCTAGTCATGAACCAGGCTCTCCGCTGCTGCTCAAATCCTGAGTACTAGAAGGTCACCTCATTGGCTTTGTCCCACAGTGACCCTCTGAAGCGCTAGTGTTGTTTCTTAGCTGTCAAACGGTGTTCACATCCTAGCTCCACTGAGAGCCCTGCCTTCTCCTCTAGGAACTGCATTCCTCTGCATTTGTGGAACCCCTCTTCTCTAGTGCTGGGATTGGGGTTCTGCATATGTTACCCAAGGGCTATCATTGTGTGCCCAGTCTACTCACCACACCCCTGGGAGTCTCTTACTCCCCATATTCCCAAGATCCTTCAGTAGAAACAGAAAGGACAGAGTGGAGGGGAAGCAGAGAAGGTCTCTCAGCATCAGTTAAGCACTAGGGGGCCACACAGACTCCTCTCCACTGACAGAGGCTACCGTGGCCTGTGAGGACAATTGGGAGTGCCTCCTCGAAGGCAGAACAGACAGAAGGCACCAGGGACCTGGGAACATGATCCCTCTATGTGGCTCCTAAGCATTTCAAGATCCTTGGGACTTTAAGAGGGAGCCTACAAGGACATCGGAGAGACCGATTGAAATCCCATAAGTATATAGGGTTCCTGGGGGTATTTTCCTTATCACGTTTTGGCCCCAGTTTTTACACACACACACACACACACACACACACACACACACACACACACACACAGTTCCACCACTCCATGCCAACAGAGTGTCCGGATCTACGTTGACAAGTGTCACCTTATATTCCTGACCAGGACATGAGCTTTTGCAAACTCTAGCTTTACCATTTGCTGTTATGAGAAAATGGGGTCTCTGTTTTTCAGCTGAAGCATCAGAGAAGCAGCTGGAGCAGGCATACTATGGCTCAAACTTTGATGACGTCATTGCCTATTTCAAAGACTCGACCACAAGCCTCAGGGTAGACACAATGTGTGTACATGTGGGACTATGTGCAAGCCTTTGCATATTTTAGGTATGCAAGTGTACATCTCTGGATTTTTTCATGCGTGTCTATGTGATATATATATGTATGTATGTATATATATATATATATATTTGTGTGTTCACACCCGTGTGTACATTTTAACTGTTTGTTCATGTACAGATAGATGTGCACATTTCTGGATTTATGTATAATGTATGTAGAAGTATTCGTTTGCATGACTGTACGTCTCTTATACATATGTTCGTGTATGTATGCTTTCACACTTATGTGTGGGCTATGGGTGCATGAGTGTGCATGTGCATGTGTGTATAAGCTGGACTCTTTCCTCACTCCAGCCTGTGGTCTTGGTCCTTTCTATCCCCACCCCCAACCTCATCTCCATCCCCCACGTTACCAGGCAGCCTGAGATCCGCTGATGCCCTGTCTACTCTGCTGTCTGCTGCCCTGGAGGGACCACTGCCATGACTCTGGAGCCAGGGGGCATTGGAGTCCTGTCTAATGCCTTCTAAGACATGGAATAAGTCTTTCTGTTCTAGAACTGACCATTCCACAGGCTGTCTCTAAGCATTCAACTCCCAGCACAGTGGGCCTGGGACATCAGAGCACACAGTAGTTCATTTTGTAATCCAGTTAAATGATTCCTGCTCAATATACAATCACTTTTGATTCACTCAGTAAACATCTCCAGCAAACAGGTAGACCAAGGAACAAAAGGCCTTGCTGCTAACCTGTTACTGGGTGTCATGGGCCTCCTGGATCTTGCCCTTGTACCCAGCTATCCCATCTCCAGGGTTATCTGATGTTTTGTATCTCTGGTGGGAAGGGGAAAGGAGAAGGTCTCCCCACCCTGGGGAAGAACATAGGACGGAGAGGTATGACCTAGTCCAGCTCAGTGACAAAGACAATCTTCAGAGTCTAGGACCACCCACAGCAGGTCTAGGTCCAGCTTACCTGATATCCTAGCTGGCTTTAACTGTCAACTTGACACACACTTGAGTCACCCGAAAGGGGAGTTTCAATTGAGGGGTTGCCTGTGGGCGCATCTGTGGGGAATTCTATTGGTTGTTAACTGATGTAGGAAGACCAAGTCCACTGCGGTTGATAGTGACATCCCCAGTCAGGGGGCTATGGGCGATATGAGAGAGCAAGCTAGCTACGAGCTGGGCACTGCAGCAAACAGCACTCATTCTCCCATGGTTTCTGCTTCAGCTCTTGCCCTGGCTTTCTTCAATGACAGACTGTGACCTGGAAGTATAAGCCAATTAAGCCCTTTCCTCCCCTAAGTTGCTTTTGGTCATGGTGTTTGGTCACATCAGCAGAAAGGAAGCTAAAACACCTTAGGGGTGAGACCCAAGGTCAGGGTTGGGCTGGAACCCTCATTCTCCCATTCCCGAGAAGCAGTAGCTAATACTTTAAGGCTGTTGTAGGCAGGCTTCCCAATTACAATCAAGGGTGCAAGGTATTCCAGCTTACAAACACTTGTGCATGTGTTTTGTTTGGTTTTGAAACAGGGTTCCTTTATATAGCACTGGCTGACTTTGAACTCACTAATGTAGACCAGGACGGCCTTGAACTCATAGAAATCTACCTGCCTCTGCCTCCTGAGGGCTGGGACTCCTGACACTTGTGTTGCTATGTAGCCTAAGCTGGTCTCATACTCTAAAACTCTTGCCTTAGCTTCCTGGGTGCTAGTGTGTGAGGTATTCAGCACCACTCCAGGTTTAAATTTTTGCAGCTAAATCATCTGCAGTGGGAGCCTTTGCAGATTGTGGTCTATATGCAGGTGAGGGTTGGCACAAGTTAAGGCAAGGCCTGTGATTGGGCTGTGAAAAAGTAAAGCAGGCGGGCTGGGGATTTAGCTAAGTGGTAGAGCGCTTACCTAGGAAGCGCAAGGCCCTGGGTTCGGTCCCCAGCTCCGGGGGAAAAAAAAAAAAAAAGTAAAGCAGGCACAGAGTTTTGAAGGGAGTAGGAGAGAGGGGGGGGAGAAGAAAAGAGAGGCAAGATGGAGGAGGGCGAGGAGGAGCATTCTCTGTGTGGCTTTAACGAGCCACAAGTAGCTATGAATATCATATAAGGGATGGATTATTATAGGACAGTGTGTCTTGTCTAGGTGGGCAAATTATATCATATTAATTATCTCTGAGTTTGTTGTGTGGACATTTGTGGAGTGTAAATTTGCTGAGATAAATTACTGAGATAAATGTGATTGTCAAATTACAAGTTTATTGAGTTTTGATTTTAATGTCTTGCTGGGAGTTGTAACTTTAACCACAGGGGGTGGTTGATGGGAATGTGAGCAGAGTTCAGCAGCAGAGAGCCAGGAGAGCGGTCACTGCTGGGACCAGAGAATAGCTGGAGGTAGCATGGCATGCTGCCCTAGAACCGACCACTGCTGAGATGAGTATACCCCACTAATGCCGTACGGCTCGACGATGCTGGCTAGCAAGGGCTTGTGGATTTTTTAATATTTACCGTAACAAGCCTTCTTTGGGGTGCCACAGTGGTAGATGCATACATCACCTGTTTATCCCAGATCATGCCTTGTGGGCATCAAGAATAAACCTTAAACTAGCACCAGCTTTGGGTGGCAATGACGTGACTGTTGAATTCATCACCTGCAACAATGTGGCCACCCTGGTGGGACGTGCTCACCATAGGAGAGGCTGTGCACCTGAGAGGACAGGTCTTTGTGGAGAATCTTAGTACTTTCTGCTCAACTCTGCTCTGAACCTAAAAAGCATTCCAAAGTTTACCAGCAAACAAACAGGCACTCAACACTCCAGCTCTCGATTCCTAGATATTTCACCATTTCCTAAATCCTCGAGGTTGTTGACAGCCCTGTGTCTGGAAAGCATCTCATTCTGTACAGCGGACTTCTCCAACTCCTCGTCTGAAAGTACAAATAGACTTGTGCAAACAGGTATATAGAAAGATGCCCTACTGTGGGTGTCTCCTCAACTCTGCCTCCAAGGGAGCTCGGGGTATCTTGAAACCAGCGGTGATGGGAGATTTTTAACACTGTAGAAACTGAATGGCATGCTGGGTGTGCTGGATGACCTTATGCCTATGACCTTACCACTCAGGATTCTGAAGCAGGGGGATTGCCATGAATTTGAAGTCTGCCTCAGCTACAAAAAGAGATCCTACCTCAAAAGAAAAAGAGGAGGAGGAGGAGAAAGGAGAAGGGAGAGGGGGAGAAGGAAGAGAAGAAGAAATACAGGAAGAAATAGAAGAAGAAGACAAATACTACAAATCAGGACTTGATTTAGACCACTTTAATTGATATTGAATGAATGTATAGGGTCTGTCTATAGCTGATAAGTTTTGAGTAGTTTCCTAGCATTTAAGAACTTACACAGCTAGGACATGTAAAGCTAGCACTCAGCACTCAGTGAGCTGACAGGAGAATCAAAATTTAAAACCAGCCTGGGCTACCCAGGGCAACGCCCAACTCAAACAAGCAAGAAAAAGAAAGCTAATGGATGTTATCTCTGAGATTCAGACTACAGAGTTTGGGTTGGGTACCACAGCTCACTGGATTACACGTTTGGTGTCCCTTATGCCCCTTAGGAGCACAGCGAAGTGAATATCAGCTTCCCAATCGAGCCGGTGAGTGTAAACCAACCCCCCTTTGCCCTCACTGCGACCTCTGAGGGAAGACATCCTGGTTTGGTTCCCCAGGGAAGTAGACCCTGAAATAAGGCGTCGGTGGTCCCCGGGGGTTTATGCGGACAGCAACCCTATTGAGTGTGTGGGAAAGTAGAAAAGGCAACTGAAAAGGCTGCCTACGAAAGCCTGTCACCTGGCCAGTTACCACGGTGGGAAACCTGGCCTTAGACTCCAGAGACACCAAGGACCTTGCCTTGAAAGACACTGTTCCTGGGGGCACTGCGTGCAATTGGGCTTGGTCAGTATGGCGCTGGAGGCATGCTGATTCAGCACATTTGTCTTATTACAACGTGAAGCCTCTCTTTTGTCCTTCGAGAACAAAAACAGCCATGGGTCTCCCTGGAAGGAATGAGACCAATCCAGAGAATCTTGAGTGGAAAGCTGAGAGGACTTTTCTCTCTCCCTGTCTCCAGGATTTTTCTTCTGTTCTAGGAAATTCCTAAAGGCTCTTCCTCGTGGAGGGAAAGTCACCAGCCTGACGTCCTTCTGGATGAAGTTTATCGAGGAAGAGGAAAATATCCTCCTGGAGGCCACAAGCAAAACAAAACAAAACAAAACACAAAACAAAACAAAACAAGAACCACCCCCAAATAAACCACCACCAGCACCACCACCACCACCACCACCACCACCACCACCACCACCACCAGCACCACCACTACCACCACCACCACCAGCACCACCAGCACCACCACCACCACCACCACCAGCACCACCACCACCACCACCAGCACCACCACCACCACCACCACCACCAGCACCACCACCACCACCACCACCACCACCACCAGCAGGAGGATCCAGTTGCACCTGATTGGCCAGACTGAGTCACGTTACCGTCTCCATTAACCAATGGTGTGACCAAAAGGAGGTGACGCTCTAATTGGCCAGAGTGGAGTCTTCTACCTCCCCTGAGATTCTAGATAGAATTCAGCCTGCCTGTGAGACCAACTTAGTCCGTAGGGGACACATGTGGGTCACCAACACTCACCAGACTCTAAGTGATCTGAAGAAGTCAAACGAGGTGGCCATGTATAAAATGAACATATAATGCCCAATAAGGAAAAGAAATCGAAGTTTTTGCTGAATTGTCTGAACAGAAATCCTTCACCTAAATAAACTCAGCAGGGGGGCTGGAGCTATTACTCTGTAATTAAGAGCACACACTATTCTTCACGAGGACCTAGGTTTGATTCCCAGCACCCACCATGGCACCTACCTGGTGACTCACAACTGTGTCTAAATCCAGTTCCAGGGGATGCAACACCTTCTTCTGGCCTCTGCAGGTACTTAACACACAAGTGATTCACAGACATACAAGCAGAAACAAACAAACAAACAAACAAACAAACAAAAAAACCACTCATACATAAAATAATTATTTTTATTTTCTGAGACTGGGTCTTAGTTATGGCTGTCTTAAAACTTGATATGTAGATCAGGCCGGATTCTCCTGCTTCTGCCTCCTTCGTGCTGGGATTAAAGGTGTGCCCCACAACACCCTGTATAAAATAAAATTTAAAGATGTTGAACATATTCAGTGTATCCATCCTTCACCCAGTGTCAAAGTACTGACAGCCCACCCTCCCGTGGGTCCCAGAGTCTCTGAGAATGAAGATGTCTGTTCCTTACCTGGTCCATCTGCAGGTGCTCTATCGTGGCAACATGACACACATACTGTATGATTTAAGGTGCAAATCTCTGGATGTAGTGACACAGGCCTTTCACCCCAGCACTCAGGAAGCTGAGGCTGGAGAGTTGCTATGAGGACAAGGGTTACAGTGTAGGAAGCTGAGGTAGCAGTATTGTTTCAAGTTCAAGGCTGGTCTAGGAGGCATAGCAAGAGCCTGTCTCAAATAAAAGGGAAAGACAAGGAGGATTGAAGGAGAGAGAGGAAAAGGGAGGGGAGAGAAAAGGGGAGTGGAGGGGAGAGGGGAGTAGAGAGGGGAGAGAAGAGAAGAGGGGAGGGGAGAGAAGAGGAGAAGGGAGGGGAGGAAGAGAAGCCCTCAGACCCACCAGAGTTAGAGTGAAAATGAACTTGGCTTCAGCCACATTATTCAAGAGTTGGAGAAACTGTCATCTGACCAGTGTTGAGTCTCAGGAAGTCAATGTCACTGGAAGAAGCTACAGAGGAAAGGAACAGAATGGTAACTATCAGCTTAGCAGATGGAGTTTATCTGCAAGATGATAGGACCAAATTTAGTGAGACACAGGGAATCAGAAGGCAGCTTGGAGCCCTCCGAAGAATAGGAATAACAAAAATTTTTAAAGGCTCTAGGCCTGGGGCTTGGGCTTGTTAACTCTGTTACCTAGGATGCTGAGGCAGGAGGATTAAAGGTCAAGACCTGTGAGTTACCTAGTGGGTTCAAGGCCAGTCTTGTTAATTAGCAAGACCACGTGTCTTAGTCAGTGTTCTGTTGCTGTGAAGAGACACCTTGACCACGGCAAGTCTTATGAAGGAAAACATTTAACTAGGCTGGCTCACTGTTCAGAGGTTTAGTCCACTGTCATCATGGTGGGAAGCATGGTGGTAGGCAGTCAGACGTGGTGCTGGAGAGGGCGCTGGGATGAGAAAGAGAGACATTTGAAACCTCAAAGCCCACCCTGAGTGATACACTTGCTCCCACGAGGCCACCCCTACTCCAACAAGAATAGTGCCACCCCCTATGAAGCCCTGGGAGCCATTTGCATTCAAACCACCACACCCTGTCTTTTAAAAAGTAAAAATAAAAAAGCAAAGCAAAAACAGATACGCCTGAGTGCAAAGTATTTGCCTAGTATAACACACCCAATGAGAAAGGTGTGTGTGTGTGTGTGTGTGTGTGTGCAAATGAATGAATTAAAAAAGAAATAGAAAGGAAAGGAAGTCATATGAATGATCCTAGCAGAGGAGAAAGTTTATTATAGTTCTGTGAGAGAGCACAGCCAGAGGCAGGGACCTCTGAGAGTCCAGAGTGGTCATGACCCTAAACCATGTGGGAGAGGGGGAAGAGTAGGGAGAAGGGAACCAGGTACAGCAGCCAGGAGGTCAGAGAGAAAAGGAACGGGTAACTGAAATGTCTAGATTATACAGGGAAGAGTCTCTGGGAGAAGAACAGCCCAGTCCTTGGGCTGGTGAGTTCAGGGTAGAGAGCAGGGTATGCTAGCCATACCCTGTAACAGGTAGGAACTGAAGGATGCTGGGAGAACCTGGCAGCCAGGTCTTCTTTGATAGGCAACTCAGGCATTTGTCCTGAGTTTGAGACCTGACAGAGCTCTGCTCAGCATACATAAGGGCTTTGGGTCAGCCCTCAGATAAGGGACCTGAGGTTGAGGTGACTTAGAATAATGGTAATACACAGACTCACAGGCCCATGGCGAGATGCACCCATTGGTAGCTTGATAATTACGCATTCAACCAACCACAGGATGTCACTTTACACCTGTCATGCCAGCTTGAATCAGAAGGCAGGAAAGAGCAAGGCCTTGGTATGGATAGGGGGTAGTCGGCCCTTCATGCCTGGACTGCAGAGTGTTCCTGGAGGTTCATCTGACTCAGTAACATCAACCCAACAGCCTTACCCTTCACATGCCCATCACTGAGGGTGCCCATCACAGTGTTGAGTAGATCTAGGGCACAGGCAGCCTCACTGGAAGATGTAAACACTAGAATTGTGTGAACATTGGAGATAAACAAGCAGTAGCAGGGACATAGACAGCATACTGGCACAGCAGGGGATGAGCAAGAACAAGAACCCTTAGTATTACATGTTGGCTTTACAATTCACAATTGTATCTACATGCAGTGAAATTATGTACGTGTGAACATTTTTTAGGTGCATGTGTACTCACATGTCAAGGGCCATCCACCTTGCTTGTCTGTTTAGGAAAAGGGTTCCTCACTGGCCTAGGACTCAGATTAGGCTGCCAAGCACATGTCACTATGTCCACCTTTTTACATGTGGCATTAGTGTCCTAGTCACTGTTCTATTGCTGTGAAGAGACACCATGACCAAGGTAACTCATAAAAGAAAGCATTTAATTGGGGCTGGCTTACTGTTTAGAGGTTTAAAGTCCATTATCATCATGGCAGTATGCATGGTGCTGGAGCAGTAGCTGAGAGAGGCTAGCTACATCCTGACCCACAGGCCAAGAAAGAACTGAGCCTAGCATGGCCCTTTGAAATCCTAACATCATCCCTGGTCCACTCTTAACACACTTCCTCCAACAAGGCCATACCTACCCTAATAAGCCACACCTCCCAGTACTTCTCGAATAGTTCCACTCCCAGATGACCAAGTATTTGAACACATGGGCTTATGGGAGGTATTTTTTTTCATTCAAAACACCACACTTGGGGATCAAGCTCAGCTTGCAGAGCAAACCCTTCACACATGAACGTTTGAATACAGAGGTAAAATAAAGGCAGGATGAGCAGTGGAAACTAAACAAAAGAGGAGTGGTTGAGTCTATCAGCTCATTCAGATAGGAACCCAGCAGTGATATAATGGTGATACACACCTTAAACTGAGGGCGATTAACTCTGTCCTTTACCCTAGGCTCCAGAGCAGTAAGCTGAGCCTATGATCTTGAAGGCGTGTGACCTGGACATGGTGATTCCCTCTCTGGGATTCCCACCCTGGGGGCTTCAAAACACCCCAGTGATAATTACAGAAAGGAGCTGGTTCTTCTTTTGTGGATCACAGTAGATGTTCTTCAACCAGAGTGTCATGAGAGCAGCATCATAGTGGTCAAACTTGTGAATTCTGGAGCTAAACATCCAGAGTTTGTGTCCTCTCTCTGTTGTTCAGTGACGACAGAACCCTGTGTATAATTTGTGGGGTTGGGAAGGGTGGTCACCATGTAGGTGGAGGTCATCTGGAATGCCATTTCTCAGGCAGCACTCATCTTGTTTTTTGAGGCAAAGGCTCTCACTGTCCTGTCTCTCACTGATTAGGTAGGCTAGGCTAGCTAGTCAGTGAGTTCCAGAGACCTGCCTGACTCTGCCTCCTGGGACTGGGGTTTCCCACGTGTGTCCCTGTAGCCAGCCATGAGTAGTGAAGTTGTTCTCATGCATGCATAACAAATGCCTTGACTGAACCATCTCTCGGGGCTTCCATGAGGCTGTGGTGTGCTCACCACAGTGGGATTCACTGGGACCAGAAGTCATGTCTCTCCTCCAGCAGTCCAGAGACCATTTCTTCCTGGAGTGGCCAGAGGCGAGGAAATAGAACAGAATGGGGCAAGGCACAGGTGTGTGCACCTGACTTGAAGCCGTCCCACCAACTCCCTTCTCCTGGCTGGTGCATTGCCCGTGGGGTCTCCTCACAGACCCCAAGAAAGGCTCTGTCCCATCATTGCCAGGGGCATGAATGTGTCTCATCGTCATCTGGGAATGATTTGGGACTCTGGGCTGCAAGGTTCTCGGGGCAGGAGTAGGCTAAGATTTCCATAAACACAAGGACTGAGCCATTTATGGGTTTTACTAGAAATTTTATTGGCGTTTGGTCGTGTTGGCATTGTGTGTGCCTTCGAATGTAAATTAGATTACTGGCAGTAGATTCAATTTAGCGGTAAAAATGTAAAGGGAGTCGATTGGGCCGGCTCGAAACAATGCAGAGACTGTTTCTGGGTCGGCAAAGGGTGAAATCGCTGAGGAGCAGTGAAGCTTTGTCGGGAGGGCCAGAAGACGTATGGTCAGGGCCTCGGCTCCTCCACCACTTGGAAGTCAGATGCACTCTGTCCCATGGGCCACCTGGGTTTCCTGCACCTGGGGGAAGGGGCAGGTTCCCTGGAAATGCCATCGTTTTGCTCCCGTAAATGAGAAACACCCACCTCACAGACGTTTGAGGAAATACAGTAATTGCAAATTTGAAAAGAAACACCACAGATCCATGGGCTGCAGAGGGTTGGCTGATGAACAGTAGTACCACTAATCGGTGGCGTTTATTGAACACTTACTATGGACTTACCATGCACTGTACCGGCGATCCTTGCGTGGGTGGCACAATGGTTTCCTTTCATTGGCAGGGAAGTGGTAGCAGAGATAATTGAGGTAATTTTCTACCCAAGATAACCCAGCTAGTGAGTGACAGAGTCAGGACCTGAGCCCAGCACCCAAGCATCTGTTCCATTTCATTTCTCGCTAGGAAGTCTCGCTAGGAAGTGTGCTTTGCATGCGTCCTTTCCATGGAGACTTGCACTGTGTGTGTGTGTGTGTGTGTGTGTGTGTGTGTGTGTGTGTGTGTAGAGGGTGTCTGCATGTATGGGTAGGTATGCATGTGCAAGTAAATGTACCCGTGAATATGTGCATGAGTGTGAGGGGTAGATGAACAATTCAGTATGTACAGGATAGGGGCATGTTCATTGGGCCAGATGGGTATTACACAAGTGCATAGTGTAGTGTGTGCACATGCGCAGACAAGTGTCTGAGTGTGCACGTTCATGAGCAGGTGTGTATGTTTAACTGTGTGAGCAGGTGAGTGTGTGCTCAAGATCAGCATGGAACCCACCGTGGTTCCCATCTTTAATTCCAGCACTCAGTAGGTGGAGGCAGGTAGATCTCTGCTGAGCTCCTAGTTCATTCACCCTAACATATTGAGCTTTCTATGCCTTTACAGAATCCCTTAGCTCCTGCAGAAACACCCCCCCCCTTTACCCTTACTTCTCTTCTTCTCGTGAGTTCGAGACCACCCTGGTTTACATAGGAAATTCCAGTTCAGTCAGGGGTACACAGTGAGACTCTGTCTCAAAAAGAAAAACAAAACAAAGTCTAGATGGCGACTGTGCACCTGCATAAGCAGGTGTGTTTGTGTGTGCACCTGCGCAGGCAGGTCTGTGTGTCTGTGTGTGCACCTGCAAGGCAGGTGTGTGAGTGTGCACCTGCACAGGCAGGTGTGTGAGTATGTGCCTGCTGGGAACGTGAACTGACTTCCATGTGCCCTGGAGGCAGGGATAAATGGACTTTCTCAAAAGACACCTGAGATGGGGCCACCAGAGAAAAAATACCATGACCCCAGAAGGCAGAACCAGCTGTGCCATTTTTTTCCCAAACAACACAAGAACCCCTATTCAACACATGAGCAATTTCAGGATGGCAGAATGTTATGCAAAGTGTGGCACTGCCAAGACAAAGGCCCACAAAGCTGACTCTACCTCGGACACTGTCCTCAACTCCTTGATGTGCCCTCCCAGTGAAAGGGCAATTTTTATCAGAGTAACAGTCCTTCTGGCTACTTGTCTCTTCTTATCAAGAGGCAGAAGACAGTGTAAGTCTGTAAAAACAAAACCTTTTTCTGGATATCCTGTGTGTGTGTGTGTGTGTGTGTGTGTGTGTGTTCTGCTGTGCACGGTATCACACACCTATCATCCCATGGCTAGGATCTTCAAGGGCCTGCATTAGCTGCTTTGGCTATTGCTGTGGCTAAACACTTAACAAGAAGGATTGATGGAGGCTTGGGGTTTGAGGATGGATCACAGGGTGGGAAAGGTGTGGGGGTGCATTTGAGGCCTCCTCCTCACGTCACGGAGGACTAGATTGGGGAGCACTGGTACATCTTGGGTCTTTCCTGTTTACTCCTCTCTGGTTTGTTTGTTTGTTTGTTTGAGACTGGATCTCATGTTATCCAGGCTAGCCTTGATCTTCTGCTCCTCCTGCTTCTACCTCCCAAGTGCTGGGATTACGGGTCTGAGCCAGCACACCCAGGTTCTGTGTACTGAGGATTGAACCTGGGCTTCACACATGCTATGCAAGCGCCCTACCACCCAGCTCCCTGGGGAAAAAAAAAAACAGCGTAGACAGAGCCAAAGGTGTGTCTCATTATTATTTTTTATTTAATTCAATCAGGTTCACAATCCAAACCACTAATCCCATGATCTATGCAAATCTGTCCCATGCTTTAAATCACCTCCAGATGAATGCTAGATACTTTTATGTCACATTCCTTAGGGAATGACAAGGAATGGATCCGCTTGTGCTCGGTACAGATGCAACTCTTTACTTTTTAATATCTTGGGCCCTCGGTTGATTCTACCCATGTGCAACCTGCAGTTCCGGGGAGCTGGATGGTCTTGAGCAGCGGTTCTCAACCCTCTGAGTGCTGGGGCCCTTGAATGCAGTGACCCCCAACCTACAATCATTTTCATAGTTACTTCCTAACTGTATTATTGCTGTATTATTGCTGTTACAAACCATAATGTAAATATCTGATATGCAGGATGTCTTGTATATGACCCCTGTGAAAGGGTCATTCGAGTCCTGAAGGAGTTGGGACCTGAGGGTTGGGAACCGCTGGTCAAGAATGAGGTATCAATCAATACACCAAGGAATGCAAAAGGTGGGAGCTCATGACATTGTTGAGACCGAAAACAGATCTGAGGAATCATGAAGAAGAACATGGGAAGCTGCTCAGGATGTGTGAATCAGATCAGATTCTGCACAGAGCAAGGCTACAGAGTCTCTCCACACATGGTGCAGAACAGTGAACTGCACACATAGAACTCGTCAAAATGTATGTATGGCAAAATTCTACGTGAGGAAAAAGACATTTATATATCATCTAGAACTTTCCACCCTACACAGCAATCAATGATCTCTCTCTCTCTCTGTCTCTCTCTGTCTCTCTCTGTCTCTCTGTCTGTCTGTCTCTCTCTGTCTCTCTATCTGTCTCTCTCTCTGTCTCTCTCTCTGTCTCTCTCTCTGCCTCTCTCTGTCTCTCTGTCTCTCTGTCTCTCTCTGCCTCTCTCTCTGCCTCTCTCTGTCTCTCTCTCTGCCTCTCTCTCTCTGTCTCTCTCTGCCTCTCTCTCTGTGTGTCTCTCTCTGTGTCTCTCTCTCTGTCTCTCTCTCTGCCTCTCTCTGTCTCTCTGTCTCTCTGTCTCTCTCTGCCTCTCTCTCTGTCTCTCTCTCTGCCTCTCTCTCTGTGTCTCTCTCTCTGCCTCTCTCTCTGTCTCTCTCTCTCTGCCTCTCTCTCTGTCTCTCTCTCTCTGCCTCTCTCTGTCTCTCTGTCTCTCTGTCTCTCTCTCTGGCACGCACGTGCACACACACAACTTGTTTATTTGGAGTAATGTGCTCTCTATTTAGTTTCTTTCTGATTTTTGAGACAGGGATTCACTCTGTAGGCTATGGCTGACCTGGAACTTGTTACCTGGCCCAGGCTGGCCTCAAACTCAGGACAAACCTCCTGCCTCAGGCTTCCTGTAGCTGAGATTTAAAGTGTGTGTTACTGTATGCTTTTGATTTTTTTTTTTTCTAAAATGCCTCACAGTTATTCTGGGGAAGCAGGGAGGTCATATCATAGTCCTTGTGCAGAATTTTCTCTCCTTCCACTATGTGGGTTCCTGGGACGGAACTCCGATCTTCAGGCTTGGTGGCTTTGGTGACCGACTGAGGCACCTGCTGACCCACTTAACGTTGGTTGGTTTGCATTCATTTTATGTATCTATGCACTCTGACTTGGTCCATGAGTGGACGGGGTGAAGGCAACTCTCTGTGGAAGGGGACTAAGCTGTTAAATAGCCGATCTCTCTCACAGAGTTTCCCACACAGATCCACTTGTCTCCTGGGCTTCTCCCCAGCACTGGCAAGGCGGCACCTGCCAAGGCAGACACCCTGGCTAGCCTTGCAAAGCTCATGGCTCGACAGGCTTCAGCCGCTGGCCCCAGGCTGGGTCTCTGGGACTGGAGAAGCAGTGGACCCCTGCTGGGCCTTCCACCTGAAAGAGATTAGTGAGGACCACCAGAAGCCTCAAGCCCTAATCACAGGGATTTAGTTTCTGGTTTCTTCCTCCAGGTGTTTCTGCGATTAGCCAGGGCCTGGGTGGCTGGTCACTGTGCCACCATTGTGTCCTGGGCCCTGTTTTCTCGACAAGTGGCCTTTGGGAATGACCCCAAATAAAAACCGGCAAGAGCAGACTGACAAGGGGTGAGACCACGAGCTGGCTGGACGTGTGAGGGCAGAGAGCACACCCGGGAGCAGAGGCAGGGGGCGGGATTTGAAGCTTCACCTTGTGCCCTGAGGCCTGAGTGCTGAATGGAGGCCCGAGTGCTGGAGTGGCACTTCAAGGACGCTGCCTGGCTTGGGGATCCATTTGTGGGCAGGAGGAGTTTTCTTCTCCTCTGCTAAATCCTCGTGATTGCCACCCAGTTTGGATGAGATGGTCCGTTGCACAGGCAGCGGCCGCCAGTCAGGCAGATAAGGTGGGGAGGCCTTCCACAGCATCTTAGGTTTCTCCTGCCGCTGCCTCCTTGGCTTGGATTACATCCACTGCGTTTCTCGTAAGCCTGCCCTCCCCGCTGCCCCCACCATGACAGAAGGCTTTCTCTGAACAACAGAGGATGCCGGGAAAGCCTCAAGCAGAAATTGGCGGCGGGGGCGGGGTGGGGTGTCAGTCTAGGTCCCCTCCACTCTGCTACTTGGTCTTTTTCTAACACCATAGTCATAACAGTTTTCAGAATCGGGAAAGGGTGAGAAGAGGCAAAATACTGGGACAGGAGAGACCACTGGAGCTGTCTGCCTACACTGCTCCCCTTCCTGGCAGAGCTGGCGAGAGGCTGGAGAGCCGGTGCATTTTGAGGTCCTCGAACTCAAGTCTCACCCGGGAGCTTCAGGGATATGAAAAGTGTTTAGACTCCTCCAGGGATCCTTCTGGATAGTGCTCATCACTTTCCCCAGATTCCCGAAGACTCCCAGCATCCACTCCACTGATGTTCAGAGTTATCCATCCAGTTCATTCTTAACCTAGTACATTCGAAAGGGAGTCAGAGTGTGATGGGGGTGGTGACTGTCTCCAACGTCTCATAGTAGGCTAGAAGCAGATCCAGTACCACATATCCCCGAAGTTAGACGAGATCATCACGGGGAGCTGGCAACAGGTTGGAGGCCCTGCCCTGTCCTGCGGGACAAAGCCCGACACACAGCAGGGACTTTCTGTGTAATGATTTATCAATTCTAAGAGGGGAGGTGGTGCACCATTATCCTTGAGTTACAGATGAGAAACAGAAGCACGGAGGAACTTGTGTCTCTCCTGAAGGT
Organism: Rattus norvegicus; assembly: GCF_021556685.1. Taxonomy (NCBI): domain Eukaryota; kingdom Metazoa; phylum Chordata; class Mammalia; order Rodentia; family Muridae; genus Rattus; species Rattus norvegicus. Next base: position 129,509,355 of record NC_141539.1, on the reverse strand, counting down.
CCACAAAGCCTGGCCCGCAACATGGCTACAGACTTTCTGCATGTCATAGGCACGTGGGTAGGTGTGGCTGGGCCTGAGACACAGTGAACCTCTCAATCTGGATCTGCTGTTCACTTGGGAATCACCCCCACCTGTGAGTCTCAGCTCCCTCAGCTTTTGTAGAAGGATCAGTGCAATACAGAAACCTAGGTCAGATGGAGGGGATCAGGACAGGTGCTGGGGAACCTGCTATTAAAAGCTGAGTGTGGCGGCACAGGCCAGTAGTCCCAGTCTATAGTCCCAGCACTTGGGGGATGGAGGGAAGGCGATGGAAAGTGTACAGCCAACCAGGGAATTTCATTCAGACATTCATCCAGGAAAGCAGGCAAGATTCTACCAGTGCCTCCCAGTTAGGGCTGTGTGTGAGCTGAATGAACTGAAGTTGGGCACTGGAAAGACAGGAGTAACTGGGAAGACAAAGGCTCAGGGTTGGTCTCATGCTAGAGGGCAGGGTCTCTGAGACATGTTTGCTCACCCCTCAACCTGAGCAATTTCTGAGACCCTCTGGGGCCACCTTCACTTTTGCCAAGCCTTTTCATGAGTCGAAACAAAGAAATGACAAGCTGCTAGGCACGGGGACCGACTCTGCAGATGCAGGGGAGGGCTGGCAGGTTAAAGGATGTACAATGGGTGCTCCATTCTTCGTGGACTATGGCTCCTCCCAGATCTCAAAGCCCAGTGACCATTCAAGACCCTTTGAGCCCTTTCAGTCTTCCTCCAACTAGCATCTGCATTATTGCACCAGCTGAAGTGCATGTGGATGGAACGCACTCATGGCTCAGACTCTGTAAGTGGTTTAGATCATAGGAGTTTGCTGCTCGCACGCACGCTCGCACGCACGCTCGCACGCACGCTCGCACGCACGCTCGCACGCACGCTCGCACGCACGCTCGCACGCACGCTCGCACGCACGCTCGCACGCACGCTCGCACGCACGCTCGCACGCACGCTCGCACGCACGCTCGCACGCACGCTCGCACGCACGCTCGCACGCACGCTCGCACGCACGCTCGCACGCACGCTCGCACGCACGCTCGCACGCACGCTCGCACGCACGCTCGCACGCACGCTCGCACGCACGCTCGCACGCACGCTCGCACGCACGCTCGCACGCACGCTCGCTCGTGCATTTCTAATGCTTATTCCGAAGCAGGAAGTGTTATTTGCGGGCAAGGGCTGGGGAGTTTTGGGAATTGGATGTTGCTGAAGGAACCGGCATTCTGGAGGTGAGCTTCGAGTGCCACAGCCTGACTCTTGTTTCCTGCTGAGTTCCACTGCTGTACCCACCCCGCCATGATGGATAGAAGCATTGGAAACTGTGCGCCAAAACAAACCTTTCCTTCTTTAAGTCCTGAGACAAAATTTGTCCTCATCTATCTATATCTGTCACTCTGTCTCCTATTTGTCTCTTGTAGCCCCGAGGATGAGTCTAGGGAGTTGTGTATGTTAGGCAAGTGTTCAACCACTAAGCTGTGTCCCCTGCTCCAACCTCCCTTATTTAATTGGTTAATTAAATTTTTTTTTGTAGTCCTGGGAGACAAACCTTGTGAATTTTTAAATTCTTATATTTTAAAAGTTTCCCTAAGTCGCGCAGAGTGACCTCAAACTTGCTGGACTATCAGGATCTGGAAGAGCTAGGATGGTCCTGCAGAAGAACACCGCCCAGATTTATGAGTGCTGCTTTTTATTTTTTTAATTAAAAAAAAGATAAATACCATCATCTTGGAAACTTCTCTTTGCAACAGACAGAGACCACTACAGAAAACCACAACCAATCAAAATACAGAGTTGTGGAGCCCAGCCCCAACCACAACATGACTTCTGCACCTACGGCTCAGGGATCATTGTGGAACAGGGGACAGAAATATTTTAAGAGCCAGAAGATCAGGGAGTTTGCTATGAGTTTGTGTCTCCCAGGAATGCCAGAAGCCTCTCCAATATGGCTGCCAGCTCACCCCAAGCAAGGACATCAGCAACAGCCGTGCTAAAGTGGATGGGGAAAGCTCACGAGGTCTCAGCCATAGACAAAGAACTACAGGCAACCAAGGAATGCTGAGCGGGAGAAACGGTCTTCCCCAGGGAAGAGCGCACCAACTGCACACAGACAATCCCAGATGATGTTATGAAAACATATACTTACAAGTAACATTATACAGACCGAGAAAGTTATACTTCTGTGCATATACACATAAATATGTAACAACAATTAAAGAAAAAATGCCACGAATCCAAGAGAAGAGTGTGGGGGGAGTATACATGGAGAGAGGAAAGGGAAGGAGAAATGATGTAACTATGATCTCAAAAATACTAAAATTACTACTTTCTTCCCAGATGCCTGTTCCAGCATTGGGCGGGCATAAGAGGAAGTTGGTCTAAACCGTACACTAGAGCTGCATAGCAGAGAACTGGGCAGCAGAAGGGAAAACAGTGATGCTTGGTGATCTCCTCAGTGTGTGTGTGTATGTGGGGGGAGGGGGGATACCAGACTATGAAACAGCACACACACACAGGCAAGGTAGAGCATGCCTGTGATCCCAGCATGGGAGGCTGAGGTAGGAGGATGGATAGTCTGGGTCCAGCCTGGGCTACATAGTAGGACTCTGTCAGAAAGAAAAACTAAAAGACAGGCTGAGAAGATCAGCAGCTAAGAGGGCGCACTGCCCTTGCAGAGGACCTGAGTTTGGCTCCCAGCTCCTACGCCGTGTGGCTCATAGCTGCTTGTAACCTTCCAAATGATTCGGCGAACTCTTCTGAATTCCGCAGGCAACTGCAAGCGTGCGAGTGTGCACACAAGTAATAAAAAATTAGGGTTTTTTTTTTTTAAAGGAAAAGAAGAAAGAGGGAAGACGAGAGATGGAGGAGAGGGGAGGGAAAAAGAATAAGGGAGAGAAGAAGAGGGGAAGAGAGAGAAGAAAAGAGAGCTAAAGAGAGGGAAAAGCTGGCAAGGACAGACATCACCAAAGTCACACTGTCCCCAAAAGAAGCCTCCCTTATTCCCAGGGAGTCTCCATCTGTCACCCTGGACCACATCTTCTGCCCCCATCATGAGTGTTTCTCTGGGGACAGAGAACACCTGGGAATCTTTCTGGTACCTGGTGCAGACCAACAAGAGCCTGTGATTTGGCTGAATGTAAGCCCATCATCCATGGCCAAGAGCTATGGAGGCCACACACCCCCAGTCACCCCACTGTGTATTAGTCTGCTTTTCTTGTGACCAGCACTCAGGAGACCAGCAGCCTTGAACTGGCTCCTGGCCTTGGAACCTGATGGCCCTGTGTTCTTGGACACCTTTTGGTCACCTTGTTCTGGAACATTCCCAAGGCCAGGGCCTCAGGAGAAGAGGGAAATGGAGTCGGTCTCTGGCCTCCATAGTGTAGTGTGAGAACAGAGAGCTCCCTCACTTGGGGAGCCCTAAACCTGGGAGGCCCTCAGCAATGTGGGGAACTGATAGAGTGTCTTTTTACAGGCTAAGGGGAAGGACAATACATAGCAACAGACCAAACCTCAACACATGTGACCAACTTACTGGCTTTAAAGTTCTTGGGCACAGAAGTCTGTTGTTCATCTCTCCAGGCTGGTAGGCACAGCAGGCTGCAGGGCCCTCAGTGAAGGGGGTGATGGAGAAGTCTGGATAGATGCACCTGCTGCTTTTGCAGAGGACCAGGCTTTGATTCCCATCCCCTACATTCTGACTCACAGCTGCCTTTCATTCCAGGGGATCTGACACCTTCTTCTGGCCTCTGAGGGCATGCATGCATATAGTGCACATACATACATGCAGGCAAACACTCATATAAATAAATAAAATGTACCTTTAAAAAAATGAAGGAGGAGACAGGAAACAAAACTCTGTGCAAATAGGAAGACACAGCAAGGTGACCTGCCTAAGGTCTGTTCTCTGCAGCTGTCTCATGCAGGTGCAGGAGCTGGGAAGGGATTTAAAAATGGCCTGTCCTGGGATCTGTCCTCTGATGGATGTCACCTATGATTTCAGAAAGTCGGTGACCTTTACACGGGATCTGCACGGCTTTCAGAGGCCAGGGAGGTTGTGGTGGTTTGAATATGTTTGGGCCAGGGAGTGGCCCTGTTAGAGTAGGTGTGGCCTTGTTGGAGGAAGTGTGTCACTGTGGGCTGGGCTTTAAGACCATCCTCCTAGCTGCCTAGAAGCTAGTCTTCTCCTGGCTGCCTTGGATCAAGATGTAGAACTCTTGGCTCCTTCTCCAGCACGTGTCTGCCTGGATGCCGCCGTGCTTCCTGACATGATGACAACGGACTGAACCTCAGAAACTGTCAGCCAGCCCTAATTACATGTTTTCCCTCAGGAGAGTTGCCTTGGTCATGGTGTCTCTTCATAGCAATGGAAATGGATGGCCTGGTCGTGCTGTGTAAGGTAACTGCGGCTGCAGTCTGGGTAAAAGTCTGCCGGCCTCTCTGCCAGTCTGACCTGGCACCAGAGTTGCCCAGGGCCTCACAGGATGGCTGACACAAAGGACCAGGAAAACTTAAGCAGCTTTTGGTCCACCTCAGCCCTCATCAGTTCCCTTTGGATTCCTACAATGGTGCTTCCTGCCTCTCTGCTGTTCTCTAATCCATTTGCAAATGGAAAAGCCTGTGTTTTGCCTCTGCTTCCAGCTTTCCTGTCTCTTGGATACAGGAGGAGGAAAGCGCCCTATTTCCCTCATTCCAAGCCCACTTCCTGACCATCGCCTCACACTTCAGCCCTCCAGCTGTCTTCCAAATACTCCCTTGTGTTACCAGAGAGCTTGCTTTTCCTCCGGATCATCCAACCATCCATTCTTAGGCTTCTAGTCTCACCGTGAAGTTCATTCACTTAGTAGCAGCCCCAACCACTACTTAAAGGAGAGCCGCCCTAATCCCAGTCACCGGATTCAATCTAGTCTGACTTGGGTCATTATATATCACCTTGCTTCTTTGTTGCCTATGAGGTTGTGCCTCCTCCAGCCAATAGACCATGTACGTCTGGGCACCTTGTGTGTGCGGTGCTCTTGGAGGTCAAATGAGACATTGGATCCTTTCAGACTAGAGTTACAGGTGGTTGTGAGCCACCATGTAGATGCTAAAAAATCAAACGCAGGCCCTCTGGAAGAAGAACAAATGCAGAGCCATCTCTCCATCCCTGTTCCCTAATGATTCTATGGTAAGCATGCATTCGATTTATAATTAAATTAAAACAATACAAAATTTTTGTCTTGGGGGAAAATATTTGTTCTTTCTGGATTTTAGGAGGGAAGTCAGGCCCATTAGAGAACAGGTTTTAGGGGAAATGTTTCAGTGTGGCTGAGCTGTAATGCCACCCTGTTGCTCTGTTTAAGTCAGGGTTGACACTTGACTGTTCTAAGAGTCATTGAAATACAGGGCCCTAAATGAGAATGGCTTTGATTTGTCTTTCTTTTATCAATGTAGACCAGCAAGCTCAGGACTACTGAGTGACTTCATTCCAATGAGTCATCAACCAACCAGGGAGTGGGACATCCCTACCCTTCTTCTCATTTAGTTCCCTGATATTTGGACCAGTTGTTACCATAGAAGGAAGGAAAAGAAACAGTGGAGGAAACGCTACTTCCTTTCCAAGAAAGTGCCCGGAAGTTGCAAACGTCTGCTCAGAATTCATTGGCCAGAATTTAATTCCAAGAGTATAACTAGCTGCAAGGGAAGCTGTCATATTAAGGAAGCACCGGCCTATTTTCTATTGCTATAACAAAATAACCAAGACTTTGATAATATATAAAGTAAAAAAGAGAGGTTTGCTTAGTTGATAGTTTTAGAGGCCAAAAGCCCAGGATTGATTTTGTTCCTTTGGTTTGACCTTCATGGTATGTCATACTGAGGAAGACGGTGTTGTGGCATGAGTTCATTCAACAGGGTGATTCAGGCTTCACCTTCAGAACAACTTACTCCCTCTTGCAAACTAACAAAAATTCTGAGAGAACTCTCTTAATCCTTTCTGAGGGCCACACCCCCCAGTGACATAACCACTTTGCTCTAAGACCCATCTCTTAGAGGTTCTACTCCCACTCCCCCCTCACCACTCCCTTGAGGCCCAACTGCCACCCTGAGGTTCAACCATCAACACATGAAACATTGGGGGACAAACCAGAAGCAAAGCAAGGGTCTAGGTGAGTAATAGAACCCCCGCTGATGAGTGGTCTGCACATGGACTGGTAGAAGTAACAGGATTACAGTATTTGTGAATATAAGAAAAAGCAGATGAGAATACATGCAAGGTGTAATTTTCCATATGGACAAAACAAAGCCAGCAATCAGGGACAGGCACAGAACACTCAGTTGCACAGAACACTGAGTTCTGAATGGACATATAATATACAACATCCCTCTATATGACTGTACTCAAGAGGTTCCGGGCCCAGCCAGGCCTGTCTCTTCTTTGCTCATGACCACTGCAAGGCTCCCCATGCACTACCTGGAGGGAGCCCTACCTGTGTCTGATAAATATACCTGGAAATCAATTTTTAAACAGAAAGCATTTGTTTTGGTTCGTAGTTTCTGGGATGTTAGCCCAGGGTTGGCTTGGCTTGAGGGAAGGCTGAACATCACGGTCGATGCCCACTTCACAGCAACCAGGAAGTAGAAAGACATGGAGAGCAGGCTCTGAAGCAAGAGGGAGTTTCCTGACAAGCCTTCAGTGCCCCATTGCCCCGAGAGGTCCCACTTCCTGATGTTTCCAGAATGTTCCAACATTGCTATCAATTTACAAATCCTAGGTGGGACAACCAATTGATAAAGGCCAAGCCCTCAGGATCCGGTTATTTCCCCGGAGTCTTACCTCTTAGCACTGTGGACAACATCTTCAATATATGAGTCTTGGAAGGGAGCTATTTCATATCTAACTCAAACACTCACTGCCTGGCCACCATTTTGAATTCAGAGTTGTCTTCGTTTGTCTGTGTTTGTTTGTTCGTTTGGTCGGTTTTATTTTGTTTGTAATTTTCTCAGTCATGGAACTTAAAAAATCTTGTTGGGATTGTACCTGTAGCTGATTTAATGGAATGCTCACCTGGCATACATGAAGCCTCATGCTAGGAGAGAATAAGGAAGGACATCAGCATTACCTACATACTTTGTTCGAGGCCAACCTTGGCTATATGAGGGTCTGTCTCAAAAAAGAACAAGAAGGAGGAGAGGAAAGAGGAGGAGGGGGGGAAGAGGGGTGTTCATCTCACTGTGATCATGTATCTAATGGTTTTCTACTTAGTTCTATTCTGGACACACCTTCTCCCTTACTGTCCCCTGCTCAATTGAGAAAATACCTCCCTATAACTTAGCTGCATTTTCTTAATTATTGATGGAGAGGGTCCAGCCCATTGTGGGTGTGGCCATCCCTGGACTGGTGGTCCTGGGTTCTATAAGAGAGCAAGCTGAGCAAGCCGTGATGAGCAAGACAGTAAGCAGCATCCCTCCATGGCCTCTGCATCAGCTCTGCCTCCAGAGCTCTGCCCTGCTTGAGTTCCTGTCCTGACTTCCTTCAATGGTGGATTATGATACAGAAGTACAAGCTGAATAAACCCTTCTCTTCCATCCTGCTTTTGGTCATGGTGTTTCATCACAGCAATGACAGCCCTAGCCTTAACTAGGACAGATTTCCCACTTTACCCATGGGGAAACAGAAGGCAGGTAGCAAGAGGCAGCGCTGGGATCTGGAGCCAAGCTTCCCAGCCAGAGTACTGGCAGGGGCCCCGACCTCAACACAGATGTCCCCCTCCCGAACTGTCTGGAAAAGTTGATTAGCCCTTCAGCCTTCCATGAGGCTCCTCAGAAGTGAACCACTCATCCAAAGTATGTGTGGGCTTGGCCTTTCCCCTTCTCGTGTGGGACAGGGCCATTAACTCATGCTTTGGTGCATGCAAGACAGCTTCTCAGCACCCATAAATCATTTCCATGCCCTTTCTACTGGGCAGCTCAACTTAAGAGATGCAATATCCCATGCTGGAGGGATTGCTTCGCTGCCATGGCAAAGCAAACCCAGAAATGTCATATGGAGCTCTGAACCTGAAATAAATTACAACCAAGATCCAAACACAGGACTTGAAGAGGAACAGAAGGGAGGCCACTGACTCAAAGTGCAATTGGGAAGTGTCCAGGCCAGCAAGTGAACCACGCAGTGTCACTGCCTGCCACAGCCGCCCTCCTCGAGGCTCCGTGCTGTGGTGCTGCTTCCCATCGGTCATTTCTTCTCCTTCTGAATATTTGATCAGGATCTGGACGGGGCATAAAATAGGTCTCTGAAAGGCTTTTGCAGAACATTTACCCAGGTCTATTGCCAGACTTTGTAGTGATGAGCGAGAGAGGGCACTCCTGCAGCCTGGATCATTCTGACACAATGTATTTGAAAGGAGAATGTTCACAAGTGAAACATAGCCCTCCCTGTTTTTTGGTTTTAGACAGTGGCTCACAGTGAACCCTTGGCTTGCCTAGAATTCTCTACTTAGAGCAGGCTACTAAGAAGCCTACTTACCTCTGCCTCTGGAGGACTGCAATCACCATCCATGCTCTGAAACACAGTATCTCTGGAATAGACGCTGAAATAACAAGAGAAGTCATAGGGTCTGGAGTGCCAATTATTCAATGCCTGCTGTGTACCATGCACAGATTAGGCACCTCATGAGTATGGTCGAGTCAAGTTGGTGATGTGCCTTTATTTTACAAGAAGAAGCCCAAGTCAAGTAAGGAAATGGCCAAAAGGTTCATCTCAAACCTGTTATCTCAGCACTAGAAGGATGGAAGCAGGGGAACCAAGAGCTCAGGACCAGCCTGGGCTACATAGTAAATTCAGGGCTATCCTGGCTGTCCTTGTTTGCAACAGTCAAACAGACAAAGGATATGCATTCTACTACTCCCTTAAAAACTCATGTCTAGGGGTTGGGGATTTAGCTCAGTGGTAGAGCGCTTGCCTAGGAAGCGCAAGGCCCTGGGTTCGGTCCCCAGCTCCGAAAAAAAGAACAAAAACAAAAAAAACAAAAAAAAAACCAAAAACCTCATGTCTACCCTTTCACGGTCCTCTCAACTTTCCTAGATTTTATGCATACATAGATTACATATAAATGTAATCTATAAACCCATTGCCATGTATAATATATCTTATTTTTTTCTCTGTTTGAGACATGGTTTCTCTCTGTCACCCTGGCTGACCTGAAATTCACTATATACACCAGATTGACTTACAGAAATCCACCCATCTCCACCTCTGGAATGCTGAGATTAAAGATGTGTGCCAGCATGCCTGGCAAAATTTTTAATAAATATTTGCATATATATCCAAAAAAGATACAAAGAAAAAGGAAATAAATTTAAATAAAATATTTGTTTAACAAAAAACCATATAAAAAACACTTATTGCAGTCAAAAATAGAGTTATTAAAGAGATTAAACCACATTTTTTGCTGGTCCCCAAATCTGGTGTGTTTCACACCTTCTGTTCATCTCAGGATGAACTGCTCATCTGCTGCTTGAGGTCACAGCCTGGGCACCATGGGCTGGGAGCCTTGTCATTCAAAGGCCCAATTGCTGTAGCAGCCTCCCAGGAGAAGCAGGTAGAGAACACAGAATCTAAGATGACTGCAGCAAAAATAAATAAATAAATAAATAAATAAATAAATAAGCCTTCAGCAAGTGACTCAAGATATTCCTGTGTGCAACTGAGGCACCGTTCTTCTTACCTTCCTCCAGGGGAGCTCAAGAACCCTTTGGAATAGCTGGAAGGCTTAGGGTCCCCTTCCTAGAATGAAAACATGAATATGCAAATGTAAACAAAGTTTGGCTTACAATCTCTGTGACTCCACACCACTCTAGGGAGGCCCTCTGATCCCACAGATCCCTGTGAAAGACCTTGGCTCCAGAGCAACTGCAAAAGAAGCACAGAGAGCGCACACATACTTTGTCACTGATGAATAAAACCTGGGTCTGCTGCACTGTGTGCAAAACAGGCTGAGGGCGGAGCCAGAACGGCCTGATGAAGTAGCCAGGCTCCTGGGTGTCAGGCTTTCCCTCTCCACGCAGCTGGGCAGCCTGCAGGGTCCTGGATCAGTCAGAGACACAGACACACACACACACACACACACACACACACACACACACACACACACACACACACACACGGAGACACTGTCACAAACAGAGAGAAGTATGCGGAAGTGGCTCAGTGGTTATTCAGGCAGGGAAGGTCTACAGGCGGCCATCTGTGGACCATCCGCCATAGTGGAGAGCCAATAGCCCTTGTCTGAGGATGTGATCAAGTTAGGTGAAAAAGTACAGGTAAAAGAAAAACCCAAGGCAGGCTGAGGGTGAGAAATGAAGATCCAGGCCAACAGATGAAACAGAGAGCAAGGGTAACCTCGTCTTTCCTCTTCCTCCTTCCTCCTGAGAATGTCAATAGCTAAGGTGATGTCTAGCCATGATGAAGAAGCTCACCTGCTTCACTAAACCCAGGGAATCCAGCACTCCCTTCCCCTGATCACCACCAGTACCATTGTTTAACATGGGGACACTGCAGATAAGCCACCACAGAACCTTAGGCCTAGTGTGAGGCCTCACCCTGAGCTGGTCCCCTACTCACCAGCTGCTCACACCCTTTGAGTTCCCAAGATAGTTCAGATTCCTACACCCCACCCTGGAAGTCCTTACCCAGCTCCCAAACACACAGTTCTTGATTGGCAGATGTTCCCAGGTTTGGAGTATCCTCTGCTGGTCTTTCTCTTCCCAAGACTGGCGCTTACCTGTGTTCCCTTCCTGTCTTAGCAAAGCAACCAGAGGGTCCTGGGCAGCCATTTCTCCTGCCATCTAACCTGAATATCTACTGGGTTAATATTTACAATGTTCCAGACCAATATCTGCAAACAGTGCAAGCAAGTTCTGTGTTAAAGAAGATACAATTATAACAGAAGAAATGTCACATTGTAAGTGTCACAACTCTGAGGGAGAAAGGTTTCCTGAATGAAAATGTTGCAGTTCTGACGGGGAAGGTATCCTGGCAGTTGGGAGCCAAGGATTATCACCAAGTCACGCCACACAAAGCACAACAAACCTCACACAAGACTCACAGAAGACTTGGGAAAGATACAAGAGGATGGCTAGAAGTGGCAGGGAGCAGAGTTTCCAGAGTGGGGATTATTGGAATTTCAAGTCATGAGCTTGGTGTGAGCCTAGGGGTTGGTGGGATTTAGGGCCCCAGGATCGGTAGGTTTTCAAACCCAGAAGTGGGTTTAGACCTTTCTTTCACCGTACGGACGCGCACATGCACACACGCGCACGCAAGCGCGCACGTCGTGGCCACATAAGCTCTTCTTGGGCCGAGGGTTCTGTATGCCCCATTTCTTCTGAGGCAGGTCTGGTTTATCCTAGTGTTACAGTGGCACTGGCAGTAATGTATTCTTTCACTGTCATGCCAGCTCCCCAGGCCAGATCCTAAACTATGTGTCCATCCTCCTGTGGTTTTCTTACTGATTTACCTCTTCAACATCTTCACAGGCTCCGCTCAGACCAACATTCCTTCCTAGACTTCTCTATCCACGGAAACATGGTGTCAGCAATGCCGGAGACCTACTATCAGGAAGCAGTTAAATGAGCTTCATGGCAGTGCCACCTCAGAGGCACAAAAATGTAAGACTCCTCCCACAAAGAGGCTTTTAAAGTTTTATGTATTTTCATCTCTGAGGGAAAAGATGTTTCCCATAAGTTCCACCCCTGCTCAATAAAGCTGCTTACATCTAATTGGCCAGAACTGCCTCACATCCTTGGTTTAATCAATGATTGGTAGAGGAATGGTTGCATATAGAGTTACGTGAACCAATCAGAACTCATCCTCTAGAGCGGGGGGGGGGGGTAGAATGGGGGGCTAGGGCTTACAGAAACAGGAGGACGCCATTTTGAAAAGGTTCTATGGTAAGAAGGCAGAATTCTGGAGGAGAGGGAGAGAACCTTTTTCTTTTGCATTCCAGCAGCCTCAGCCCAAACCACAGCCCCTCCACTCTCTGCAAACTAGAAGCTCCAGAGCCAGAAGCTTTAATTTCCTTAGTCTACTCCAGGGCTTAGGACCCGAACTCAAAATATATATACATGGGACTGGGGATGGGCGGGTTGAGTGTAGGAGGAATTTAGCCAAGCAGGCCCAGCAACAATGCTGGCATATGTGCCACTGACACTTCCTCCCTGAGCCAACGTAGAATCTGCCAGCACAGCTAGGACCAACGATGCTGGGCCAGGCGATGGAACAAGCAATTGAGAAAAAGACAGACACGTTGTCGTCGTCGTCGTCGTTGTCGTATCTGGCTACGTGAGAGCCAAAGAGATGCTGGGAGGGGGATATAAAGGTCTGTCCTAGAATAAATGAGTCTGTCTGCTTTTGCAACTTGCCTTACTCCCGAAGTCTGTGTCTTTGAGTCTGTGCCTTCTCTTGCACCACTACCACCCCACTCCGCCCCCAAGGGTCTTGCTCAGGTCACAAGCAACAGATGGCAGGGGAGTGGGTGGAGGTGGGTGGAGGTGGGGGCGGGCATACCTCTAATCCCAGCACTCCAGAGACAAGAGCAAGTGGATCTCTTAGTTCCTGCCCCCCCTACTGCCACCCCGACCCCCACATAGCAAACTTCAGACCAAGGCTAGATAGTGAGGCCGTCTCAAACAAAGAAAAACAAATGAAAATATACCTCCCTGAATGAGTAAGATTCCTTCCGCTCAGGCTCCTGAATGAGGTGTGACTACTGCCTATTTTCTCCAGCTTTGTTTTGTTTGAGACAAAGTCTCACTACGAAGACCAGGTTGGTCTGGAACTCACAGAGACCCATCCACTTCTTCCTCTCTAGGCCCGAATTAAAGGTGTGTGTCGTGGCTCTCAGTTTAGTCTCTCAATCACAAATAAGTCATTTTACTAGGGGTCGGGGGTGGTGGGGATTGTAGCTACTTCACACACAACTGTGTGTTTCCTTTGTTTTTGAAACAGGATCTCTCTATGTAGCCTGGTACTTCTATGTAGATCAGCCTGGTCTTGAATTTCCAGTGGTCCTCCTGCCTCAGCCTCCATGCTGAGGTCATAAGTGTGAGCTACCATGTCCTGACACATACCTATTGCATTCCTTGAAAACTAGAAAACTACCCGTTCAGAGTAGAATTCTAGGTCCTAGACTACCCGTGACCCCAACAGATTTGACACATAGAATGTTATTTTAGTTTCTATTTCGCTAATAGTGGGATTGCAGATATCTACCACGACACCCTTGGCTTATTATTATTATTATTATTATTATTATTATTATTATTATAAGATACACTACAGAACAGTCAAGTTCTCATAAATTCAGCAATGAAGAAATTACTTCTATACCAAATGTGAGTGTGTGTAAGTGTGTGTGTGTGTATGTGTGTGTGTGTTTGTGTGTGTAAGTGGATATGCATGTGTTATGGCGGGGGGGGGCTCTTAAGCATATATTGAATGGAAGAAGTCAGACAAAAAACTGTTTAGAGACAGAGAGATTCTTCAGCAGTTAAGAGTGCTTGCTGCTCTTCCAGAGAACCTGAGTTCAGTTCCTAGCACCCATATTGGGCAGCTCATAGCCACCTGAGGTCCAGCTCCAGAGAATCCAGCGTCTTCTTGTGCAGCAGACACCCATACAAACACATACACGTGAATAACTTCAAGTGACCGTATAAAATTCTATTCATAGAAGGATTGAAAATGGCTGGCTTGGTGGGGGTCAGAAGAGACCACGCTTGAGAGAGGTGGGTCACAGGAACCCTGGTGCAGGTGGAAATGCCCTGCCTCTCACGCAGATGGCTACATAGCTGGGCATGCATTGACCTTTGAACTGTGGCGAATCCAGACAATGGAATATTACTCAGTGCTGAAGAGTAATAGGCTTCAAAGCCATGGAATCCACAGGAGAAACTAATGTGTGGTATCTATAAGGAGGGAGAACTGAACCTGAAAACGCTGAGCACTGTATGGCTGTGACGGAGATGGATGGTGTTGGGCGTGGCGGTTGGTGGTACACATCTGCAACGCCAGCACGTTGGAGATGGGGGCAAGAGGATCCTCAGCCTCGCAGCAAGTTCAAGATCACACTGGGCTACCTGACCTGATTTAAGAAAATAAGAAATTGGGGTTGGGAGGGACTGCGATGGGGGATAAGTACTGAGCATGGGGATTTGGGGGTGGTGGTCTCTTAGTTAGAGTTTCATTGTTGTGAAGAGACACCATGACCATGACCTCTTATAGAAGAAAATATTTAATTGTGGCTAGCTTACAGTTTCAGGTGTTTAGTCCATTATCATAATATTTGTGGGAACATGGCAGCACCCAGGCAGACATGGCTCTGAAGAAGGACATGATAGTTCTACATCTTGATCCACAGCCCCCAGACGCGGACTGTGCTTTGCACAGGAGACCTCAAAATCCACCCCCACAGCAATACACTTCCTCCAACAAGGCCACACCCACTCCAACAAGACCCCACCTCCTAATAGTGCCACTCCTTATGGCCAAGCATTCAAACACAGGAGTCTAGGAATGCTATGCCTATTCAAACCACCATATTCCACTCCTTGGCACCCCCATAGGCTTGTAGTCATAGCATAATGCAAAATGCATTCAGTCCAACTTCACAAGTCCCCGTAGTTTACAACAGTCTCAAACTTGTTTAGAAGTCTAAAGTTCAAAGTCTCTTCTGAGATTCATACAATCTCTTAACCGTAATCTCCTATAAAATTGAAATAAAAAACCAATCACATATTTCCAACACACAGTGGTACAGTATATACATTACCATTCCATAATGTAGGCAAGGAGCACAGTCAGGAAATACCTAACCAAAGCGAGACCAAGAACAAACTGGGCAGACTCCACACTCTGCATCAGCATGTCTGATGTCAGAGCGCTCTTCAGGTCAACCCCTCAGCTTTGTTGACTACAGCACACTTCTTTCTCTTGTGTCGGTTCCTCTCTGTTAGCAGTTTTCCTTGGCAGGTATCTCAGAGCTGATCCAAGCTTCATCTTCACAGTTTCACACAATGGCCTCTCTGGACCTCCATGCAGGGCCACCCTTGCCATATGCCTGGCCTCAGTGGCTTTCCTTAATCACACAGAGAGATTCCATAACCCTTTCTTCTATCTTAGAAAACCAGAACCGCGTGCCTGAAGCTGCCAGGTTCTTCTGCTTGCTGGGGCTGGAACATGGCTCCCTTGTTTAATCGCATTTTCCCCAGCTTTCAGTGTTTGATGGTTCACTGCCAAAGCCTGGCTGTCCTGGAACTTGCTCAGTAGACCAGGGTGGCCTTGAACTCAGAGATCTGCATGCCCCTGTCTCCTAGGTGCTGGGATTAAAAGTGTGTACCACTGCTCTTGGATTTAAGCTTTTCTTTAATTCCTTTTACAAGACGGAAGCTTAGCTTGTCCTGAGATCACCAATCCCTTAATTCTATTTCATATCTTTAATCTGTTTATCTCCTTGAACACAGGATATACCACTCTACTTCCTACTGCCCTTTTAATCCTTAAAACATACATTTTGCATTCTTTCTTTCTAAGATTGCTGCATTTCATCAAAACTCCCTTCAAAAATCTAAACTACAGGACAGAGTCTATGCTAAGCTGTTTTGAGATTTCCTTTGTCAATATAATTAATTTAAATCTTTTCACTGTAACCTCATGCAGACTCTTACAAGAAGGGCAAAAAGCAGCCACACTCTTCGCCAAAATATCACAAGAATGATCTCTAGGCAGTATACTAAAAATCTTCTATTCTGAAACCTCTTAAGCCAGGTCCCCAAAGTTCAAATCACCCTCAGCACCACTGACTTCCATGTTCCTACTAGAATGGTCCATTAAATCCCACTTAAAGCATTCTACTGCTTTCCTAACTCAAAGTCCCCAAATTCATATTTCTCCAAACAAAAGCATGGTCAGGCCTATCAGAGCAATACCCCAGTCTCCTGGTACCAAACTCTGTCTTAGGGTTTCATTGCTGCAAACAGACACCATAATCATGGCAATTCTTATAAAGAAGAACATTTAATTTGTGGCAATCTTAGTTTTAGCAGTTTAGCCTATGATCATCATGGTGGGAATCATGGCAGTGTCCAGGAAGACATGGTGTTGGAGAAGGAGCTGAGAGTTCTACAGCTTGATCCACCGGCAGCAAAAGGAGACTGTGTCATTGGCTGTAGCTTGACCTCAAAGCTCACCTCCAACAAGGCCACACCTCCTGGTAGCACCACTCTCTAAGGCCAAACATTCAAATACATGAGTCTATGAGGCCATCAGTAGTCAAACTACCACAAGGGGCTTTGGAATTACTCTATATGACACTGTAACAAAAGACAGATCATCCTACATCTATCCAACCTCAGAAAATGCCCAACATCAGGATGCTTAGTCATCAGAGAGAGGCATTACTTGAGAAGGATCAGGAGGTGTGGTCTTTTTGAAAGAAATGTGTGGCTGGAGTAAGCTTTGAGGTTTCAAAAGTCTAAGCTAGGCCCAGAGATTCTCTTCCTGTTGCCTGTGGATGTGGATGTTGAACTCTCAACTCCTTCTCTAGCACCAGGTCCACCTGAGAACCACCTTGCTTGTTGCCATGACAATAATGGACTAAACTTCTAAATCTGTAAGCCAGTCCCAAGCTACTCCCAATTAAATACCTTCTTTTGTTTTATAGGAATTGCTTTAGTCCTTGCATCTCTTCATAGCAATAGAACAATGACTAAAGCATTGTTTGCTAATTCAGTCAATGTTGCATGTAAATTATTTACATTTTTGTAATTACAATTTGACATAGCTGACCACTTTTATCTTGGCTGATTGTATGGAATGAAAATGTTGTAAAGAATTTTTAAAGATCCCTGTTAACAAGGTTATTTTTATAAAACTTTTCAAAGTGAGTAATTTACTCTTGTTGACAAGTCAGTCATTGTCTCTGTAAATACGTTTTTAAAATAGAAAATTAAAAATTGTTTGTTTGGGCAATACAACTTAAACTATCATTTTGTGTAGCCTGACAGTATAAAATATATTTATTGTATAATCTTGGAGTATAGGAATAACAATCTGATGTTAACAAAAATATGTATTGTGATGTTTTTTAAATACTAGATGTGGCCATTTATGGTAATAATTCTAATTTTTAAAATGTAACCTTATCAATTTTTTTTCTAACCAAAAATTGTATTTTCCTTGTGGTATGGTGGACTGTCCTTGAGGGATATAGCTGGGTTTTGGGGTAGATAGGTTTCCAGTTTTCTGAGAAAGTGCCAAATTGATTTCCAAAGTGGTTGTACAAGTTTGTGTCCCACCAGCACTGGCAGTATATTTTCCTTGCTCCACATCCTTACCAGCATGAGCTGTCCCAAGAATTTTTGATCGTAGCCATTCTGGCGGGTGTAAGATTGAACCTCACAGTTGTTTTGATTTTCATTTCCCTAACGGCTAAGGATGTTGAACATTTTTTTTATGTGTTTTTCGGTCATTTGAGAATTCTCTGATTAGCTCTGTTCCCCACTTTTAAACTGGATTATTTGGTTTGTTGATGTCTAGTTTCTTAAGTTCTTTACATATTTTGGATATCAGCCCTCTGTCAGGGCTGGTTGGTGAAGATCTTTTCCCACTCTGTAGGCTGCCATTTTGTGCTTTTGACAGCGTCTTTTACCTTATAGAAACTTTTCAGTTCATGAGGTCCCATTTGTTAACTGTTGATTTTAGTGCATAGGTTGTTGGTGTTTTGTTCAGGAAGTTGATTCCTGTGCCAGAGTGTCCAAGGTTATTCCCCACTTTTCTCTTCACTCAGATTTAATGTATCTGGTTTTATGGAAGAGGCAGGAGGAAGGATTGAAGGAACCAGAGAGGTCAGGGACACCACAAGAAAACCTACAGGATCAACTAACCTGGGCCCATAGGAACCCACAGAGACTGAACTAGCTAACCAGAGAGCATGCATGGGGCTGACCAAGGCCCTCTGCACACATGTAACAGTTATATAGTTTAGTCTTCATATGGATCTCCTAACAGCAGGAACAGGGGCTGTCTCTGACTCTCTTGCCTGCCTTGGGACTCTTTTCCTCCTACTGGGTTGCCTCATCTAGTCTCAATAAAAGAAGATGCACCCAGTCTTTCTGCAATTTGATATAACAGGACTGATTGCTATCTATGGAAGCTCCTTCTTTTTCTGAAGAGAAAGAAAGGAGGAGGGATGGGGGGCTGGGAGGGGATGAGGGAGGGCAAACCAGATGGGATGTAAAATAAATTAATCAACAAAAATTTGTGTTTTCCTTGAAATATTCTATTTTTGTTCATAAATAGTATCTGATATTTTCCTCTTTAAAGCAAATATACAAAGTTCATCACACTTGGAAACAAGGAATGTCACTTAGACACTTTCTGTTCAGATTCGTTCCTCAGAGGCTGACTTTAACTGACTGCTTTTACAGAGATTCCAGGTGCTTGTTTCTTATCCAGAGTTTGATACAACAGCTAAGCCTAGTTATCTTAGCCTGCCTCAGAACTCTGATCATGGTCCAGTCGGTTATACCATCCCACCTAAGATTATGACAGCCTTATATTTAACTTTCTTATACGGACTCATGTTAACCTTGTAGTAAAAGTTTTCCTGATGTTACTTTGTTTCTTAACGTTCCCCACGAAGTTGCACAGTTATTATGCCCTGACTTTCCGTTCTGGATCTTTGAGAACTGTTAAATTTTATCATGGTTGCTTGGGTGGACCCTCTTCTGAGGCGTTCTAACTGTTGCCCCCTTCATCGAACTTCCCTCAGCCGTGAAGCAGAGAGACTGGCTCCCTCAAACCCCTGAAAGCAGTTTGAGTGACCTCTAAAAATGATCACTGGGTCTCGGGCCATCCAACTCATCCCTCTTCTTCCACTCTGGACTCAGAGTGAGTTTTGGGAACTCAGAACTAAAATTGCTGGACTGAAGCCTCATTATGTTAGCCTCTCTGTCTCATGAGCTCAGTTCAGCTCAGCTTAACGTCTTTCAGGGCCAGCTCGACCCCTCGGCTGGTGCAGTACTCCAAACTAAAAATGACTCGATCTGACTACTGGGATGGGATTTGTGCCCTCCTCCTCGTCAGACAGCGCTGCTTCCATGCCAACAAATCCTAACTGGTTAGAAATGGGGCCAAGAGACAGAGACTAGAAATATTCAACCGCAAGCCTCCTTCTGCACATGCGCATGTGTTTCTGGTTCCTTCCCATCCGGCTCCTCCCTTGGTCCACTCTTTTCTCCTCCTCGTTATCCTCCTACTTATGCTTTTACCCTGATTTTAAATGTTTTACTTACTGAATTTCACTCTATACCCAAACAAATGTTCCACATAAGCTCTCCCAGTGTCTCCAACCCCACAATCTCCACTGGTTCCCAATAGATTTACAAAAGATGGGTTTTTTTTTTTTTTTTTTTGGTTTGTTTTTTGGTGGAAAAAACAAAAACAAAAACACCTGGCTGAAAGGGACCTTCATCCGGCCAGTCCCTCTTTTACATCAGTCCCTCTAGTCCCTCTATTTTCCTCTGTTCCTTCCTTTGACACTCTGTTGCTCCCTGCTGCTTCTGTTAGCCCGCTTTGGTGCAACGGTTCAGGCAATGGGACCAGTCACTGTCACCCTGAATCAACTCTGTCCATTTTCTCTCACCAACCTGCTCCTGCTCCTGCCTCTGCTCCTTCCTAGCCCTCAACCATCCCAGAAAATCTCTCGGTTCCACTCTGTAGCCAAATCGCCTGCTCCCAGCCCCCTCTAATCACTTTCCAGTTGTCCTCAGGGATACAGGATGGTAAGGATCCTTTCTTCAGGGGATTCAAAACTACTACCCCCTCTAACAAAGATCCTATGAAAACAGATATAATAGATATAATACCCTACCCTGCATATATATATATATATATATATATATATATATATATATATAATATTCTTAGAGCTAGGAATAATAGTGCCCTGCTAGAAGACTACATTTCCCAGCTTCCCTTGCAGACTAGGGAAGTCCTTCTTCTGAGGGCATTTGGCCATAAGTACATGTGGGTGACAAAGACACCCTCATGCTGTGAATAAACATTGCCCTGCTAAGGTCAGGCTATACCCCTCTTTCTGCCTTCCTTCTCTCTACAGCTGCCCTAAATAATTCAACAGGAATGATTAGTCCTTTCATGCTCTAAAAGAGAACCAAACCTCAGAGGCAACTGGTCCAAGGGCACACAGCTTGGCTAAGTGGTAGAACCAAGAGCAGGACTTGCTCCTGCTGTGCCCGGCCTGCCTTCTGTGCCGGGTGGTGATGGAATCCACTGGATAACTGATTCACAGGCGCCCTCATCCTGCCCCTGCTTTTCTCTGTATTGACTACTCTTGTCTCTGAGGCGTGCCTCTAAAGGAGCCTGAGCAGCCTGATTGAAGCCCTGATAAATGACAGCCCAAGCTCAAGTTCACCCCGCCAGCCCCTCAGCACTTTTGACACCATGATTCCCAGTCATCTGGTAACTACTAAAAGGTATACTGTTTTGAAGCCTTTAATTTTACCTTTCTCAGGAGAAGAACGTTGATGGGAGAAAGGTGGGGCACTACTGAAGACATGTACCAATTACCTCTTGAGTCTCTTGAGTATTTCCTTTGTTTTGAATGTTTTCCTGGGCGAGAGGCCCTGTCTCCTGAATGAGCCAGGTTGACTGATATCCAGAGGATGAATAATTGCCTAGCTCTGTTCTCTCACTGAGGGGGATGAAAGCTTGCTCCAGGTTAGTTTTGTGTCTGTCTGAAAGTTTCCAATACCCCCCAGGAACAAATAGGGTGTGTGTAGAGTGTGTTCACATGTGTGTGCACGTGTGTGTATGTGTATCTGTGTGTGCTGTGCATGTGTGTGTGCACGCTCACGTGCATGCGCACGTGTAGGCAGCACTTTCTGACTGAAGCACGCACTGCGGTGATGCCCAGGAGAAGAGAGCGAGCTACTGGCCTGGTGCAGGAACCACAGTGGAGGGCAGAGATCAGACCATGTGTGGGGAAAGGCATCTGCAGGTAGCTTGCAGAGAGCAGATTGTCTAGGACAGTGACCAAGGAAAAGCTAGCCTTGGGGAAAACCCAGTGAGGATTTAGAAAGACTGTATTGTGGTGAAGTACACTTAAGAGCCTATCATTTAATGTCTACAAGCCCATCTGCATTCGACTAATGCATTCTGGGTGTTGTGCAACCCACGGGCACCACCAACTATTCCAAAACATTACATCACCTGCAAGGAGGCCCTGTGCCCTCTAAGTCGTCACCCCCTGCACTTATTCCTTCAGCCTTGGCAATAGCCAACTGTCCTGTCTTTCTGGATCTGCCAGACCTAGGCATGTCATAGAAAGATAGCTGTACAGCCAAGGGTAGTGGAGCAAACCTGTGACACCAGGGCTTAAGAACTCAGGCAGGAGGACAATCTAAGTTATGTAGAGAGAGAGAGAGAGAGAGAGAGAGAGAGAGAGAGAGAGAGAGAGGTGTGGGTGGAAGGACACTGAAGGAGAAAAATAAGGAGGGGGAACTAAAAGAAGGCAGGGAGGGAAGGAGGGAGGAGAACGGGAGAGAGGGACAGACATAGACTTAGATACTGTTCACAGCAACTGTGTCCCCGGCTTCCCTGTGGCAGTGCAGGGGCCTCCCCACCTCTCCTCGTCCCTGCTTGTACTTGGCGTTATGTATCTTTTAAATCTGAAGCTACTTCTTACCAGAGATTCTTCCACTGAGCACCCAGTGTGTGCTCATCGGATCACTGGTATACACAGAGCGAAGGAGACACGCCTGGCTTACAACCTGTGGGACTCCGTTCTCTTTCACTCTGTGGGTTTGGAAGATTGGACTCAGCTTCTGAACCATCTCACTGTGTCTTCATCCCCCCAACCCTTCACCCCCTCGCCCGCCCGCATCCCTCCCACCTCCACTGCCCACAGTGAGCTCCCTGACCTCCCTCTGGTTTTATACCAGTAAAATGGGGATTGTACTGTATATCCGAGCATTTCTGAGGATCTGGGGGAGACAGATAAAGGGGAACACTGAGGATTACCTAGAGCCCAGCATGCTCATGAACAATCTTCCCATCTTAGGGTCACAGGGAGAGGAAGAGGTGGAGAAAAGACCAAATAACAAGAATGGCCATTTCTTGCTAGTCTAGCCTTGTTTGTGAGCATGTTCACTGAAGGGAAGGTGACCTCTACTGTGGGCCAGGATCATGCCACTGACATGCTCCCTCTGGTTAATCTGGGGCCTTGCTCATCCTCAGCTTCCTAAGAGTCACCTAGGCTTCCCCAACAATTCCTGTGTTCAGCTTTGGGGCTTCTGACTGTATTAGTCTCATGGGGGCAATAGGACAGAATGCCCCAAACTGCTTGGCTCTCAAAACAAACCTTTCATTTTTACCTACTCTGAGGATCAGAAGCCCATGATCAAGATGTCAGAGGGGCCATGCTCTCTGGATAGCCTGAAAGTGTCTTCCATATCTTGTTGTGGCTTCTGATGGCTGCAGGTAACCCTTGACTGATAGAGACACTGTCCTGGTCTCTGTGACTGTCACCCAGCCTATGCCATACGTGTTCCTGTGTTGTAGAGCTGCCAACCAATAGATTATAGCTCACCCTAATCCAATGGGACCTCACCTTTTACTATATCTATAGTGGCCCCTACTTCCTTCACAGGAGCTGGGAGTCAGGACTTAAGCAAATCTCTTTAAGGGATGTAGCCCAGCTAAACAGCTCGGGCATAGAAGCTGGTTTGGGGAAGTGTGGCAATTACATAGCCTTGAATGCAAATATAAGGCCAGGCCCTGGATAAGTGAGAACCTTCCCAGGAAATCTGCCTTTGGATAAATCTCACTCATCCCCGTTTTGCTTTGAAATTCATTCGGGGCTAGGACAGGCTCAGTGGGAGAGTGCTTGCCTAACAAGTATGGAGGCCTAGGTCAACTCCCTTATTACCTGGAGCTGAAGGGCTATAACAATTTAAAATGACAAACCAGAAGGGCTATGGACAGAAGCACTGCATCCTTTTCTGAAATCTCTGGTTTGATTCCCAGCATCTTCATGGTGGCTCCAACCATCTATAAGTCCTGTTTTGAGAGCTCAAACACCTGACCTCCATGGGCACCAGGCATGCACATGATACACATACATGATACATATAAACACATACACATATACATACACATACTCATATACATCACACACATACATGTATGTATTCATATTCACATCCATATATATCACATACTATACATATGTCATATACATCATATACATCATATACATATACATATACATACACATATACATATAGGGAAAACATTCACTCACGTAAAATAAATCTTTAAAAAAGTCTTTTTGAATGACAAATCAGGGCTGGAGAGGTGGCTTAGTCAGTAAAACGCTTCTGTACAAGATGGAGATCTAAATTTAGATCCCGAGCACCCATGTAAAAGCCAGGTCCATCCGTGTACATCTATAACCCCCGTACTGAGTACAGTAGGGCTAAGACAGGGAGATCCCTGAAGCTCACTGACTGGACAGTCTAGCCACAACAAAGAACTCCAGGCCAGTGAGAGACCCCGTCACAAAAAATAAGGTAGAAACTCAACCCCCAGCCTCTACATGTACATACATGTACCTGCAAACACATGTGTGCACATATACACACAAACCATTAAAGCATACATTTTTTAACACATAGATGTAACCTCCATCCACATATTACAAAAGCTTTGAATTGGACATATGCAAATTTGAACTAATTGTGTCTGACTGGTGGAGTTGGTTTGTTTGGTTTTTTTTTTTTTCCTGTTTGCTTCTCTGAGTTTAGTCTAGTCTTCCAGCAATAAGCATATATTCCCTTTATAGAAGCTATAACCATCTTCTCCTGGCTGGCTTGATGTGTTGATTAGAGCCCGGGCGTGTGGAACCGTTGGCTCACACGGAGCAACCGGCTGGAGGCTGTCACAGATATCTTTCCTGGGAAATGCTATTTCATCCGAGTCTCCTCGGAGGCCACGCTGCCACCCCCATGATTCTCTCTGCCCCAGCCCCCCAAGGCTGCCTGGCTCAGATGGGAAAGGTACCCAGTGTGGCACTGGCCACTGCGTGCACAGGAGAGGCCCTAGGAAGGAGAAAGAGATACCGTGGCTCCTGAGCGGTTTCCCTGATTTACATCAATTTACATTCTGCTCTCGGTAATCTACATGAAAATCAGGCAGCCGCCATCTCTTCCACTAGCTTGCAGTGGTCCAAGGAGGCTGGAGGCTGCGAGGACCAACCCAGCGGGCCTCCTCACATCCCAAACCCTGGGCAGATTAATTTGTCAACCAAAACAAGAGCTGGCATTGTAATCAGGGTCTCCTGCATTCTGTTCCTGTCCCCAAATTGGATAGATAAATGGATATTTGTGGTTTATTAACCTGAATGTGTTGTCCGTCTTCATTTTCTGTTTCTTTCCACGATAAGTCTCGGAAGATGGTACCCTCCTTCCTGTCATTCCTCCAGCAGCGGCGGGCTGAGGTCTTCCAGTACCAGGCGGCTGGGCTCAATGCCTAGAAGGGAAGGTGGTCTCTGCTTTTGGTTTGTCCTTCAAAACAAGTATCAGTGGCCTATATTCTGTGGCCTGCACACAAAGCGACAGATACTGCCCTCCAAACCTCCATCATGAAAAAGATACGGGGCATTTTTATTTTCAATTGCCCCAGAGGTGTCTTCAAATCTCACCCAGTCAATCTCTCTAGCCCATTGGACCTCCATGTCCTGATTACTTTCTTCATCTGTACATGGGGATTCTACATAAGTTCTCGAAAGAGATCAGGCAGGGCCGAACTCCACGCAGAGTGTTCGTTCAGACATGATCAGAGCATAATTTGGTCGTCAGGATGTATGGGGGATCCGGCTATGTTATGTCAAGCAATAGCTGGTCCTTTTCTGCCACTGCGTAATATGTAGTCACATATATGTACAGTGATGTCTGTTCCCACACTCTGATAGGTGCACACTCCGTGTTTGCCGTTTGAGACAGCTATGACCCAGCTCCCAGAAGAAGCACTGGTCTCATGGCTGGTGTATACCCGCCACCATGGCACTGAGAATCAACCTGTATCCACCTGAGTTGATTTTACTCTTCTTGTTTTTAGTATTCTGCCTCTTCGGTTTCTAGCTCCTGGTTCCTTCTTCCTAGTCCTCTTCTGTCAACATGACAGACAATGTGCCAATCGCTTTCACAGCCTCCTCGATAGAAATCCCCCCTTGGGAGTACCACCTGCATCTACTTCTCTGTAGAACCAGCTAAATCCAGTTTGCGGTTTTCTGACATCCACTTATTTTGCATCCCAACCCTGGCCCAGGATGGACACCCATAAAGATTGGTTTGTATTGTCAACCTGATTACACTAAGAAATGTGTAGGGTGTCGTTGAGGCACAACCCCTAGGTATGTCTGCGAAGGCTTTCTTTCCCAGAGAGAATTAACTGAGGGGTTATACCTGCCCTGGGCTATAGGCCACACCTTGCTCATAGGCTCCCCCAGCCCCCAAATGGACTGAATGAAAGAGGGTTAAAGGGGAAATAGCCACAGTCCTTCCTCTTTCCTCTTACGGGTTCTGATTTTACTTGTAGTGATATGATCTGATTGGCTTTGAAACTGATCCCTCTGACTTCTTCATGGAGAAGAGGCTGCATCAGCTTGACTCCAGGGAGGCCGGTCAGCAGTCTGCTGCAGGCACCCTGTGAAGCTGCCCAGGACAGGCCTGGACCAGTGTGGAGCAGAAGCTGCTAACTCATTGGCATGCGGCCCTCCTGGGAAGGGAGGGCCATTTCCTGCTCTTGGCTTCTATCCTTCCAGAGATGGGTCCCTTGTGAGTCAGGCCTTGGATACAGATGAGTGATTTAGAGCATTTTATAAATGTGGAGTGCTGTCCACACGCACTCTGTTGGCACATCGGCCCTCTCTGCCCCATCACTTCTTGAACTGAAGCTGTGGTCCAAGTCACATTTTCATTTTGGAACAGGCTTTGAGAGGCTCACATTCAACAATTCTTCCTGGCTCCCCTTGACCTCCCTTAGCCCAGTAGAGCCAAGGTCACCCTCTGAGGGGACAGCCCTGCTGAGAAAGGCTCACAGGCTGTACGGTAATTAGATTCTCTACTATGACCTAAAGTCCTACTCCCCTCTAACCCAGAGAACGCCTGGAGAACATCACACCGCCTTCAGCATTGCTTCCAGAATCTTCCAGTGGGGCAGAGAACTCCTCCTTATCTCCCGGATATTGATTACAGCTTGCAAGAGGACTCTGATATCTGGCCGGGTCCCCAGCTTACCACCTAGCCAAGCAGGAGGCTGCTGCCCCTGAAATTCATGGGGAAGTACATCCTACAAAGCCTTTTATATTTTTTTACGAGTTTAAGAACAGTGGAAGAGGAAGGATTGGCTGTGTTTGCATGTAAAGTGGTCTCACACTCCTGCCCTGTGGACGACGCAGAGAGTTCTAAAGCCGGCAGCGACCCTGCCCCATCCCCTGAGTATTACAGAGCAAGGAAGCCAGATTTCCTTCTCATATCTGTAAGTGAAGTGCTGCATCCATGGGTAATTAGGTGAAAACATTTCTCCAAACAGTGCGTATATGAGTTTTATTTCTCCACCAACGTTTGGTCAGAGGAGAGCTATGTACAATAGCAGCCCTGTGTCCTTAGCACCCACTTCCTTCCACCCCACCCTTAGTCTGGGTTGTATGTAGAAATTCTACTTAGGATCAGGCAGGCACATTTCAAAATCAGTCAGTCAGTCAGTCAGTCAGTCAATCCAGTCTGTCAATCAAACCTTTCTTCCTTTCTTCCTCTTTCCTTTTCTTTCCTCCTGCCTTCTCTTGTCTTTCTTTTCTTTTATAATATTTTTAGGTTTTGGAGGTAGGGTCTCATGTAATCCCTGATATTCAGGAACTGACTCTGCAGCAGACGTTGGCCTTGAACCCATCTCTCTTGCCTCTACTTCTAAATACTGGGATTCAGATGTGTGCTATCACCCTGGGCTCCTAAATTCTTTCAATTCAAGTCCTGCTGAAGGGGGTGGGATTATATTTGGCACATAAGACTTTTTTTTTTAAGATTCAGTTTTACGAGTATGAGTGGTGTTTGGCCTGCATTCATATTTATGCACCGAGTGTGCTGTTGCCTGAAGAGGCCAGAAGAGGGGGTTGGGTCTCTGGGACAGGAGTTACAAATGGCAGTGAGCTTTCATTTGGGTGCAGGTAACCAACCTGGATCTTCCGCTGGAACAGCAAGTGTTCTTAATTACTTCTCATTTCTGCAGCTATCACGTGAGAGCTATCGCACCCCTCCCCTTTAAAGTGTACTAACAGGCGTAAATTGTGTAAACGGTGTAATTCATTCCTCATTTTTGTGCACGCCATGTTTCAGTTTTTACCTAGTCTGCCAGGCAGCTCAACACCCAGGATTAATGCCTAGGAGCCCGCTATTTTCCAAATGACTTCACCTTTCATTAACCTTACTGAAGCTGATTTCAACATAAGCCTTACCAGGACTCAGGAAACAAAGACAACAGGATTGTTGTGAGTTTGAGGCCAGGGAGGGTTACATAGTAAAACCTCCCCATTCCGCAACTAAACAAAGTAACAACAAAGACTTAGGCTCACATGCCGTTGTCTCCAGAAAGTCTCAAAGCGGAGAAATAATAGCACTGGCCTGGGCATGCGGTTCAGGAGGAGCAAAAATCCAGCCTGTGGTCAGATGCTCAGTGCTGGGATACTAAAGCAGAGTATTAAGTCTTTTTTTTTTCTGTTTAGTGGCTGCCACTCTCAGAGTCAACACTTGGCACCTGGAGGAGCAGGAAGATCAGAGTGCTGGAGAGGATGGAAGGAAACTGGCCTTCCTGGAGCATGAGCTTCCAGCCAGGCTTTACACGAGTCCTTTCAGAGACTTCTGTTTTTCTGGTTTAGCTAGGACAGTGAATCCTCAAGGTGGCTGGTGGAGTGAGTTGGAACCCAGTGCCTCTGCCTGCAAAGCTGGTGTAAGATCTACACTGTCACACTTCTGTGTAGACAGGAAATGAGAAAGGCCCGCCAGAAGTCAAACAGGTCTTTGAGAAGTTGTCTGTGGGAAAGGCAGATAGCAGTTTGGCTGATGGGAGAGGTGGGATCTTTGAGGAGAATGGGCTTCAAAAGAGTAGGGAGTATAGAGCAAGCCCAAGGTGTCTGTCCACTCACTCATCCACCCATCCATCCATCCACCCATCCATCCACCCATCCATCCACCCACCCATCCATCCACCCACCCATCCATCCATCCACCCATCCACCCATCCACCCATCCACCCATCCATCCATCCACCCATCCATCCATCCACCCATCCATCCACCCACCCATCCATCCATCCACCCATCCATCCACCCATCCATCCATCCATCCATCCATCCACCCATCCATCCATCCACCCACCCACCCATCCATCCACCCATCCACCCACCCATCCATCCATCCACCCACCCATCCATCCATCCACCCATCCATCCATCCATCCATCCACCCATCCATCCACCCATCCATCCATCCATCCATCCACCCATCCATCCATCCACCCATCCATCCATCCACCCATCCATCCATCCACCCATCCATCCATCCACCCATCCATCCACCCACCCATCCATCCATCCACCCATCCATCCACCCATCCATCCATCCATCCATCCATCCACCCATCCATCCATCCACCCACCCACCCATCCATCCACCCATCCACCCACCCATCCATCCATCCACCCACCCATCCATCCATCCACCCATCCATCCATCCATCCATCCACCCATCCATCCACCCATCCATCCATCCATCCATCCACCCATCCATCCATCCACCCATCCATCCATCCACCCATCCATCCATCCATCCATCCACCCATTCATCCATCCACCCATCCATCCATCCATCCACCCATCCATCCATCCATCCACCCATCCATCCATCCATCCACCCATTCATCCATCCACCCATCCATCCATCCATCCATCCACCCATCCACCCATCCATCCACCCATCCATCCATCCACCCATCCATCCATCCACCCATCCATCCATCCACCCATCCACCCACCCATCCATCCATCCATCCACCCACCCATCCATCCATCCACCCATCCATCCACCCATCCATCCATCCATCCATCCATCCACCCATCCATCCACCCATCCATCCATCCATCCATCCACCCATCCATCCATCATCCACCCACCCATCCATCCATCCATCCACCCATCCATCCATCCATCCATCCATCCACCCACCCATCAATCCATCCATCCATATATCATGTTCCCATCCATCCAAATATCCATCCATTCATTCACCTACCTCCAGATTCTTGCTCTGCGTGAATTCCTTCCCACGTTACTTTTGATGATGAGTTGTCCTATGGAACTGTAAGTGAAATAAACCCTTTCCTCTCCAAGTTGCTTTTGGTCATGATGTTTCATCACAGCAATAGTAACCATAATTAAAACACAATTTATTTATCTACCCATCCATCAATCCAAATATTTACCCATGTATCTATCCATCTATACATGTACATATACCTACCTACATACATATATCCATCCATCCATCATACATGCATACATTCCTGCACCCACCCACCCATCCATCCATCCATGTATGTATGTATGGAGAACACAATTCAGTCTCTAAGAGTGATTGCATCCAGTGTCATCAGGTGTTCATTGCATGTAGGTAAAGTGACAATTACTTGGTGTAAGCTACCTCACTTAGTCCGCGGAACAACCCCAGAGGTGGAGACCATCCACTACCCTGTTCCCCAAGGTTGGAACAGAGCTGTGTGTGGCTTGCTCCATGGCACACAAAGAACAGAGGAACGCGCCACGCCCAGACATATTATCCTATGCACATCTTCCCAAAGTCACCTTGTCAAGATCTGGAAGGGCTCATGTGTGTTTTCATGGATGCTGACAAGACAGGAGGCCCCAGTGTCAGCCACGAGGATTATTACGCCAGCAAACACAGTGGATAGTGTTGCCATGTCCACTCACTTCCCTCAGTCTAGTGCACATAGTAGGTCCTCACTTCAGGAGTAGAACCCTGAGCTTAGGGACCACCATTTTAGAATGGGTAAGAAGGAAGCTTGTTCTCATCATGGAAAGATACAGACAACATCCTTTGTGCTGGATCACTGAAAACCCTACTGGGGGTCAGGGGCTACTAAGAGGATGCTCATCTTGAACAAAGCCCACACTTAGAAAGAATCTTTCTTTGTTTCCTCCTGGTAGGGGAAGGCCTCACGTAGCATGCTCCTGGTGTGCTCCTAGAGTTCAGGTGCTGATAAATACTTGGGGACATATAAATGCAAGAAGAGTCCCAACTCAAAGGTCCAGAGTCTCCGACAGTGTCTCCGGGGTGGGAAATGCCAGTCAAAGAGCTTCCCGATGCTCTGAAAACATACGTTTGCCCTTTCTGGGATGAATACCAGGGCTCAAGTGGTGTGTGACTCAGAGCTGTGCTTCTAACATGAGGCTTCCCTTTGTAGTGGCCTCTGAGAACATCCATGGGACACCGCAGTGAGATTGCAGGGGAAGCCTGTGGTTAGTTTGTTCATGATGGAAAGTATTAATACATGTGTGTGTGTTTAAAAAAAAAAAAACCCAACAACTAATGTGTTTCTAAGCAGGAAATCACCACTCTCACTTGATGGTCAAGGGCTCGAGTGTGTTAGCTCTGGATTTAGACCATCTGTGCTCAGTCTCGCTGCCTCTCTGGCCTGTATTTCTAGATGTGGGAAGGTGAGCAGGGAATGAGCTCTGTAGCGGCTTGAAGGAGTTCACAGAGTTTGTAAGATGTGTTCCTCCCAGGGTGCTGAGTCCAAGCTTTGACTGAAGGTCTGAGGCCAGCTTGCCTATGAAGCCTCTTAGCATCCTGGGGCTACCCACTGCTGGAGTAGGAGAGGTGTGAGCCCAGAGGAGGACAGAGGTAAGATAAGGAACACCACAGAAGCTGAAGGTGGAACGAAGAGGCTTCTTAGACAACAGAGGGGCTCAGTGGCCAAAGACACAGCTGCTGCGGTGGGGCTGTAGTGTGGCAGAGATGGTTAGAAGGAAGAGGCTGCCTATTGGCTGGGTGAAAAGGGACAAGATCCCTAGCCTCTGGAACTGGCCTTAGTGACAAAGAAAAGGTGACCCCCAAGGACAATGTGCTTCTTCCCTAGGCCAGGTTGGGATGATTTTTCCCCTTTAACATTTATTATTTGTGTGTGTGTGTGTGTGTGTGTGTGTGTGTGTGTGTGTGTGTGTACATGCCACAGCTCCTGTGTACCTGTACCTAGCAGCTGGCTGTATCTGACCTTGTGGCTCCTGGGGATTCCAGGTCAGGGAATGCACACTCTTCCTTTCCTGGAGGAAATACACAGGGCTGTGCGAGCAGATCTTGTGTTGGATGGTGTGTGCCTGGCAGAGGCCTTTCTACCTTCCTGGCTTGTGCTGGTGCTCAGGGTAAAGAAGAAAGGAGGGGACGGTGGGCTGGCTCAGTTGGTAAAGGTTTGCAAAATCCTGCAGAAGGAGAGAATGACCGGCAGAAGGACAGAGTGACTCTTGCTGTCCTCTGACCTCTGAACATGCACACTGTGGCACATGCACAATATAATTAGTTAATTAAACAATGTAAAAAGTCAAAAAGAAAGGGGAAGAGGGAGGGAGGGAGGAAGCCCAGAAAGAGCGCATAGAGGAGCAGTAACCCTACTCTGCACCTGTTCCCAGGCTCCATTGCAGGAGTGGGATTTCTCTGTCTGAGCTGTGGACTTGGTGGAGGAAGTCACAGGAGGCCTCTTGAGAGTGCAGTCTCCTCTGGAAACATTGTATCCTGCTGTCTTAGTTGGGGTTTCTATTCCTGCATAAATATCATGACCAAGAAGCAAGTTGGGGAGGAAAGGGTTTATTCAGCTCACACTTCCACATTGCTGTTCATCACCAAAAGAAGTCAGGACTGGAACTCAAGCAGGTCAGGAAGCAGGAGCTGATGCAGAGGCCATGGAGGGATGTTTCTTACTGGCTTTCTTGAGTTCTAGTCCTAACTGACTTTGGTGATGAACAGCAATGTAGAAGTGTAAGCTGAATAAACCCTTTCCTCCCCGACTTGCTTCTTGTTCGTGTTTGTGCAGAAATAGAAACCCTGACTAAGACAAATTGGTACCAGCATAGTGGGGTATTCCTGTGACAACCTGACTGTGTTTTTGGGAGGACTGTGGAAGGACTTTGGAACTTCGAGCTAGAAAAGTTACTGGAATGTTCGGAGCTTCTAAGATAATGTTGAGAATAGTGTAGAAGATGGAGGCCTGGCTTGAGACATTTCAGAGGGAAGATTAAAGACTCTTGTCAGGGCTGTTGCTATTTTGATTGTGAAGATTCTGTGGTTTTGCTTAGCTGGGGCTGAAGAATCAGCTGTGATTAACAAGACACCAGAACTGCTAAAGTGAACCTTTGTGTTACTGGGACTATTGATGCTGGTCAGCTGGAGCTAAGAAATTAGTGCTGATTAAGAAGAGACCAGCGTCATTGAGGTGAAATCTTCTGGGAAGTGTTTTCTGAGAGCACAAAGAGGCTGTGTTCCAGAGAAAGTCAAGGTTGTACCTCGTGCTGTGGCTGAATTGGTAATGTGTAAGAGTCACCCAGGTGGTACAGGTTTTGAAGGCATGAAGGGGTGATGAAGAGCAGCTGAGGCTGGGCCCTGTGAGAGGCCATGGAAGGCCATTGGTGAAGGTGCAGCCTCAGTTTTAATTGATGGCTCAGGACTAAAGAACTCATACAAAGGAGTTGAGGCTTGGCACCATGAAGAGAGCCTGTGAGAGGCTGTTGGTGAAGCCTAGTTGCAGTGGAAGACAGCAGGGTTTTGGAGATGCCAGTACCATGAGATGACCACCAAGAACAGCAGCAGCAGCAGTGGAGAACAGGCAGCTGGAGCCTAGAAGACAAGGCGTGTGTTACAAAGGGCAGAGCTGGAGAAGTGACCCAAGCCCTTGGAGAAGCCTAGAAGATGGTTGGTGGATCCCAAACATTGAAGAGTTAAGAGTTTGATTTTGCTTTTGATTGTGACTGTGCCCTGATATTTTTCCCTCTTGAAGGAAGAAAGTATTTTAGTGGAGTCCATAGTTAAGAGACTTTGAATTTTAAAACATCTTTGAATTATAAAAGATATTGGATATTTTAAAGGGATTGAACTTTTAATAAGTAAAGACTGTGGGACTCTCAAGGTTATTTAGACCTTGGGGATGAATTAGAAAGTAAGGGTTGAAGCTTACTAGTGATGTGTTTGTGTGTCAAGTTGACAAGGGGTCAATTGTACTGGCTAGTTTTGTGTGTCAACTTGACACAAGTTGGAGTTATCACAGAAAAGGAGCCTCCATTGTGGAAATGCCCTCATGAGACCCAGCTGTAAGGCATTTTATTAACTAGTGGTCAAGGTGGGAGGACCCAGACATTGTGGGTGGTGCTGTCCCTTGGCTAGTGGTCTTGGGTTCTATAAGAAAGCAAGGTGAGCAAGCCAGGGGGAGCAAGCCAGTAAGTAACATCCCTCCATGGCCTCTGCCTCAGCTCCTGCTTCCTGACCTGCTTGAGTTCCAGTCCTGACTTCCTTGGGTGATGAACAGCAATGTGGAAGTGTAAGCTGAATAAACCCTTCCCTTCCCAGCTTGCTTCTTGGTCATGATGTTTGTGCAGGAATAGAGACCCTGACTATGACACCAGCCTAGGCCATCTCTGCCATCACTGGTTTGTCCCCATAGCATAGTATGGCCCCTATCTGTTGTACAGGCAGATTGGCTAGGTATGAATGAAGAATCTAGAAGTCCACCCCTACTCCTGAGGCCCCTGTGCCCTTGATCCTAATATTCAGGCCACCCTTGAAGAATGTGCAATTTCCAGACTTGCCTAGAGGACAGCCAGGCATCCTTAAGGAGGGTGGAGGGGTGACATGATTTCCATTGAGCTTTTGTCAACTGCTAAGGGCTAAAGACGGCAAGAGCTGAAGAATGGACCCCTATGCACTCCATAGATTCACTCAGAGTCCCTCCTGCTGCTTAGAGTGCAGTAGAAATCAGGAGTGGTGACTCAGGCCTATAATCCCAGCACTTGGAAGACAGAGGCAGGAGAATCAGAAGTTTAAGGACAAACTCAGCTACTTAACACCCCCTCCCCGTCTCTAAAAAGAATGCATTAATTAAGATAAATCAAACACATTTAAAAAAAAAAAGAATATGCCAGGCACCTTTGGGCTGGAAAATGAGCCCCTCTGTTTGCTCTGGTCCAGAAAGTGGGAGTGAATAGCCCACAGTCATCTGAGCAACTGGATACTCACTGGTCAGTCAGCCTAGCTCAACTATGAGAGATCCTGCCTCAAAGAATAAAGTGGAGAAGGGAAGAGAGAGACCCCCAATATCAAGCTCAAGCCTCTACACACACCTATACACACAAGTGCACATACAAGTGCACGCACGCACACACACACAAAGAGAGAGACAGACAGACAGACAGACAGACAGACAGACAGAGACAGAGAGAGAAAATGAAGGCTCACATAGCACCCCGTGTGCTCTGTGAGTGGACCAACGCCCTGACTGAGCCCTGAGTCTAATGCTGACAATGTCTCCCTGGTCCTGACTCCTAGGGCCTTACTCTTCTGAGCAGAAACAGGAAGTGCAAACTTCTAGTCTTGGCTGAGGAGGAGAGAATGGCCGTGACTTTAGCCAATTAAATTCTGTATTCAGCCACACATGTCAGGACCAGGAATGAGTGTCTGTTTAGGAAAGCACCCCCCCCCCCATATTTGTTTGCCATGCTGCTCTGAAGCCATTCACTGTACAGGTTCTCGGGCCTGACTGCTGGGGTCGCCAGAGAGATCGGGGAGAAACTGAGTTATCTGACAGTGCCTTCCAGTATTGTTTGTTTTGATTTTTTTTTCTTCTCATGCTGAGATTTTTCTTCTGATACAGAGATTCAGTACTCCTCCACTGAGCCCTACCTATTCTGGCCACAAATATTTAAAAAATTGTTTTTGGGAGTGTATTAGTCTCTTAGTACATGATAATAAAAAAAAAATACAGAGGAAACTATTTTCCCCCAGTGAGGGCACCCAAAATGAGGACTTCAGCAGGACCATGCTCCCTCTGCAGCAGACGGTTGTCTGCCACTCCCAGAGACTTCTTTCTTCAGAAGACAGTGACCCTGTCAGAACTGGCCCCCAGCCCCTTCCCTCCCCGCTAGTCTTCCTGCTGGCTGATTATATATATGTGTGCTTCTGGCTCCTGTGGCATTGACAGGCTCATGGCCCTTCCCATCTATGTTTCCATCTCCACAAACCTACTTCTCCTCTTCTGACTCTCCATGTGTGTATGTGCATGTGTGTGCATGAGTGTGCATGTGTGTGCCCTGTGTGCATATGTGTGCATGAGCATGCATGCGTGCAGATATGTGACAGATACAAGAGCTATGCTGGACTTCTGACATCAGCTCTGGTACAGGGGTACATGGACAGAGGGCACAGGGACACAAGGACCAGCTGAGGCCCAGGTCTTATGTTTGGGAGTCCACAACTAGCCCCCTTTCTTTTTCCCAGCCTCATCTGAATCCCTGAACACACAGGCCTGGATTTTCCGTCTAGAATATTCTGTCTTCACAACAATCTCTTACTTCTTCAAACTGCCGTTTGAACCAGTTACCCAAGGAGACAAACCTTGTTGGTTGTTTTTTTTTTTTTTTTATGTCTTCAAAAATTAAATTCATAAATGGTGCTTGGCAAGCTATTTATTACTCAACTTTAACAGCCTGTTTATGACCTGGAGCCTGCATCTGTTAACACGACCCCCTCATCCTTTTTCCTCATTAACTATCAATTTGGAAGCCAGCTTTGGCATTAACCATGCCTAGACCTAAATGGCTGCAGACAGTTGATTTTATGGCCAAGCCTTGTCTTGGAAATGGGGGACCTGTCATCAGAGAAGAGGGCTTCAAAGGGAGTGACTTGTGCGTGCAAGCAGGCGACGTGGGGCTGCAGGAAAGGTGAGGCAGACGGAGCTTAAGAGCCTTCGATGCAGGGGAATGCCACATCTAAGGTAGATCATGCTTCTCTTAGCTGCAAAGGAACGACAGAAGCTTATTTTGATGTTAACATCAGAACATCAGAGAAGGATCTGGGACCATGGCTCACACTTGGCAGGGTGCTTGCCCAGCAGGTATGAAGCTGTAGGTTTGATTCCTGGCATCGCATGACCCCTGGCATGATGACCTGTGATACCAGCACTCAGAGTGGGAGCAGGAGGATTGGAACTTTAAAGTCATTCTTAGCTACACAGGAGCTTCAATACCAGCCTTAGATGCATGAGGCCTTTTCTCAAAAATTCAACAACAAATACCCAAAGCAAAACTCGGGGCGTCAGAGATGGATAATCAAGAGTTTATGATCTGGAAAACAAAACTGTCCTGAGAAGCAAGGCCAAGAAAATACCTCCTTAGAGAGCAGCCACCAGAGACACTGATCAGACTGACAGTCTGATCTTCTGGGGTCCTGGTATCTCTGTCCCCATTCACTGTGCGTCAGACTCTTGCTAGGGTCAAGGGATGCAGATAAGACAGAGGGATGAGTCCTGTTCCTGAGGTGCTCCCAGACACATAGACAGAGGTATACTTGAAGATCGAGATAACTGTAAGCTACGTGAGCTCAGGGCTGAGAGGGCAGACAGGGAATGTTGGCCTGAGCATAGGATACTGGGGCATCAGGCCAGCAAACAGAAGTGTGCTGTGTGAACAGTCCACTGTGGCACTGCCAGCACAATCCTCAGGGGATGGTGTTGGAGGGCTGGAGGCTTTAGCCTCTACCTGCTTTTTGCCTCTTTGGTCTCCTGCCATCTTCTTCCCCAGAGCTCCAGCCTCACCATCTGGAGGAGCATAAAGAGTGCCCCGAAAATGCATGTCCCCCGGAAGCTTAGAATGTCAGAATGTGACCTCATTGGGAATAAGTCTTCATAGGTATTATTATCAAAACAGAATCTGACTGGATTACGGTGGCCTCATAAGACAGGAAGAAATGAAGGGACCCACACTGACAGGAACCAAGGAAGTCAAGCCTTCTGGTCACTGCCAGAAGCACAGAGGGAGAGGACTCTCCCAAGAGCTTTGGGGAGAGTGAGTGTTCCATGATGCATGGTTTCAGAGACTCCACCTCAGCAACAGGAAGAGAATGCATCTCTGATGCTTTTGTAAAAATGTATTTATTTATTTTATGTATATGAGTATCTGTCTTCAGACATAACAGAAGAGAGAGCATCAGATCGATCCCATTACAGATGGTTGTGAGCCGCCATGTGGTTGCTGGGAATTGAACTCAGGACCCCAAGAAGAGCAGTCAGTGCTCTTAACCACTGAGCCATCGCTGATGCTTTAACCCATCTAGTTCATGGTGCTTCATCAGGGTAACCCTGGGAGGGAAGATGACATCATTCAATGCTAACACACATCCTGCCCTGGTTCCCTGTTCCTCACTGTTTGTTTCTTTGTTTTGGTTTTGTTTGTTTTTTACCCGATTTATTGTCAAAAGTCCCAGCCAAGAGATTCTGTTTGAGAGGGTAAACTTGGTCCAAGCTGCTAAAACCATCCATTTGAGTAACCCCACCCCACTTGGGCTGTAGCTCAGTTGGTACTGTGCTTGCTTAGCAAGCATGAGGTCACGAGTTTGAGCCTCACCATCCCATCAGTGGGACACTGTGACACACACCTGTAATCCCAGCACTCAGGAGGCAGAGGCAAGAGGATCAGAGGTTTAAGGTCATCCTTGGTACAGAGTTTAAAGCCAACCTCAGCCATATGAGATGCTGCCTCTATAGGTTGATGTCATTATGCAGGTGAAGGCAGGTATTGATAGACTATTGATAGAAGATAGAATGAGGCCTGTCATTGAATGAGAAGGAAGGATAGGCAGGAGAAAAGTTTTAGAGAGGCTGAAGAGGCCGGAATGAGGAGAAGGAGCAAAGAGAACATGGTGGCAGATGTTAAGATTTCTCTCTGCAAATATTACAGGTTATATTACATATTCTTAAGGGATGGATGTGTACAGGATTTTGTGTTGTCGAGATGGGCAAATTATATCTTAT
The DNA here is from genome assembly GCF_021556685.1 of Rattus norvegicus. Lineage (NCBI taxonomy): Eukaryota > Metazoa > Chordata > Mammalia > Rodentia > Muridae > Rattus > Rattus norvegicus. The sequence goes on along the minus strand of NC_141539.1, from coordinate 129,471,141 downwards.
CAATTGGATCAGAGGATATTGTGTGTGTGATGTGTTCTCTCAATTGTGTTCAAGAGAGTGTAGGGTGGTAGGATGCACCGAAGTAGGATGTGTATGCCTGGTGTGGTAGAAACCAGCCAAGAGAGCTGTGAGTAAGGGCAGGGAGGCCTGACAGGATGCTGTGTTGGAATGGCTCTCGGACAGTGGGTCAGAAAGTGGATGGGGGCAGTGTGGAGCTGCTGAGATGAATTAGTGCTAGTTCCAATGGCAGACCAGAGTCAAAACTATCGAGAGAGTGCAACCACCAGGGTATGCACCAGAACCAGTTCCGTGGCTTTTTTATTTGTACTGCAACATGCCTCAAAAAACAAACAAAATAACAAACAAACACATAAACAAACGACAACAACAACAGAAAACCTAGCGAACAGAACCCCACTCACTTCAGCCAAGGAAATTTTACACTGATTGGCTGGTTGGTTGTATGTGCCTTTGTGTGTGTGTGTGTGTGTGTGTGTGTGTGTGTGTGCGCGCGCGCGTGCACGCACCACAGTATACATATGAAGATCAGAGGACAATCTGGGGGAGTTTGTTTTTTTCTTTGCACTCAAGTCATGCCCCATCTTCCTGACCCTCCGTCACCCACAAGATTCTTAAAAGAAGCTCCCACAAAGGTAAGAGGCAGCAGCTGAGAGGTGGACTCTCAGTGTCTTGTCTGCACTGACTGCCTCTGTGATCTGAAGGACACCTCTGTCTTGGGGTCTCCTCACACAATGTCCAAGGTCTCATTGCTACAATGTCCATTGCCAAATTGCTGCTCTGGTAAGTCTGGTCTGCCCTTGTGCTTCACCATGAACTCAAGCCTTGCCTTGCCCTGCCCGCAAAGTGACACCAAGACACTCATGTCAATCCGTCTACTTTGACCTGCTTTTGAGTCAAGGATGACTTCAAACTTCTGACTCTCCACCCTTTACCTCTCCAGTGGCGGGATTATAGGTCTATACTACCATGCCCCCTTTATGTGTTGAGGATTGAACTCAGGGCTTCACGCACGCTTGGCAGGCACTCAGCCAACTGAGCGACATCCCATCTACCTCTTAATTTTGAGACGGGTTCACGTTACAAGTTGCACTTAAATTCACTTGGTGGCCCAGGCAGGCCTCATGGATGCAATCCTCCTGCCTCAGTCTCTGGAGGAGCAAAGATTATAAGCTTACACTAAATTCTGCAAGATGGACCTTGAAATCCTGTCCGGGTCCCATGGATGGAAAGATTACGTTGGATAATGTAGGCAGTTGTCTCAGGACAGGCCCTGCCACATGATTAAGCGGTGGTTAAATCATAGCATGTTTCATTCTTAGGTTGGTCCGTTCCGTTGATATTGACATTCCCCTTATGAGCGTAAACTGGGACTCCAAAGGGGTCCCCTCCCCTGTGCTGCAGCTATGGCGGCTGCATGCCTTGTGAAGCATCCATCTGCGTCCATGTCCATTCACCATCAGTTGCCAGCTAGATGCAGCATGTGTAAAGGAGAGAACTGGGGAGAGGAGACCCAGCAGAAAAGGCTAGCTAGGGAGAGGAAGAAATTCAAGCCTCAGCAGGGATCCCACAGAAGGAGGGGGCAGTGGAGAGCTGAGGCAGGGGAATGCAGCTGGATCCAGCCATGCTGACCTGCTCCTGTGGCCGTCATTGACTGTAGACTGATAGCTACAGTAGGGTCCGATCAGGTGCTTATCTCAACAAGGGCCCGAGTTGTGGATGCAGAATAAGTAATACTGTGCAGGAACCCAGCCCACCACTGATAAAAGTCTGCCTTTGTGTGGAAACCCTTCACGTTAATCCTATCAATTTATTTAGATGCTAATAACAAACCAGGCAGGAAAATTTTGTAATGCATTGTTGTCTACTTACTTGTGTGTGTGCCTACACCCATATGACCATAGGAAGGTCAGCGGACAGGTGTGTGTGTGTGTATGACAGGTAGCGGGGTGCTGTCCTCTCCTTTCACTGTGTGGATCCTGAGAGTTCCAACTCTCTGGGTCCTTAGGCCTGCAGGCAAGGGCATTTATCCACTGAGCCATCTGCCGGGCCCTCGAATGAGAATTTTAATATTCTATTTACAAAACAATTTTGCTTATCTTAAGCGTCCATCCATAATTGCTCTGGTTCTGTTCTGTCTCTTCAGTCTGAAGTACTGATGGTTCCCTCCCTCTCTTCGCCTTTCCCTCCCTCCCCCAATCCTTCCTTCCCCCTCTCCCTTTCTCTGTTCCTGCTGGGGGTTGAGCCTACTGGTTCTTGTACATCCTGGGTAAGTGCTCTACCACAGAGCTGCACCCCCAGAAAAACGAGAGTTCTTAATTTTGTTGGTCGTTTGGTATTTTGAGATTCTAGCCCAAGCTGGCCTGAATTTGTGATCCTCCTGCCTCAGCCTCCAGTGTGCTAGGAAGACAGGCCTGGCCCAGCACCACACCTGGCTAGTTCTTAATCTTATCAAGGTTGTGTTTATGAGCCTTATCTTCCCCTGGGCTGGCCTTATTTAGAAAATAGTGGAGGCTATACAAATCCTCTCTAAAACACTAAAGCTGAACCTTTCGTTTACAATTTCCCTATCTGGGGCTTAGATTCGATAACAATGTGGAGGAGGACCCAAGTTCACTTCCTCTGTAGATAACCAGAAGCCCAAGTAACAGCTCCAGACCAGCCCCTCCCTCCTCCAGTAGCCTGGAGGTGTAGGGTTGCCCCTTGTCTCTGGGCTTGTTCTCAAGCTTGAGATTCTGCATCCCTGTCAGCTGCCTATGCCAAGAGCCACCACAGCATAGTACAATCCAGACAGCTCTACAGCAGACTCTGGAGCCTTCTGGGCACACGGCCCTGCTTCATGCCTCTCCGGGAAGGTCCTGGCTATTCTTGGGCCTTTGTTCCTTTACGTAAATTTTAAGGTCAGCTTGTCCAGCCTTCTTGAAAATTTCCGTTAGGTTTTGATTGAAATTGCCTCATGTCTGCAGCTCAATTTAGAGATACATATGCGAGGTTACCAGCATTGAATAGTTTCTCTCTAACATATAATTTTCTTCACAAAAGTCTTCCGTGTTTAAAAACAATTATCCCCAGGTGCCTTTTATCTTCTTTTGCTGTTATAAATGGTGTCACCTTGGAAATTACATTTCCACCCGCTCGTTACTGATGCATGAAAATATGATTCCTTTTATTATTGGTGTTTTTATCTAAAATATACTTTAGTGAACTCTCATTAATTGTAACAATTTATAGACTCTTGGTTTCTTTCCTATATGTATGTATATATTTTAAACGTTTATTTCTTTTAAAAAACCTCTCTGTTTCTCTGTGTGTGTCTGTGTCTGTCTGTCTGTCTGTCTGTGTGTGTCTGTGTGTCTATGTGTGGGTCTGTGGATGTGAGAGCAGGTGCCTGAGGAATTCAGAAGAGGGGTATCAACACCTCCTAGAGCTGGAGTATCAAGACCTCCTAGAGCTGGAGTTACAGGAAGTTCTGTTAACTGCCAAGCCATCTGCTAACCCCTTGTTCTTGTTTTTGGTTCTGGACAGGGTCTTCTGTAGCTCTGGCTGGTCTCGAACTCCCTATCTCATGTCGCTGACCTTGAACTTGTGAAACTCCTGCCTCCATCTCCCAAGCGAGAGTTGCTTACAGAAAAAGATGCTACTGTACGGAAGCAGGAGTTCGGCTTTTAGTTGTAAGAGACACGAATGGAAAGACCTAGATTTGTCAGAGGAAGTGAGTAAGGTTCCCTCCCCAGGTTTTTCACAGCAGAGGTTCTCCTCTGCCAACTCCACTGTCCAGCAGTTGGGGGTTGGGGCGTTGTCTGGGAAGTCCAGGCTGAGAGCCACACCCAGTTCTTCACTTGCTTGCCCTATGGGGCAGCCTTCCAGGGATCTGGTCTCTGGAAGACAGCTGGGCCAGACATTGCTGCTGTAATTGTAGCACTTAGGCTGAGGCAGGGGGATGAAGAGTTCCCGGTAGACGGAGCTACAGGGTGAGATCCAGGCCAGTCTGGGCTACAAAGGGAGAATAATCTCAAAGGAAGAGGTGGGGAAAGTAAGGGGTGCAGAGACTGGAAGAGAGGGGAAGAGAGGGGAAGGTGAAAGAATAAAGACACTACTCATCCCCAACTCCCACCCAGCTAAGACCTAGAGCAAGTTCGGGGCAAGGTACAAGGATTCTTCTCCTCCCAACAAGCTTAGCATCCTTCATTGAAGGCAGGCAGCCTATCCCTGCTGAAGGGCCCCTTTGCCTTCTTATGGAGGGGGACCCTTTGGCCTTTTTCAGGAGACTTGATATAAATAAGGTACACTCCAGCCTCTCTGTCTGGGGCTCTGCCTTCTGTCTCTAGCCTTACCTTATACCTCTCAGGCCCAGCTGAAGTCCCAGTGTGACAGTCCCCAGGTGCTCCAGAACCCTTTCTGGCCTGTCAGCTATGCACAAGCCTTTCTCACATGTACCGCCTGTCTCTTCATTTCATTCAGTTGAGTATCTAATTAATTAATTAATTGTGCTGGGGGTGAAATCCAGAGCAGGCAAGCTCTCTACCACTGAAACCCTATTCCCTTTGTACTCCTCCAGGCTTCAGAGGCTGTTCAACACCAGTACCCCTCAGAAGGATGCTCTGTCTTCAACCTTCCTGGCCCCTTGGTCTAGTGCACACTTTTTGGCCTCTGCCTTGCCCTGGGCTCTGTCCTGCTGGGCCCTTTCCCATCTTTGCTTTTCCTCTTATATGCCCTTCCTATTCTCCACACCTCCAGTTTCCTAACCTGGCTCACTGGGTTGTCCTTCCTTCCTTCCAGGCTCTCCCAAGCTCTCCCATACCCTCCCAAGGTTCCAGACAGGGCCATCCACACAGCAAATTCCTTCAGTGAGAAGGGAGTGGATGGGGTAACCATGGCCCTTGGCACTCCAGGAGTGGTCCACCTTTGAGCTAGGACCCGTCACGGTACCGAATGTTGCCTTTCCTGCACCTTTGGCCCTCATCTCTCATGAACATGAGCACTGTCTGGACTTGTCCTAGCGTACGCTGATCATGGCACAGCCATCCTAGCTGTGGAAGGCTCACTACTTGCCAAGGGCTCCCCGTGGAGTGTAGCCAGCCTTCTTCCCCCAGTGGGTGAATGACCAGTGAATAAACAGACCCCATAAAGCACTTTATACAGCTTATTACCTTTTTTTTTTTTTTTTTTTTTTTTTTTTTTTTTTTTTTTGGAGCTGGGGACCGAATCCAGGGCCTTCCACTTGCTAGGCAAGCGCTCTACCACTGAGCTAAATCCCCAACCCCAGCTTACTACCTTTAATCATCCTTCCAAACACCCCTAAGAGATAAATTCCACGGCAGGGCAGAGCCCGCCTTGCTGCTCAAGAAGCAGGAATGCGTTAGCTGTCCGGCGATTTACCTCAAGTGATCAGAAGTAGGAATTGGTGGGCCTGAGATTCAAAGCCATACTGTTGGGATTCATTATCCAGTGTCCCTCTGTCCTTTGTGGCAGTCACTAGCAGAGGGGTGGGGTGGGGGCGACTGAGGGCTTGAAATGCAGCTAGTCTGACTTCAGATGGGCTCTCAAGGGTAAACATGACCCAGATGTTCGAGAATGGCTCTGCCTTAAAGCACGGGGGAAGCTGGGCACATTTGTAGTCTCAGTACTCAAGAGGCTGAGGCAGGAGTTTGAGGTCAGCCTGGGCTACATAGTAAGATCTGGTCTCAAACCAAACAAGACAAAGCCAAATACAAAAACACATAAAGCTACCCACTACCAACAACAAAAACAAAGAAAGAAAACTAACAGTTTTCACTATTAATATCTTGGCAGTATTTTTAATTTTGGTATTATTATTATTATTATTATTATTATTATTATTATTATTATTATTATTATTTGGTCAATCTAGTGTTTTGTTTTACTTTGAGATAGACCCACTCTATGAAGTGTTCCTAGGGCTGCGAGAATGACATCAGGGTTTCATGTAGTCCAGGTTGGCCTTTATTTAATTCCTGAATCTCCTGCCGCCACATTCCAGGTGCTACCACACTCAGCCTGGTTGGCTTAACCGGTAGGAATTGCTGTCCGAGAGCTCCAGATTCTACAAGTCTAAAATACTGGTGCCTTCAAATTCACCTCCTTTCTTTACACTGGTTTGTTTGTTTGTTTGTTTGTTTGTTTGTTTGTTGAGACAGGGTCTTGCTCCATAGCCCATATTTGCCTGGAACTTCCTATGTAGTGGAGGTTAGACTCAATCTTGTGAACCTTCCGTCTTTGTCTTCCAGGTGCTGCGATTGGAGGCCTGATGCTCACAGCAAGCTCAGGGTTGGCTCCTCCCGAGACCCGAGTGTCTGTTGTAAGCTCCTTTCCAGCTTCTGCCAGCCACAGGTTTGTTGATCATGGCTTCTTCCAGATACCCAATGCTCTGCCCTGTTCTAGCACCCCTCACCCCCTGCCCCTGTCCTTCCTTCTTCCTTTTCCTCCTGCTTTTTCTTTACTTTTTTTTATTTGGATTAATTTTTATAAGTATGAGTGTTTTGCCTGCAAAATGCATCTGTCTCCCAGGCATGCAGAGCTCTCAGAGGTAGGAAGAAGGTGTCGGACCCTCTGGAATTGGAGTTACGATGTTGGTGTTGGGTCCTCTGCAAGAACAGCAAGTGTTCTTAAGCACTAAGTAAGCTCTCCGGCACCACCCCTCCCCTTTCTTTATATTTATCAACTGTAAGCGTAGCATAGCGTCTGCATATGTTCAGTCATAGAGCAGCACCATTGGTGTAATGATACTAGGAGCTGTGGACCCTAAGGATCAGCCCAGGCGGACAGGCAGAGCCCAGGAGTAGATGCTCTACCTACGCTCGCCTACTAGCTATGAGGTTTAGGAAAATTCCCTTGAGGTTCCCCATTGATTCACAGAGGGGTGCGAGTCTGGGGTCTCCTAGGCCCCCCACAGAGGGTCCTTACATCCTACTATGGTAGCTCAGCGGGGTGGGCTACAGGACTCCCTCTTTCCGGAGTGTCGTTTTGCTGTGTTCACTCAGCTGGTGCAGCCAGCATCCACGTGCCTGCCGTGCATGGCACTGAGTCCTTTCCTGTAACTGAGAGCCAGACCTCATGGGGGCAGAAGCATGGAGATACCTCTCTGCTGTCCCACCCCAGGCCGTCCACTCAGTTTAGCTATAGGATTGCTTGATCTTGTATGACCCATGTTCTGGGAAAAGAGAAACCTGACGTCAGTGGACCCCAGCAGTTCGCCCTGAAGCCAAGTATCCAAAGTTTGATTTTGCCCTGTGTGACCCTGGGCCATTCCCTAAGCCTCACTGTCATAGGATACCCTGGAAAACTCTAGTAGTGATTTGACTAGCTGTCCTAAGGATTTCATGGGGCCAACACAGAGACCATGCCATAAATAGTATCTATTTTTGCTAGCTAGCACTTACTGGCTTTTTTCTCTTTTTGGCACAAGAACAACATAGAAATCTACTAGGGGCGTCAGGGAAAACTTGTGATATACTTTATGTTTGAAACATATTTGGGGGGCTGGTGGGGTGTGGCTCAGTTAATATGACACTCGCTTAGGGTACTTAAACCCCTAGGTTTGAACTCTCATACCCTTAAACTGGACATGGTGGGACAAGTGTAGAATTCAAGGCCAGCCTAGACTACTTAGTAAGATCCCCAACTCAACTACACACTACACACACACACACACACACACACACACACACACACACACACACATGCTAAAATATATAGGAGTTGGAGAGATAGCTAAGTGGTTAAGAGCACTTGTTTTTCTAGAGGACCTAGGTTTGATCCCCAACACCTTCATGAGATCTCACAACCATCTGTAACTCCTCTTCCAGGAGATTCAATGCCTTCTCTGACCTTCGTTGGCTTTCAAGCATGCATGTGGTACACACACACACACACACACACACACACACACACACACATGCATGCGCATGCACGCAAAACACTCACTCATAAAATGAAATTAATAAGTCTTCAAAATTTTAAGAACGAGAAATCAGTAATGATGACTTTTCTGTCCTGTTCACTGCACCCAGCACCCAAACATTACCTTTTATTTTTATTTTGTTTTGTTTTGCTTGGTTTTGAGACAAGGACTTGGGTTTGTAGCCCTGGCTGACCTCAAGCTTCTCGTGAAGCTAAGACAGACCTTGAACTCCTAAACTGCCCTGCTGGTTCCCTGTGGCAGAGATCACCTGCGTTAGTCTCTCCTTCCTTGCTGTTAGAAAAGGTCTTATTGCACAGCTGACCTTGGACTCAGGATCCTCCCTCTCAGTCTATCCAGTGCTGGGACTCCAAGTATGAATTTGTGTACCCCCCTAACAATAGCTTTTCACTGTTGAAACTTTCTTGAGGGGATACCCCATAAAGACCAGGACTCTCTCACATGATCCACTATTTCCCCAAAATGCACCACAATGCCTGACACCCAGGAGGGAGAAACAGTGCTCTCTGAACGCACTATGAATGCCAACTCAAATGGTCAAAACAGTTAGAATTTCAGGTTTTAAGACAATAATGCGGGCAGAGGCTCTAGCTCTGCGGAAGGGCACTTGCCCGTGTGTGAGGTCATAGGTTAATCCCTAGTTCTTTCAATAAAACAAGAAGACAAGTCAAAGAAACAAGAGCAACAGCAGCAACAAAACCCACTAGGGTGCCAGGTAAGGCCAGCACTATGGAGGCTGAGAGGTTAGAGCTGAGGAGAGGGTTCATCAGGTAAGGGCAGTTGTCATGCAAGCCTGGTGACCTAAGTTCGAATCCCAGAACCCAAGTAAAGATGGGAGGAGAGAATTGACTCCATAGAGCTGGCTCCTCATCAGCACACATGTGCTCCCTTAATAATAATAATAATAATAATAATAATAATAATAATAATAATAATAATAGAGTCCCATGCCGGTCCAGCTGTATTACAAACAAACCAGCAATGCAAAACACAAAAGCAACAGAAAGAAATGCTTTGGTTATTATTTTAACTCCACATACTCGAGTGTCTGCCGGGCATCTTGCTCCTCTGCTTGGCTGACACCCAATAAAGCAGCAGGCGTTGTCAGGCGGTACCTGAGGACAGAATAAGCAGTGCAGGTCCACCTCTGCTCAGGGACATCCCGTGTTTCTCACCTGAACCCAGAGTGCCAGGAAACGAAGACTGGAATCTCCCGCTGCAAAGATAAGAAATCGCCACTTGCCTCCTCCGGCCAGGTTTGCAACCTGATCCAGTCTTAAGCCTTTAAACCCCTAATGTGTCCAGTGGGGGAGCCCCCTCCTCCGCACAGTCCAGCTGCTGTCTGGGAACCCAGGGGAGTGAGCCATTAGCAAGTGGGACTCATTTCCAAGGACCTGTTTGCCAGTGATGAGGTGTGAGCTGAGGAAATGAAGGCCAGGCAGGTGAGCCCCTCCGCCCCGACCCAGTTATTTGTTTGACCTGGTTCCTATTTCCCTCTCACCCTGCCTGAGTTGAGAAAGGAAGGCATTTCCACTCTGGGGGTGTGTTTTAAGCCTGGATGCATATTTAATCTCATGTCACAAGCAGAACGCAAGTGTTTTTGAATAAAGAGAAAATTGAGCGGTGAAGAGACTGAGTCCCCTTTAAAGACTAGCCCTAGTCCTAGGCCATGCCGGCAAACAGTGACCGCTACCGTGACTCCAGTACACCCTGAGTCCTTCAGATCTTTCCTTTCTAGTTATTCCATGTGTCCCTCGAATAAGACACAGAGCGCATGCCAAGGGCTGCTCATGGCGTTTCCAAATGCCAGCTTATTGCAGTTGACCCGTGTGTCATAGGGATTCAAACATACACACACACAAGCACACACACAAACCGGTATGTACTCAGAATCACACTGCTAGACTAGAGTTGCCCCGCAGCCACACACAGGTCTTAGAGAGCTTTCTGGATTACTACAGGCAACCATTTCAGCTAGAACACTTAGCTAAACACACAGAGTTTTGAGTTCCATTCCCTGCACAGTGACTCAACTGAACGATAAATAAACAAATAAGCTTAGCTTGTTTCTTTTCTCTACTTTTTTCCTTTGAGACAGAGTCTCCTTATATAACCTAGACTTGACCAACTAGATAGCCTCCTGCCTCAACCTTCTAAGTTTTGGGGTTACAGGTATGCACACCACACCTAGTATATCCATTAAAATGTGTTAAAGTGTGTGTGTGTGTGTGTTAAATCCTGGTCCTTCCTGCTCTAATATGAGAATAACACAGGCTGCACCAAAACAGGCTTAAGGCAGAGTTGTCAGTGGGGGATGGGAAGCCCGAAGGAGAGGCATGCAATTAGCACTGGGGTAGGGCAGCATAAGGATTGACCTCTGCCTTGGGTGGGGGCCCAGATTTTTTCCAGAGGACTCCACCCACTTTCCTTGGCTCCTCAGCTTTAAGACACTGCAAGCTCCCTAGGTCTAGACCAGAACCCGGTTAGGATGCTTTTGGAAGGGCACAATCCCTAGGGCTTGTCAGAGGCTGAGCAAGGAATGCCAGAGCCATGGCTTCCAACTCTAGGACCCAGTAATCACTGAGATTCTGGGTTTTGAGTTCCCTAGTCCATGTGTTGTTCCCACCCCCCACCACCACACCCCACCCCTCACCCACCCACTCTCCATTAGGCAATCTTTTTCAAACTCCACCCTCACCCCCCCAGCAGTGCCCCTCCCCCAGCCCATCAAAGGCAGGAGAGATCCCCTGGGGAATCCCCCTTTTCCTTAGAAATTGGAGATGGGGTCCCAGCCTTGGCCAAGCAGCTAGTCCAGGGAGCTTGGGGAAGAAGTTCGAGCTGGATGAGAGAGTAAAGTCTATATCCTGGCATTTGGGAGGCTGAAGCAGGAGGATGGCTGTGAGTCCAAGGTCCATCTGGACTACAGAGTGAGTTCCCTGAGCCTCAAAAACAAACAATAAAAGATCCCCCAAAGGTAGTCCATACCTTTCCTCCCAGCATTTGGGAGGCAGGGGCAGGAAGACCGCTGTGTGTTTCAAACCAGCCAGTGCTACACAGTGAGAGCCTGCTTGAAAATCAACAAAACAAAGCAGCCTGGTATGGTAGGATACACGCCTCTAATCCTAACACTGGGGACTGGTGCAGGAGACTCACGAGTTCCAGTACAGCTGTGAATACATAGTCCGTTTGAGGTCAGACTGGAGTACACGAGACCTTGACTCAATAAACCAGACCAAACCAAACCAGATAAAGCCTGTCTGCAGGAGACCTGGGGGCCTTCGTGGTGAAAATCTGTAATTGCTATACATTTTATTCTTGTGAAAACTACTGCAGCTAAAAGGGGAGAGTCCTGTTAGAGGGACGCGTGTCTTGCTGGCATGAATTCCATCTCTAGACTCCATGTGATTTAGCACACACTCAGTGAAGGCAGAGACCAGCAGGTCCTTGGTGCTCTCTGGCTGTTCAGCCTATCCTACAAGGCATGCTCCAGGCAATGAGAGACTCTGTCTCACAAAACAATGTGGGTACTGGAGGGTGTCCCCTGGACTCCATGTGTGCGCGCGCACACACACACACACGCACAAAACTACTGAAGTCAGACAAACTGAGAAGGGTGATATGTGCCAAGGCTCTATCTAGGTCAGACTGAACTCCATGGTAAGGCCCTATATTAACTAATGAACCGCAAACCTGCAGCCATTTGAGGTATTTGCCACACATAGGCGCCTGGCACAGTTGACCTGCTATGGCCCCAGCAGTGGGTCACACATCCCAGAAGGAAGAATGTGATTCAGTGTGGGTCAAATAGCACTCTGGCTCATGCAGCTGGACAGCATCTGAGGTGGAAGTCAGCCCAGGTGCTAAGTCTAGACAGCCAGCCACATACCACCCCAAAGGACACAACTCAGGTGATTAGCCCAGGCTGCCCCACAGTGCAGATCAGGACCTCTGGCACAGCTCCATGCTACTCTCTTCCTCACTAGACAAACTACCAGGTGTACCCCTGGGAACAGTCTTTCTGCTGGAACACACCATCCTGTCTCCATGACCTGCTCTGTCCATGTGGATACATAGGTTGTGGTCACCATGGTCTCAGAGGGAGCCCTACACAGATGCAGGAGCTGTCCCTCCAAAGAGGTGTCTCTACTGAGGTCTTGAAGAACTTCCCTTTCCTAACTACACCAGGCCACGGCCTCCTAGATGTAACCCCACAACTGTTTGGTAGCCAGTAGATGGGCTCCTGGACACCAGAACAGCACAGACCGTTCTGCTCCCTAGTCTACCCCACCAGTCATGAAGACACCCAATGACTTTGGAGGAGTGGCAGGCTATCTGAGCTTTGAAGAGATTTGAAGTTTGCTTTCCTGGCCTCTCCCGTGTCCTAGATGGGAGGGGGCCGGGGGAAGCCTCTGGTGGTGACTGCTCAGCAGGGCTCGGGGATTCTGGACATTTCCTTCTTTGGGCTCTCCCCAGGACTGTGGAACCCTGCGTGGATGTACCAGCCCTCAGTCTGCAGGTGACAGGTGGCTGCTTGTGTAGGCAGGTGTGGCAGAGCCCTCCCTGCAGGATGACCCACTTCTGTACTCTCTAATTCACAGTGAATTCTGGGTCTCCCCCTTTTATCTACTTCAGAAGAATACTCACTGTGCCTTGTTAACAGTTTCCTGCTAATAATCTGTAACCTGGAGGTGTGTGTGTGTGTGTGTGTGTGTGTGTGTGTGTGTGTGTGTGTGTGTGTTTGTAGTCTAGACGCCACGGGGAAAAGCAAGGACATGGAGATATATTTTCATTTTGGTTTGTTTTTTCGAGACAGGGTTTCTCTGTGTAGGTCTGGCTGTCCTGGAACTTGCTCTGTAGACCAGATCAAGCTGGCCTCGAACTGAGAGATCTGCCTGCCTTTGTCTCCCCAAGTACTGACCACCACCACCAGGTAAACGCATCTCTTTCTTAGGCCAAGAGTAATTTAGCACACTCCCGGCTATGGCCAGCTGGTCTGTACATAAAACAGAATCAGAATAGAGTCTCATTGTGTATCCCCTGGCTGGCCTGGAACTCACTCTGTAAACCAGTCTGATTTCAAAACTCACAGAGACACTCCTGCTTCTGCCTCCTGAGTGCTGGGATTAAAGGTGGTGCATGCCACCATGCCCAGCTTCCTAGGCCTTCTTCCTGTGGTCTATCCTAGAGCACAGAAAAGTCTTGAGCTGTTGAGAGGTGGATGACAAGGTCCATAGGGTGCTCCTCAGAGAAGGAGGCGGAGCTGGGCAGAACAGAGCCATATATATGTGTGTGTGTACACACACACACACACACACACACACACACACACACACATGACATGAGGCTGAGAAACACAGGTGTGGTCATGTGGTCACAGTCTTGTGACCTGGAGAGAGAGAGAGAGAGAGAGAGAGAGAGAGAGAGAGAGAGAGAGAAAGAAAGAAATAAAAGGCCACTGGACAGCAGTGCCAAGTTGTAGGACGGCCATTTGGTTGTTTTACAGCCATGAGTGTGGGGTAGGGGCAGAGCTGGAGAGATGGCTCAGTGGTTAAGAGCACTTGTTGCTCTTGCAGAGAACCCAGGTTCTGTTCCCAGCACTCATGTGGAATGGTTCACAGTTGTCTGTAAGTCTACAGTCAGGGGACCTGATGCCGCCTTCTGGCCTCTGGACACTAAGAATGCATATGGTGCTTATATATATATATATATATATATATATATATATATATATATATATGTATGTATGTATATGTATATATGTATATATATGTGTGTATATATATATGTATGTATATGCAAAATACTTGAAAAAATTAAACTAGGGGCTGGAGAGATGCCTCAGTGGTTAAGAGCATTGGCTGCTGCTCTTGCAGGGCACCTGGGTTCAATTCCCAGCACCCACATGGCGGCTCACAACATGGCGGCTCCTATTCCAGGGTATCGGACACACTCATCCAGACATGCCCTCATCCAGACATGTGTTCAGACAAAACACCATTGCACAGGAAATAAAAATAAACAAGAAAAATTAAACTGAAAAGCAACAACAACTTTGTATGCTTTGATGGCAAGAGATGGGCTTCGGGAACCAAAGAGAACCCAGTTCAATTCTGGATCTCAGTTGGTCAACTGCTGGTGGGGAGACAACCCCTGCGTGGTCACGATGGCTTTTCCTGCAGCGGGGCCCACCTCCTAGGAGCGTGGAGACCATTGGCTGAATGGATGATCCTTTTGAAGGTCTCCAGCCCTTTCGGGTCAGATCATCAGGACTCAAAGCCAAGTCCACGCATTCCATTCTGTAGAACTGGATGGGTCGTGTGTAGTGAGTTAGACATGGTCTCCAGCTTAACCACAACGCTAGCTGCTGCTGCTCGGTGCTTCAGCATGCAGATTCTGGGACCCACTCAGAGCCTGAACCACTAAAAGGGCAATTTGTTATGAGGGTGGGAGATTGAGCCAGCCCCGGCAGAGATGGGAGGAGCGAGATTTCACAGTGACTCCAGCTTCGTAAGCGAGAAATCTTCAATAAAGAATTTCCCTGAAATACGAAGTGGTACCCATTCGCCACACATATTCAATATCCATCTTTTATGGGAAGTGCCAAGCCGGGGACTTTGAACAGCGACTGGTTTCTGCCGCCTCTCTACTGGAAGGAAGCACTTGAACAGCGAACCAGTGATTTTTTTTACAAATTATTTCAAGCCAAACATTCGCTTGATCGCTCTAGTTTAACTTGGAAAGCTGTTTTCTGGGGGTTTTGGAAAGAAAGAAAAGAAAGAAAAAATAAAAAAAAGAAAAAAAAGAAAAAAAAGAAAGAATGGCCAGGGCTTAAATCAGAATGTGGGATAGAGTGATCAGAAACGTATGTTCTCTCTGAGTCGACTGGGGATGCTTGCAGGCACAAGTACGTCCAGAATTCTAAAGTTTCAGAGAGAGCACCGCCATTGGTTGGACATGACTGTGTCTTGACGTCACCACTACACTTGCAAATATTATATGGACCTACCAGGCAGAGCTGAAGATAACCGCACCTACAGATCTCCTCAGAGGAGGCTTTGTTTAAAAGACAGTTCCTCTAGCGCCTTATAGACAGTGCGGTCCTTTCAGTTGAATTGCTCCACACTTGGCTGCTGCCCTGTGATGAGTCCTCCCCTCTCCCCCAATACACAGGCTTCACTGGATGAACAGGTTTCTTTCTCTCCTGATTTATAAGTTACTCACAACCTCATGAGCTGGGAGACAGACTTCAAATTGGTGACTTTAAATTCATGAACCTCTGGCCCACCAAAAAGAATTTTATACAAAGTGAATCTAAATTCATGGCAGAAGTCAGGGACCAAACAAGATCCTCCTGGAGATGGGCAAATATCACCCCCCACCCAAGAAAACTCAGACACACCAGAAGAGGGCATCAGATCTCATTGCAGATGGTTGTGAGCCACCATGTGGTTGCTGGGATTTGAACTCAGGACCTCTGGAAGAGTAGTCTGTGCTTTTAACCACTGAGCCATCTCTCCAGCCCAAAAACAAACTCTTAAAAAGGAGATTTCACCAGAGAACTCATGCTCAGACCGGCTTAGGAAAGCCCACTGTGGAGCTGTAAGAAGTAAGGTGTGTGTGTGTGTGTGTGTGTGTGTGTGTGCGTGCACGCACATGCACACAATCTTGTGTGTTACTCTAAAATTATTGATTCTGTCTAAGAATCAAACAAATGAAAGATGAGGTTCTCTGAGATTTGCTTTTGTTTTTTTGTTTCTTGCCTCTTTCTCATCAGACATAGGTGAGGGAAAGTGTCCAGAAGTGTCCAGACAGTCTGGGAAAGAGTGCAGCCTCTTTTGTGGTTGGCGGAGCTAAGATGAGGAAGGCTAGGAATGTGGTGCTAAGAGGGAGACTGGAACAGGAGCCCTCTGACAGCTTCTGCTCTCCTGTCCCACCCCTGCCCGGATCTGCTTCTGAAGGCTTGGTTCCTTTAGGAAGGAGACAGGCAGCCAGGGGTCCAACAATGCCCTGCGAAATGCACCTCGAAGGAGGTCTAGAATCTGTGGCAGATACTGCCCCAGGGCGATGCTGGAATCTCCTTCCTGATGAGACCTCGATTTTTGTTTTTCTCAGTTTGATATTGAAAGAGTATCAATGATTGGTGTAAACTCAATCACCAGATGTGACAATCTGGCCAGAGCTGGAGTTCAGTGGGCAAAGTGCAGCCCTGGCACTGGAGAAGCCCTGGGGTGGATGAAGCAGCCCAGCTGCTGAAACCTGAGGCTGGATGGCAGGCAGCACACACATCAAATCCCAGCACTTGGGAGGTGGAAGCAAGAGGAGTAGATGCTACTTAGCAAGTTTAGGCCTGCCTTGGCTAGGCGGGGGCCTTATCTCAAATGAGATAGCAAGATAATGTCAAAGCAAGTGGCCATTTCAGAAAGTCTCGTTCTGAAAATCTGAACACAGCAAAGCCTTCACTATCCTCAAGGCTCCCAAACACACAAAACTTACTGTTCTCAGGCTCATTTTAAAATATTCTTTTCTTCAAAAAAATAAAAAAAAAAAAGAAAAAGAAAAAGAAAAAAAGTCAATCCCACAAAGTATCTACAAAGTATCTTTCAAAAGTATTAGATGTCTTCACCCAAGATACATACTTTCCCCAGAAAACTGATTCCAAACAAAGGTTAAGGGAGGCGAACTCTATCCAAGTCCAGCCACTGAAAACTATTCCATTGACAGATCAATAGTTTTTCTTACGAACATTTCAATGACAGCAAAAAAGAAACAATGTTTTTTTTAAGCCTTCATTCATTTAAATATAGATGGAAAGGTTAAACAGAATGGTGTGTAGCAAGGCTTAGAAAACACAACAGAACAAAAACAGCCTTGAACTTCTTTTTATGTCTTAAAATGTGTCTTTTGCTTTCCCGGTTGCTGGATTGGAATGCAACACAGAACAACGGTAAAGGAACCACCCCCTGTCTTCCCCAGCCAAGCAGTTTTTCTTAATTAGATTCGTGCCAGCAAGGTCTTTCCAGGGGGAGTTGGGGTGGGGGGGACGGGTGTCTCAGCTTCCTTGGGTAACCCACAACACACAAAGAAGCTGCTCTTCCTTGTCTCTGAACTGTGTTTCCCCCGTTCTTCCAAAATTCTACCAAAGGGCAGTGTCACCCAGAGAAACGCAAGCTTGAGGAAAAGCAGAGTCCACCCAGGAAGTAAGTCAGCCTTAGTTCCCATTCAGGCTGCCCAGGCTGTTCTGTCTTTCCCTTCCTAGATATAGAGGAATCCATTCCAAATTGAGGGAGAGATACATTAGTAGCGAATGGGTTTATTCAGACTTGTGGCTTCAAGAAGCCCCAGCAGCCACAGAAGGAGCTCTGCATTGTACCCCCGGGGGACTTGGAAGCCTCCTCCGCTAACAGCCTCCACCCAAGAAAACCTCAGATTTGTCATCTGCATCCTGAGATTTAGTGCGCCTAGGATGATTCTCTCCCCAGACTGATTTCTGCATTTTAATAGGTTCTGTGACACTGTTGCCATTTAGCTGGTAAGGTCCTGAAATGATACCTAGATTTTTTAACACCTATTTGTATGTTGGACTGACTGGCTCTGTCCTAAGACAAGCATTTAATAACACAGCAGTCATTCCTGAGCCCTGCTTAAGTGTCCCCTCCGGTGGGATGGCTTAAAGAAGACTGACAGAAATGTTCTTTAATAACTATGGTTTGCCCATGCCTTTCAGATAGTAAGTGGCCCGTTCTCACCTCATCTGCAGCTTTTAATCGCAAATGGACATTGCTTTTGAAATATCTTTTTTCCCCCCTTTTCTTTCATATAGTTTTTTTTCCCTCCCCAACGCTGCCAGTTGAAAGTCGAAATCCAGCAAGAACGTAATGGTAGGTGCCAGCTTTCTGAATTACAGGGTGACTGCCGGAGCTGATCCTAAAAAGCAAGTGTCTTTTTTATACTGCATAAAAGGCTGAAATGTTTACATATCAAAAGGCTATAGGCCAATTTCTGTCAAAATTACACATGAAGTTAAGCAGTACAAGCAATTTATTTAAACACTAGTCATTGTAGAAGAATTCAAAACCATATGCTCTTTTAGCAGTTTTTCACAAACGCATCTGACCCATGACTTGGCTAGACACACAAGCTTCATAATTTACTCGAAATTTCAAATCCCCTTGACGTTTAAATAAAAGATCTTCATTAATGAGGTTTACATGAATGAAAACGTTAGAAGCTGATATGGGTTAGCTAGGGGCTTCGGGAAGCTCTGAGCTGGCTGCTCTCTTCTTTCAAATGACTGACTTCGCTAATCATTTCAAGAGAAAGTTCCTTTAAGAACAAATTATCCTCATTTGCATTCTGTGATTTACAAAAGCCTTGGTGCAAGTCACTTTGAAACAAGCTCTGGGTAAATAACTCTGCCGAAAGCCCAAGCCCGCGCTCTGCAACCTGGATAGCCCAAGCTATTTTCTCTTTCCGAGGCCCTGGGAAAGGGGGACACCCTTTTCTCTCCCAGGATTCTGGGGCGCTTTCCTAACATTTTGATTAACCAGCCACTTTTATTTCGAACGTGCAAAATTTCTAACAACCCCCCGCCCCAGCTAGTTATTGTCCTAGGATTGGAAGACGAAGACTCCACGTTTTGCTGGTTGTGCCCTGCATTAGGGTAGTTCTGAGCCCTCTGCTCAAGGCGGCACAGTTCCAAACTCCAGAGGAAGGTCACTTGGAGCTCCTGCAGATATTCTCCAAGGAGTAGCAGAGACAGGAGACTGTTTTTGAGACACTGACAAAAAAAAAAAAAAAAAAAAAAAAAAAAAAAAAAAAAAAAGCCAAAATGCAAACAGCAAAACCAATTTGCTTGGTGAAACCCGTAGGAGGTCTTGGTGCCCTCTGGCTTCCGTGGGAATTCCCCCATCTTCCCTAATTCCTGTCTTCCTTACAGTATTCCACATACCTTTGAAAAGGGTACATCAGTGTTTTGTGCACATAGCTCAGAAACTCCTACCTAAACCACGTATCTAAAAACTCTACCTAAGATGTCCAATTAGAAATTGCTCCATGTACAGGCAAGAAATTGAGTGTTTAGAAAATAAACCCTGAAGAGTTGGGGCCTCCAACCGGTTCCCCGTCCACCCCTCCCCAAGAAAGAAAAAAAAAAGAGCTATGAGATTGGGGTGTAGGGATAGTGGGGAGACAGCCCTCTGAGAGATAGCCAGATGAACACTACTAACTTGGGCTCTATGTTTTGAATTAGAAAAGCAATCTAATTTACACTCTGAATCAACTCAGAGATGATGGTGGTACAAGAGCGGTTGGTCTTCGAAAGCCGCCAACCAACAAATACACCTTCTGTATGTGTGGAATCCACTGATCCATTCTTTAATATCTTAAAAATGAGGGCTATTACTGGGACGAGTGAGTCCCCCAACAAACACATTTTCATAGACTTCTGCGTGGTGATTGCTTTGTGTGAAATCGTGTTTGTGTGATAATAGAGAAAATCAACGGCGTGTTTACTTATTTCTCACCGAAGCCTCTCCGGCGGCCTCCGGACTCGCCGGTCCTCCCATGCTGAGCTGGGCGTGCGGGGGCGACAAACAATCGCTTAGCAACTGGAGGGGGACAATTTGCGTGCCTCGCATTTGTTATTTCAATTGCGCCTGGCCACTCAGGACAAGATTGTTCCTAGTGCGTTGGGGACACTTGGAGGGTTTCCTCAGAGAAAGCACAGCAAGGGATCTGGGCCCCTGACTTCCTTCACTGAGCCAGCCTCCCGGCGGACAATGTGGAACAACCTTGGGCTGAGGGGACAATTGTACCAGGAAGGCCCCGCCACGGGTGAGCTCTCCCGGAGTGTAGCGGTTATGTGGCTCGGGTTCCCTTCTGGGAAAGTCTTGTTTTCGAGGAAAAGAGCTCCAAGACCGAGTGACTTTTCTTTATCTTGAACCCAGCTGAAGAGACCCTGCTTTTGCCTTAGGGCAGGAGTGGGCCCAGCCCGCTCCTTTGTCCCAATGAAAAGAAAAGAAACTAACTCATTAAATACTAAGGTTTTAAGGGATTCAATTAATCTCGGATTTGGTTAGATTATTTAAAATCCCGAGGCCTCCAAAGGAGGGATAGTTTGCCAGGTGGCAATGTTCGGTCTTGAACCCTGGCACCCTTGGCTACAGGTGAGGAGTTTTTTCCTTCTAGGGTTCCTGACACAGCTAGGGGGCTTTGGGAAATCGAGCCGTGTAGTGAAATCCCTGGCTTGTTAAAACCGATCACTAAGCATCAAGAGACACGAAGGAGTGGGCGTGGGTTTGTTTTAATCTTTTCAACCCCCCCTACTCTTTCAGATCTGTGGCTGAGTACCTATCTGAGTCCCCTTCAGAAGTTGCAGGGGTCTGGGAATCTATCCCAGGGGCCCTTTGGCTCTCCTGTTTCTGCCTGGCACCCCAGTAAAGGTCCTAAGAGACCTGCCCCTGCATGCGCCTTACCCACTCACAACCACCACCAACACAAACGAACACAGCGAAGTCACCACTGAAACTGCAGCCTCTAGTTCTTGCCCATCAATTTATCTCCTTTTAGAACTGTGGAGCAGCCGGTATGTCCGGAACCCGGTGAAAGTCTTTGTACTGGAAAAAAAAAGGTACTTCTCTAGGTAGGCTCAGCCTTTCTGACGGATGGTTCACACTCCTGAGAGACTTGTTTCTCTTAAAACAAAACCAAAAACCTGTTACCTCCCAAACTGAAACTGGTCTCTATTCAGTCCTTACTACCACCCCCAGTTTGCAAAGTAAGCAATCCAAGTGTCCTAGGCCATTCGTGGGTGGGCTGGAGGGCGCGGAGGTCCAGGAGTGGAGGCCTAGGAGAAGCGCGCTTTCCTAAGCTCCGGGTGGCTGCTCCCACGCACTGCCACACGGCCGGAGTTCTGTGTCCAGGAGGGACCACCAAACTTACCGCAACGGTTCTCTAACCCAGGAAGAGCAATAACAAGAGGGGTGTCTCCTCCTGTGCCGGGAGGACTTAGCATTTATTGTACGACTTTAAGACGGCGTTGAAGCTATCTTAGCTTATCAGTGAGAGACGAATCTCCACAAATGCCTTGGACCTCCAGGGAGTCCTCTACCCAGGTCTCGCCTGAAGCAGCTGGAGCGACGGCCGGGACGATGGACTGCTCTGCAATTCCGGGACTGGCACCAGGGACGCGCGACTTCTGGCCTCTGCTTTCGTTCTGCGCAGAGAATCGTTTACCTTCCCGGAGGTCGCCCAGCCGCCTGCGCGTAGATCTAGGTTGGCTGCGCCTCCCACGGTTCGACCGTGCCTCACGGAGAATCCCGCAAATCATCAGGGCCGCCCGCAGTGGCCCGACTCTGGTCCAGGCCGCTGGGGTCCCACAGAGGCCAGAGTGGGCCTGGAAAGATAGCTAGAGGCCTTTTGGGGAGCTCGCTGATTGAGAGAGGAACGCCACTCAATATGTTGAGAAAGGAGACAGGCAGTCCCGGTAGACCCCACGAGAATTAAAACCCAAAAACAATTTTGGGGAACGCACCCCTTCTCCCAGAATACTAATCAGAAAGGCACAGAACCTACCGGCACCCACGCGGGAAGCCTCTGGAAGCATCGCTTCAGAGTGCTCCTCTCCGTGGCGAATTTTAAACAGTGGCTGAATTTGCTCCTCACTGATGTGTTAGCTAGGGAAAGTCAGGGTGGTTTCAGACCCAGAGTGACCGCTTTAAGGAAAAAAAAAGAGACAACTTTTACGAAGCCGGCCGTGTTTCTTCTTTCACCGTTTTAGCTCTGAGAAAAATTGGCTTTTGCAAAAACAAAAGATTTTGGGAAAGAGACGGGGTGGGGGGTGAAATTAGGCAGCGAGTTCACGGGGGAGGGGTGAGGGTTGGCTGTGGGGGGAATTTTCAGTCTCAGTTGAGGGAGGACACAGCCACCCTCATTTCTTAAAAGCAAACAGATTCCGAAAGGGAGTAAAAAGTTCTAAAGTAAAATTAGCCACAATGAATTTGAGCTACAACCATAGGAAATCGCACCCCATAATAGAGAGAAAAGGGTCGGGGCGGAGAGGTCGGCGGCGGAGTTGTTAACGGCGGCAGGACAATAGTATTAATAAGATTAACCTGGGCAATTAGGCCGCCCGCCCAGCAAGGCCGGGGCCGCGCCGGGGCTGCCGAATGGAAAAGATTAGGTTAATTTCATTAATTCTCAATCCACAATCTTTTTCAGGCCCTGAGGCCCCCCTCCTCTTGGCATCTCCCCCCCTCCCCTGCAAGCGCCCCCCGCACTCCCTCCCCCCCATTCCACACCACCCAAAGGAAAAGAAAAGGACCAAATCTGGTTCTGTTTGTCATCTGCATATTACCAGGAACTAAATCCAGGATGACGTCGACTCAGTATAAAACCAACAAGAGGTTGAGCCGGTCGGAGCTGCGTCCTACCCGCGGGTTGAGTTCAGCTAGGCGGCGGCGAGGGGAGGAGAGGGCGGGAGGAGGGAGCTCGGACGCAGGGGGCGGGGAGGGGCGCGAGTTGCGCGCTCGCCCGCGCTCTCTTTCGGTTTGCTCGCCCGCGGGAGCACAGAGTGGGACAACCCCCAACCCCCACCCCAAACAACACCACTTGGAGACTTCTTCTTCGGCGCGTCCCCGCCGCCCCCCGGTCCCGGCGCGGGGCTCGGGGATGCCCGCCAGCATGTTCAGCATCGACAACATCCTGGCCGCCCGGCCGCGCTGCAAAGACGCGGTGCTCCCGGTGGCGCCCAGCGCCGCGGCTCCGGTGGTCTTTCCGGCTCTGCACGGGGACTCGCTCTACGGCGCTGGCGGCGGCACCTCCTCGGACTACGGCGCCTTCTACCCGCGTCCTGTGGCCCCTGGAGGCGCGGGCCTCCCGGCCGCGGTCGGCGGCTCCCGCCTGGGCTACAACAGCTACTTCTACGGGCAGCTGCACGTGCAGGCGGCGCCCGTGGGCCCGGCCTGCTGCGGGGCTGTGCCGCCGCTGGGCGCCCAGCAGTGTTCCTGCGTCCCGACGCCCCCAGGTAGGGTCGCGAACGCGCGCGAGCCAGCCTTCGCCATCGCGGCAGTCGGTGGCTGCTAGGGCGTGGACGCGCGGTGTGTCTGCTTTATTAACCTGGCACCAACTTTCTCCCTTTGCAAGCCTTCCCTTTTCTCCCATCTATCTATCTATTTATTTATTATCTTTTACTTTTTATTTATTTATGTTTTTGGTCACCTGGTATGGGAGTTTGCACACGTCTGCTGAAAACTTGAGGCTAGAGTTAAAGAAATCGAATCACCTGAAGTGTCCTGGCGACTCCAGACGCGCGCGGGAATTAAGTGAGGGCGCGGGGAGATTAAGTCTAAAGTGCCTGAATTGGCTTTTGGATGTGTGCAGGAGGACACTTTTCCACGACCAGGCATCCCTGGTCTCAGTCTTTGTGTTCCCCCAAAGACCTAGCGCCCCGTGTAGACTTTTTTATTTTTAAGTTAGCGAGGGCAGCAAGCAAGTTGTCCTATGGTGCCCAAGGGAGGATGGATGACTGTCGTCCCTCCCTCTGTCGCAGGCTACGAGGGCCCCGGTTCTGTACTGGTGTCTCCAGTGCCGCACCAGATGCTGCCCTATATGAACGTGGGCACGCTGTCGCGCACTGAGCTGCAGCTGCTCAACCAGCTGCACTGTCGACGGAAGCGGCGGCACCGCACCATCTTCACCGACGAGCAGCTCGAAGCCCTGGAGAACCTCTTCCAGGAGACAAAGTACCCAGACGTGGGCACTCGGGAGCAACTGGCCCGGAAGGTGCACCTCCGGGAGGAGAAGGTGGAGGTAGGCAAGGGCCACAGCGGGGGTTGGCCGGGGTGGGGGTATCTAGTGGTCCTTCCCTGCACTCAGTTTTTTGCCCAGTCCTCCTTGGGGCTGTGGCCACTCTAAGAGCATCCGAGAGGTGGTGGCCTGGAGGCTACCCGAAGGCACTTTAGGCCCAAGAAATGGAGTGGAATTGAGGAAGCGTGGAGGGTGTTTCTCATTTTGTTGGCCCTGAGCGCAGCGATGGCTTGCGATTTCTCCCTGCCTGGCTGAGATTTCACAGTCATGCTGTCCCCTGGCTGCGTAGGGTTATCCGGTGCCCTGGCATCGGTGGGCAGCAGTCTTTTGGTCACTACTCTTTGGTTGCCCCCTCGCGCAACAGGTCTGGTTTAAGAACCGCCGAGCCAAATGGAGACGACAGAAGAGATCCTCCTCAGAGGAGTCGGAAAACGCTGAGAAGTGGAACAAGACGTCCTCGAAAGCCTCACCAGAGAAGAGGGAAGAAGAAGGTAAAAGCGATTTGGACTCGGACAGCTGACGGCCGCGGGCCGGCCGGGGCGCTTGCCTGACGCAAGGACTTGCACAGACAGTCGATGCTACTTGCACACGCCCTGCCTTGCGGGAGGGGGTCGAAGAAGCAACGAGGAGCTAGCTGTAAATAATGTAAAGGTCCGGGACTGCCAGGGACAGGCGCGTGGGGACCGCAGCCCCGCGTCCCGGGCTGCCTGCGTGAGCCGCGTTCCCCACCGTAGTATTTATAGTTAAGTTAACGGTGACAGTACAATAAAGTGATGGCGATGCAGACCAGCCATGTTGTGTTTCCTACCCTAGTGCCATCAGTGGAGGCCTAGAAAAGTAATCTGTCTAGTTGCAACACCGAAGGCAACTAAACGCGGCGAAGTAGGGGTGGGGAGGTAGGAATTGGTAGCACTGGGTATCGCGGGTCTTTGGAAGGGGTGGAGAGTGTGGGCCGGGTTTTCTACAGCTTCACCTTTTCTTTCGATCATTCCTTCCTTCCTTGAAGCTTCCTCACTTCCTCAGAGTCCCTTCCCAGTTACTCACTCAGGACCTCCGCTCTCGAACCCACCCTAGACCTAAGGCCAAGGACGAATTGAATTCCTGTGGGGGGAAAAAAGGCAGCTGGAATGATAGCTTTCCTGGTTGTTGGCGCTTTCTTTCTGGCTGTCACCTCCCCAGGGAGCTGTCCCCTTTTTCCCTTTGAGCCTAGAGCGTTTGTTTCCACTACACAGACCTGGTGCTTGCACCCTACCGGAGTGCCACTGAGAGCTGTGTGGTAGAGTACCTGCTGGGGACTTAACTTTTTGGACCATATTAGTTCCTTTCGGTTTTCCTCCTATGCTTGGTAAAAGTTGGGAAGGGCAGAGTGGGTCTTTCTTTCTTAGAGCCTTGCAGAACTCCCTGCCAGACGAGCCCCTTGGAAATGGTTCACTCTTTCAGTGGGGGTTCTCTGCCCTGACACTAGACACCATCCACCCCTGAAGGAAGGAGTACACCCTATCTATCTACTACTGGTCATAAATTTACTTTTTTCTCTGGAGCAGAGAGGTCACTCTGGCTGCCATCTGTGACAAGTTTTTAATATGTTAAACTTTTAATTAGTTCTACCTTAAGTGTGTTTATCTAGGAGGAAGCCAGAGCCTGAGCCCGCTCCTTGGCTCTGGAACTGGGGGTGGCGAGGGGGGTGGGGGGCTGCTCTCCCCTGTGCCATTTTGAATATTAGGAGCAAGGTCTATTCAGGGCTAGACACTATGGCTAGGAACAGTGCAGGAAGAAAACACGGTGATTTATGGGGAGTACTTTCTTCTCTCTCTCACAGTTTGTAGGATTATAAAGCCAATGTGACTAAGCCCAGGATTGACATAAAATATGTAATAACACCTAATATAGCTCTTTTTCTTTAATCTGGGATCTCAGGCTGGCTTTGGACGCCAAATCCCCCTGCCTTCACCTCCTCTGCTGGGCTCACAGGCCGCTACCAGCTTCAGGTGCTGCTTTTAAAATAAATATCCTCACTTAAATGCTTTCTGCAGAAAAAGAAAGGGTTCGGAGGACAGATCTGCCTACGGGGGAAGATCTCTGTCATTCATACCTAGACTTTCCCTCAGTTTGAACTGTCTCTGATGTTGATCTGCATTGCTGTAAAGTAGGCACAGACACATGGCATCTGCTTTCCAAGACTGTGAATGTTTCCAGGTGCTAATTCAGAGTGGCACCTAATACATTATGTGGCCACTTAATAATAATAATAATAATAATAATAATAATAATAATAAATAACATGACTCTTATGTCAGGACTAATACTTCAGAACTTGCTTCCCTTGTCTTATCCTCCAAGAACTCTGTGAGATGGGGCATACTGTCAACGTTTTACAAGGGAAGAGGTTTCTGAAAGGTTAAATATTTTGACATCACGCAGCCCATAAGAAACCAAGGGCACAGGGGGTGGTTTTGCTCGAGTGAATCTTGTCTGTAGTTGGAGACATTTCCGATAACCACAGTTTCTTTGAAAAGCATCCCAAGAAGCTGGCCAGTTCTAGATGCTGTCTCAGAATGGCTTTTTAAATATACCTTCTTTTTAGATGCCGGACTTCCAGGGTGAGAGGGTACGGAGTGCTGAGCAACCCCACTTGGTAACAGTTGTGTTACTGGATGGGGGTGCTGTTGGATAGAGAGAAGCCTGAGGGGGCATCTATGTAGCATTCTACCCAGAGATCTGCTCTCTCTTTTATAGTACACCTCCATTACTTGCATACGACCTGCACTCCAGTTTGCTATACAAGGGAATTTTCATTTTTTCTGGTCTGGGAAGAGATTATGTGGCTAGAGCTAGGGAGAGGGGAAATCAGGGGACTCTCCCAAGAACACCTGGTGAGAAGTTGCCAGTAAGTTGGAGGTGTGTGAATTGCTTGGTTTAGGGCCAACCCAAGGTGGTGAGAGACCCCACACCCCCCTTCCCTAGTCTCCATGCCTGGAGTTGCCTGTGAAGTGTTGTAGCATTCGCCCAGCTCACAGGAAGTAAGTGTGATGAACGTCTCATCGTCTCATCGGGAGAAAAGAGGGAAAAGTCAGCAAGGTTGGCCTAATTATAGTCCGGCCTCCCTTCTGCATGCCCCAGGCAGCTGTGGGACTCAAACCTCTGTTGCAGCTGGCTGTCAGTGTCAGGCAGGGCCAGATGGGGTCACAGGGCAGAGAGAGAAAGAGAGAGAGAGAGAGAGAGGAGAGAGAGAGAGAGAGAGAGAGAGAACATGAACTGGGGCCTGCGAATTTTCTGTAGTGGAACTTTGAACTGCAGTGTTGGAAAGTCAAGTTGTGCATGGGTGGGTAAGATGTGGGCCCAGTGACTTGCCTGAGAGCTTTCTGTCTAACACCCCTGCGTCCTGCCCATTTTAAACCTGGGCAAATGGAAGAACAGAGCTAAAGTCAGGGGCTATTGTGGGGACCACAGTTGGTCGGCAAAGCTCCTGGTCCTTGAGTTTCGATGAACTAAGATGCCTTGTTTGTTTGGCTCCTGATGGAACCTAAGCAAGAGCTCAGCAGTGACTGGGAGTGAATGGAGCTACTTCAGGGGGATATCGGAGTTTGCGTACTGCGCCAGGCGGTCCAGTAAAGAACAAGAATAAGCATTTCCCTAATGGCGGCCTAGCATTTTCTATGATTGATGGATTGATTCATTGATTGATTGGACTGGGTTTTACTTTGTATCCCTGGCTATGTTGGAGCTCGTCCTGTAGACTAGGCCGTCCTGCTGCGGTTAAAGATGTGTGTGGCCAGACCTGATGAATTTGGAGGCTTGGGACCATGGAACAGTAAGTGGTAGAGCAGGCCCTGGCTCCTGAGCCATGCTCGAGTGTGTTTGTGTACACACACACACACACACACACACACACACACACACACGCGCGCGCGCTCATGCACGCACGCACGCACACACGCACACACACACACACACACACACACAATCTCAGCAACCTCCCACATCTTCCCTCGAGATGAGGGATGAGAGGTATATGTGTATATGAAGCGGGTAAGATTGGGGGCGTCTACAAATTTCTATCTTTTTTTCCTGGAGAATGTGTAGTCATTCCTTGTAGCTGCCTGGACAGAGGCGGAGGGGTGGTGGGGTGCAGTTTGAAAACTACTCCTGATTAAGCAGTCAGTATTTGGGGAGAGTGTATTTTAATTACAGTTCTTTGATCAGCCTGTGTTTTATTGACATTTGAACTTTGAACCCGGAGGCTTTGTTTTGTGTTTCCGGGGACAGAATGGCCTTTAAGTGTGACAGTTCCACCTTAGCCTGTTGAGAACTAGGGCTAGATGTGTGAACCACCATGCCCCGCTGGTATGGCATTTTAATATATATGTATGTTTATGTATGTGTCTGCATGTGTGTGTATATATGTATGAGATAGAAACAGATTCTTGTTTTACTTCATTACATGGTAGCTGCTGGGGGCCAGGCGGTCTAAGTGACAGAGAGGTCATTTTCCAGAGAGTTGTTGTGACTGGACTTTAAAGCCACCCTGGTTCAAGCTCCCATCAGAATGGGTCCTCATCCTCACCCAGGCAGGTTAAGCTGTGTCTGACAGCCTTCTTCCCCACCTGCAGAATGGGTTTGAGGAGAGGGGAAGACTGGAGGGAGAGGAAGGGCCCCAGCTGAGCGTCTGACACATTCGTTCATTACCCGTGGCTTTGAAAACACTGTCTGACCAGCTGATCAGTGCTCCACTTAAGCAGATTAAGGAACGCCCCTTGTTTTTAATTGTTGTTGGTGTAGGAGCCTAGGCATGACCATAGGACACAGCCTGTACTGTGATGGTGTGGATTTAGAAGCCTCTGCTAGATCGCAAAAGCTCTCATTCTTCCCGGAGCTCCAGGACAGTGTAGAGGAATATTTGCCTTGGGTTTGGATTTGATTTCCAAATTTTGTGAGATGACCTTGAAGTTTTTCGGAAAGTAAAACCGAAAACACCCCCAGTGGCTAATGCAGAGACCCCTGAACATTCTGGAATGGACATCTGGGTTGCCTGGTAGTACGGCCGTCTCCCTTGCTGAACAGACATCAGGCTTTTCCCTGATGCCTGTCCCTAGAGTCATGTGACCAAGCGGAAGACCTCTGCTTATCATGAGTTGGTTGTAAATCTGGGGAAAATAAAAGATGTGTCTTTGTGGTCTGAGTGTCCCATAGAACCAGTGTGGTGAATTATGACTTAGAACAGCATCTGAAAGTGGGCTGGTAAGTTTTAGATTCCCGAAGCCAGCCTCCATCTGGTCCCATGTGTGCAGCCCTGGGAAGCATTGGGAGTCCCTCACCCACTCTCCCCATTCTCCGATGATAGTCCTTCCCCTTGGAACTTAACTTCTCTAATTTGAGGTCCACTGAGTCTGTTGACCGCATCTAGCCGTCTGTTTTAATGGCGTCTACTGCG
The DNA here is from genome assembly GCF_021556685.1 of Rattus norvegicus. NCBI lineage: Eukaryota > Metazoa > Chordata > Mammalia > Rodentia > Muridae > Rattus > Rattus norvegicus. Next base: position 129,441,949 of record NC_141539.1, on the reverse strand, counting down.
TTTGTTCCAGCAACCCCCTTCTGCTCTGGAGACACCAGAAGCTGATATGTAGAAGCTCTGATTAGTGGGATAATTTTAGCCTCAATGCAGAGGTTTTTTTTTTTTTTTTTTTTTTTGGTTCTTTTTTTTTGGAGCTGGGGACAGAACCCAGGGCCTTGCGCTTCCTAGGCAAGCGCTCTACCACTGAGCTAAATCCCCAACCCCTTGATGCAGAGTTTTAAGGCATCCATGTCACTTCCTCGCTGATTGCCAGCGGTGTAATACAGGGCAGTGCTCTGGTCTTCCTGCCAACCTACCAGGCTGACTCAACCAAAGGCCGTCTGCAGGATGCATGTTCCTAAGTGTAGAACTGGTGTGTGGGAACTTGATTTAATTTTTTTCTTTTGGAGGGCTAGAATGGATACACACACACACACACACACACACACACACACACACACCAAGTTGTCTAGTTTTAAGCAGTTTAAGCAGTTGTGACTACAGGTACAGGGTCACAGTCCATCTTCAACACAGTGGCTACAGGCCCCTGTCAGCTGGGTGACAATTGACACCTTGAGAGACTTGAGAGAGAATTCTGTCCCCAGCCTGAGGTGCCATGGGCTCCGGAGGCGTATGCCACAAGTGGAAGGGTTGCCTCATACAACCTGGGGGCAGCATGGGTCTGAATCTCACAATGCCCCTTTAATCTTGTCCCACCCGAATCACTGACGTCACCTCATAAGGCCAAGAGAGGGATGTTTCCTTCCACATGGGGTAGGAAGAAGCCTCCTTTGAAATCCCTCTTTAAGTGCTAACTATGGGACCAGAAAAAGAAAACCACACGTCTTGAACAGGGAGGTCCAATGTGTCTGTTGGGCACATCCCCCTCTGCCAGGAAGGCTCACTGGAATCCCAGCTGGTCTTTTCATCTGCAAACATCTCCAAGGCCAGATGGCTGGGATGTTAGGGGACATGCATGCTCAACATTGTTTTGTGTTGGGGGAATAAATATTTAAATCTGAAACCAAGTGAATCACTTTCTACTGAAGTGAGCAGGGCTGCAGATTACTTGAGTGTCAATTTACACGGAACATGTGAAGAGCTCCCCACCTTCCTGCCACCCCCATCCTCTCCTCTCCCTACCCCCACCCCTTCCACCAGTGGTGCCAGGTATTGGCTGAATACATGCAGTAATAGTGAAGGCTGAAACGGGTCCCCATCTCTTCCTTCCTTCTCAATAGAAGACTTTCCCTGGCGTTTGTCTCATTTCTTCCATGGAATAAGGTACAAGGGTGAATGGAGAAAAACTTCTTGAAATTTCATTGAAAATTCTGGAATGATCTCAGATCTTATTATATTGCCCAGGCTAGCCTAAGATTGTTTTCCCACCTTAGTTTCTCAAGCACTGGAATTAAAGATCTGCTCTAACGCACTCAGCCTACTTAAGTAGACACAAACAAACAAACAAACAACAAACAAAATATAAGACAGGCATCATGTGGTTCACACCTGTAATCCTAGCAGGAGTGAAGCTGAGCAGGGACAATCACATACGAATTGGGGGCCAGCCTGGGCTATGTTGTGCATTTTTTTTTTCAAGCCAACTTGGGCTACAGAGCAAGACCTTATGTAGGAAAAATAAACTTCAAAAAATTTAAAATATGGGAAATGTTTTCTGCAGTGCTCAGGGATGCTGCAAAAGTAGGTTACCTTAGTTTGAAGGATTGACAGTGGGACTTTTAGGATAATTTCCCTGTGTGTGCTCATGTCCAATACCTTCTGCTCTCTGAGTTTGGTGGACACGGCCCCACCTTGTTTTGTGTCCTAGCTGCTTTGACAGCGTCACTGTCTCTGATGGAGCCTCCAGAGCTGTACCTTCACATCTGCACATGCTCTTCAGTTTGGCTTCCGATGCGGAGTACCGAACCCAGACCGTTGTGCGTGCTAGAAAGAGCTTTGACTCTGAGCTGCATCTCCACGTAGTCCCAAGGCAGATGCTTATTGTCACCACCGTGCATAAAGGAAGGTGTCTTCAGTCAAGGAAGGCCAGCCATCGGAAGGACTCACATCCCAGCATGCTCCTGTACTATGGGGTGTTTCCCTTAGCAAGGGCCAGCCAGGAGACCTGGCTGGAGCGTCTGCTTGGCATGGAAAGAGCTGTGTGACCTTCGAGCCTCAGCCTCCTGGGGAGAATTATAACCGTTTTTGCGCTTCCGATGGGGTTGTTAAACTCTAAGGTTATAATTTCCGGCAACACATGCAAATTACCTGGGGCCTTGTGAACGCAGATCACTAACCATGGTAAATGTATCAGCACGTTAAAGATAGCCTGAGCACAGACTCAGACACTGTATGAGATCAGCCTCCTACCTTCTACAAATATTAAAGTGCCTACTGTGTGTCAGAAGTTGTTCCAGATGCTGGCGTGTTGCCTTTCTAGACAACCCTCCCTCCCCAGCCCCTCTCTTTTGTACCTTTTTCTCTTACTGAACTAGAAGCTCCCTGGGATGGTCAGTGAGCTCCTGAGATCTTTCTGTCTATAACCTTCCGCTCTGAAGTTAACAGGTTTGTACTGTTATGTCTAGCTCTTACCTGGGTTTAGGACTCAGGCTCCCTTTTGCCCAGCAAGCATTTACTCACAGAACCATCTCCCCAGCCCCTTGGTAGCTCCTCCTGGTTTAATGAAACCAGTCCCATTAGGGTGCGGTAGCACACAGCTGTAACTCTAGTGCATAGAAGACTGAGGCAGGAGGATCATGAGCTCAAAGATGCATAGAGTTGAAGGCAGGCCTGAGCTACATCGTGGGACCCTGTTTCAAAACACCAAGGTCTGTGGATATAGCTCACTGGTAGAGCATTTGCCCATAGCGTGTGTAAGGCCCCGGGTTCATCACCAACATTGCAAATAAAAAATAGAAAATTAGCTATGTATGGTTTACATGCCTTTAATCCCAATACTTGGGAGGTGGAGGCAGAGGCAGAGGCAGGCGTTCTGAGTTCAAGGCCAGCGTGGTCCACAGAGCAAGTTCCAGGACAACCAGGACTACACAGAGAAACCCTGTCTCAAAAAAACAAACAACAAATATAATAATAATAATAGTAATAATAGTAATAATAATAATAATAAATATTTTTTAAAGGAAATATCTTTATCTTCTTAAAGGTTCTACCTCCAAGTATAACCACATAAGCATTCTAGGTTTTACCCCTGGAGTCTTGGGGAATGCGTTCCTTTCTCAGTAGTCTGGGCCTTGTCAATGGGGCTGACAACTTTGCAGACTTAACCCACCCGATGCTGGGTTTCTCGTGTGCTTTTTCCAGTTTTATAAATCAATAATGCTACCACAGTTTCTGTGACCCATAGACAGTTCACCGGAGTCTTTGTAGGCCTCTTCTGAACATTGCTATGCAGGTCTGCTGTCACACCATTACGGAGCAAGCCTGTATGTGTCATTAATCTCAGTCCTCTTTGTCCTTGGCTGGTGAGCAGTGTCAAGGGTTTGTTCCTTTACTGTTTTTTTTTTTTGTTGTTGTTTTTGTTTTTTTTGTTTTGAGGTGAGAGCCTGTTGCTCAGGCTGGCCTTGGGCTTGCTCTAGTTGAACTAGTTGAGGATGACCTTGAACCCCTGATCCTCCTGCTTCTACCTCCTGAATTCTGGGGTTATAGGCAGGTTATCAGAACACTTAATTTGTGCCGTGCTGGAGATTAAACCCAGGGATTCCTACGTACTAGACAAACTACTAGCTGAGCTACATCCCAGCCCTGTTGGTTCTGTAATTGATGCAGAGCTCAAAGGTAGAGAACAGAGATGTTGTGAAACCCTTTGAGAGCAGTTGTTTCCCTCCTACATCATTTCTTACTCTATCGGTAAAAAAAGAAACTTGGATATCCACCGTGGGTCCTGCTGTCTTTCTTTTTCTTTTGAATGGAAGTTAAGACCTCTGTGTCTACCCAGAAGGTCACCAGCCTGCCCAGATAACCTGGTCTTTTCGGAAGTCCTGAGGGGGCATCTCTGTCACACTCAGGTTTCCCACTGACCACAGTCTCAACCAGTGCTTAAGGGGAAGGCCTTTCTATTCTACACTGGCAATGTTCTCCAGGCCCTGCGGAGCTGAAGGCTTCCAAGTAGAGGGGTCATTTGGATCGTGACCAGTATCCACTAGGGATGGGAGTGACCACCAGGCAACTGACCACACAGAATGGATTTTTTTTTTTAAAAGCAAGGTCTGATTGGCTACAAGGATGCTGGGTTCGTCCCAATGCCTTCCTCATCTCTGAGCCAGAAAGATAGCGAGGACTCAGAAAGAACACCAGCTTCCGGAGCAAAAATCAAGAGATCTGGTGGCTGTCCCTTCATGGTCATCTTCTCTAGAAGCACATCTATTGCCAGGATGATTGCTCTCAGGCTGGCTTGCTTTTTTTTTTTTTTTTTTTTTGGTTTGGGTCCTCCGTGGATACCGACGATTTTCAATCATTTCGAACCTATTCAGATAAATTGTTGAAGCCGTCTCTATTTTCTAGGTCCTGAGGGGTTGGTTTGCATTTGGTCTGAATTACTCTGCTGTCGACAGACGGCAGTAAAAGTGTTTTTGCAGGCAGGACAGGACAGAGTGGTGGGGGAGAGCTGGGTATCTAGAGACAGAGTGGGCAACTTGGCCGTGTTTCCCGAAGCCCCTCCAGCGCAGTGACACAGGCAAGCCATTTAATCTCTAAGAGACATGCTTGCTTCGAGTCTAACACAGAGTTAATAACTCAAGCCCCTTTGTTCTCTCTAGGGCAGATTACAGAGAGATCTTGGAAGCCCAAACCAACTTTCCCCCCATTATTTTCCCTGGAGAGGGAAGGATGAGCGGAGTCCTCAGATGAATTGGATGTGATACGGCAGAGTAAGATGTTGGTAGCAGTCCATTTTTTTTTTTTTTTTTTTTTTGCTTGTGGAATATTTGCAGGGAGGAATCCTTTTTATAGGCTCAGGATAGAACATCTGAGGGGCCAGAGCTATGTGAAAATAGTCTGGTTCTTGAAGGAAACAAAACAAACAAATAAAAGCAAACCGCAGCCCCGAAGGCCTCGGCTTGCTGGAGCCCTCTCCCTGTTCCGTGCCGGCGAGAAAGGGGACATTAGGTAAAGCAGGAGTATTCCAAGGAGGCATGGCAAGGGGCTTGGTACCGCACAGGGCACATCCCTATCAGACTGTGATGGCGACTTGCCGCTATGAGATGGGGAAGCTCAGCGTGCACAGACTGCTGCTGGTCTTCCCAGAGCTCTGGGAGAAGTGGAAGGTTGCTGAGGGGGTATTTGAAGGCCTATCTAGGATGTAGTCCTTCAACTCAAGGCCTGAGGGTGAGAAGAGGCTGGAATCCAGGCCAGCAGAGCCATGCTGGCGGGAAGAGCCCTGAACACTGGCTAGCTGTGGTATGTACATGTTAGGGTGACAGGACAAGTGGCCCAGAATGGCACCTACTTTGGCTCCCAAGAGTATAGGAGCCCTGCAGAATGGAAGACTCTGGGCCCCAGGGTGCACATAGGCAGCCAAGAGTGAGCCTGAGACCCAGGTCCTCAGAAGAATTTGCTCCTGGGACTGTGCGAACGGCACTCCCCTGGGAACATCATTACTTTTCATCAACACTGGGGCAAAGGTCCTGCATGAGTGTGGTCACCTCATGCTTGACCATTGTTTTTTGCCTCAGCACAGCCCTTCCCTGCCTCCATTCCAGATCATTCTGAGGACCCCTAGGGTTTTCACCTTCTCATTCCACCTTGAATTTTCTTCCTGCAGTGACTCCCAGCACGGGAGGCCACAGCCACAGCAGCGATTTGGATGACGGTGACAAGAACCAGGACTGGTGTGGGGCTGAGTGAGGACATGCAGGACACGTGCATCTCCACAGTTAGCACAGTTAGTTCTTTCCTGGCCTCAGTTTCCATATCTGTATACTGGGTCTGCTCCTTGGTACAGCCGAGAATACTGTGGGATACATTATGCTTATGCAGCCTGGCTCAGTGGCAGGCCCCCAGTGGCATTGGTAATGCTGTCCCAGGTAGTCCTGGTTCCAATTCTCTTGGAGGAATGGAATAGGTCTGAAGTCAAGTTCATAAAGATTTTAAAGAACATAGCCCAGAAGTCATTTCCAAAGGGGGACCCATGAGGAGTATCTAGGTAGAGTTTAAAGAAGCTGGGGTGGGAGTAGGTATAAAAGAAGTCATGAGTGGAGACAATATACCCACCCCACCCCAGCCTATTGGTAGGGCTTTAATAGGACGGAGTCCACTAACAGGAGCCTACCCATGGCTTTTTTTCCTCCCACACATTTGTTCTGAGTGTCCTCTCTAAGACAAAGATATCACTGGATCAGACCAACAGCAATGAGGTCTGCATTTACAGCTTCATTGTATCCAATACTGGACATTAGAGCCATGTTGTTCACTGAGGAGGGCTCCTGAGTGAAAGCAGCAAGGGGCCAAGGAGCCATTTCCACACCCAGGTAGGTCTTTAACTCCATCCCACATCAGAGCACAGGTGTACATTCAGTTTCATGCTGATTTGCGTCCTGGCTTTGGACTGGAGCTAGTTGCCTATGCCCTGTAAAAATTCAGTCCATATAGAAACTTACTGGAGCACTGAGAACCCTCCTCTCTTTTCCAGTGCCTGTCTTTATAGGTAGCCTCCAACTCCAGGAGCCCGGCCTCAGCTTCTCCTCTCTCTGAGTGTGTGCGCATGTGCATATGTGTGTTTTCAGGAAACAATCCATCAGGAATACTGCATGGACATGGATGTCTGGGCAGCATCCCATCCATCAACCTGGCTACCGAGTGAGTGCTTTTGGATTTTTTGGACAGATGAACCTCTTTTTTCCTTGATCATTTCTTCATTGCTGGTTAGGAAGCCACATCCGATGTGTGTGTGTGTGTGTGTGTGTGTGTGTGTGTGTGTGTGTGTGTGTTTCAGACAAGACCTTGCTGTGTAACACACTTACAGTAATCCTCCTGCTTCAGCCTCCCAACCAGCTTTATCTCTGACTTTTAAGTGTTAAACTTAATGGTCCAAGAGAAGCTCCTGCAGGGCTCCAAACTGCCATATCCCTCCTCATCAAGTTCCTGAGAAGCCATGGATGGGATCCTGAAGGGGGCATTGTTGGCTAGGCTTGGTGCTCAGCCACGGGTCAGTCATTGATTTGAGCCAGGCTGAGGGCAGAAGGACTGGGAAGACAGTGCTATCAGTGTTACTTTGTATCTCCTTCATAGATCACTGGTAAATCCCGAGATCCACACCCCCAACCCCTCTCCATGAGCTCAAGTCTTTCTTGGGTCTCTGAGACAGATGGTCTTTTTTTTTTTTTTTTTTTTTTTTTTTTTTTTTTTAACTATACGACTTTGAGTAAACTAGTCCAGGTGAGTCCTTGGTTCCTGCTACTCGGTATGAACATTTTCTCCAAGGTGTCACTGGTCTCTGGACTTTATTAATGGTCATTGGTTTTTTTCCTGTGGTGAACTCCTCATGTTTGTGGAATAAGATTCTGCATTGTATCTTGGTAGCTTCTAGATTCACTCTGCTTAGAAGGCTCTGTCATTTCTAGGGCCATGGTAGATACTTGATTCCTGTACAGTTTTTTCCCTAGTATTTTTAGAGCCTATTAGCTGAGTAATGGGGTGCTTATGTGTCATACTGGCCTATGCGAGGGTGCAGTAGGAGGGTTGCTGTAAGTTTGAGCCCTGTTCCAAATAAACAAAAAGAGTTGTTCTGTTTGGATCTTATTTCAGTATCTAAGGTGACATGAAAGGATAATTTTGGGATTCGAGAGAGGGCTAAGAGGTTAGAAGCACTTGCTGCTCTTGTAGATGATCCAAGTTTGATTACCTGCACCCACATTAGGAAGGTCACAACCCTGTGACTCTGACTCCAGAGGATTCAACACACACACACACACACACACACACACACACACACACACACACACACACACGCTGTTTATGCTGTATGTATGCATGTATGTATGTGTGTATGTATGTGTGTATGTGTATATGTATGTATGTGTGTATGTATGTGTGTATGTATGCATGTATGTATGTCAGTCCATATGTGTGTATGTATGTATGTATGTATGTATGTATATGTGTGTATTGTATGTATGTGTGTATGTATGTATGTCAGTCCATATGTGTGTATGTATGTATGTGTGTATGTGTGTATGTATGTATGTATGTATGTATGTATGTCAGTCCGTATGTGTGTATGTCTGTCTGTCGGTATGTATGTATGTATGTATGTAAGTATGGGTTGGTGAGATGGTTCAGCAGTTGGAGTTTCTTATGGTGGTTTGAATGATAACAGCCCCCATGGGAAAATAGATTTGAATGCCAGGGGGTGGCAGTATTTGAAAGGATTAGAAGTGTGACCTTGTTAGAGAAAATGTGTCATTAGGCTTTGAGGTTTCAGAAGTCCAAGCCAGGCCCAGTGCCTCTCTCTTTCTGCTGTCTGCCTATCAGATGTACAAATCTCAGTTTCTTTCCAGCACCATGTCTGCCTGCACACCACCATGTTTCCCGACATGATGATAATGGACTAAATCACCGAACTGTAAGCCAGCCCTAACTAAACACTTTCCTTTATAAGAGTTTCTGTGGCCATGACATCCCTTAACAGCAATACATCACACACACGCGCACACACACACACACACACACACACACACACACACACACACACATACACACGGGGGTGGTGGTGGTGGTGGTGGTGCAGAGAACACAGACACATTCACAGACACAGAGAGACGGAGACAGACCGAGGTACAGCTCAGCAGTTTTTTGCCTCTGGCCTCTGCTCCATTCCACACCCTTTTATATTTCTCTTTCCATAGACCAATCTTCCCTGTACCCCAGCTATAGGGTAAGCTAGTGACTCCCCAGGCATAGGGCGAGCCTGTGATTCCCTAACTTCCTCATGGGTACATTCTGCTTCTCCATGGTCCAGTTTCCCATTCCACAGAAGACCCCTGGGCAACCCTGCTTGAGCTGGACGTCTCCAAGACATGATGAGCAGGGGTCAAGAGGAGCCCAACCATTCCCACAGGTCCTCTGTCTCCACTCAAGCGAGGAAGTCTGGGTTTCCTACTGTGAGGCTCAGAGATGAGGTTTGTGTCTACAGTGGACTCTGGGGATATCAGTTTTCCCAGAATTCAGTGCTTCACACTGGATGAAGAGTATCTATGTTGTTTCCATGTGGGGAGGGTGGGAGAAGTCCAAGCTGTATTTGATGTGAAGGTATTTTTCAATCCTGTAAATTTCCAATTGTCTAATTGCTGCTTCCCTCACCCCTTCTGTTTTCCTCTACCCTCTACTTCTTAAAATGCAATATGCTCTATCCTTATTAGGAAAAAAAAAGTTTGTTCATTCCAGGAAAAAAAAAAAAAGGAACAAAATAAGCCTGAGCCCGAATCTTCAGTCCTGCTGTGGCATCCTGTGGCATGCAGCTCTGACTCTAATCCCCTCCCATCCGATTTATTTTTTCTGGTTATTTTGAATCAGGGACTTGTTAAATATTGCAACATAGCCTTAAATTCAGGATTCCCCTGCCTCAGCCTTTTGAGATCATAGGGATGTGCTGGCACAGCTGAATTTGTTCTTTTCCTCCCTCCCCCCTCCCTACCTCTCCCTCCCTTCCTTTCTTTTCATAGGGTCCTCTATGTGGCCTTGAAGGCTGGCTCTGATTCTGTGTCTACACTGCCCAAGTGCTGAGGTTATAGCCATAGACAAGTATGCCTATGTTTTGTGCTGGAGATCAAACTAAAGACTTCATGAATGTTAGACAAGTGTTCTACTGACTATACTATAGCCCCAGGTTTTCCTCTCTTTGCTCTGTGTATGCTTGTTGCTATGTGTGCAAGTGCACATATATGTTCAGGTGCACATGTATGTTCAGGTGCACGCGTATGTGCAGGGACACATGTGTTCAAGTGCACATGCATGTTCAGGTGCACATGTGTGTGCAGGTACATATGTGTGTTCAAGTGTATGTGCATGTTCAGGTACACATGTGTGTGCAGGTACATATGTGTGTTCAAGTGAACATGTATGTTCAGGTGCACATGTGTGTGCAGAGGCACACATGCACATCATGTAGAGGCCAGAGGACATCCTTGGCAGTGACACAAGGTTTCTCATCCCACTATAGCTTGCCAAGTAGGCAAAGCCAGCTAGCCAGCTGGCCCCAGGGATCTGCCAATCTCCATCTACCCAGCACTGAGATGACAGGCTTTTGAGTGGGCTCTGGGGAATTGAACTCATGACCTCTTGCTTGCCAAACAAGCACTTTACAGATTGAGCTGAATCACAGCCTCTTGTTTTGTTCTTAGACCTGGTCTTGCTAGGCATCCCCACAGGCCTGGAACTTGCTGTGTAGATTAGCTAGCCTTGAATCTTCCTACCTCTAATATCAGAGTGCTGGGATCCAAGTATGGGCCACCACACTAGTTCTCCTTCACTTAAAAATGATATTTACTTATGTGTATGTGTCTGTGTGAGTGTACGCCATGCATGTGCAGATGCCAGTGGAGGCCCAGAAGAGGGCGTCTGATCCCCTGTAGCTGGAGTTATAGGTGGTTGCTGACTGCCCAATGTGAGCTTTAGGAACCAAACTGCCCTCTGGGCAAGCAGTACATTCTCTTAATGGCTAAGCCATTGCTCTAACACACCATATTTCAAAGACAGCCATCCCTTGTTTTGAAGCATGGTTTCCTCCAAATTGGAGTTACAGGGAGTAAAGTGAGGTGGCCACTCCACCGTTCATGGCACCCACCATGTTTGTTTCAATTGTTGGGATAGTTAGTGGGAAGCCCAGCAGGACACTGGGCATGGTGTCTTGGTGGTCTATATAGTTTGGCCACCACAGACTCATGTGTTTGAACATTTGGCCTTTAAGAGTGGCACTATTAGGAGGCATGGCCTTGTTGGAATAGGTGTGGCCCTGTTGGAAGAAGTGTGTCACTGAGTGTAGGTGAGCTTTGAGGCTATATATGCTCAAGCTATGCCCAGTGTCACACATAGTGTCCCCATGGCTGCCTTCAGATCCTAGATGTAGACCTCTGTTTCCAGCATCATGTAGGCCTGTGTGCTTCCCACCATGATGATAATGAATTAAACCTCTGTAAGCCAGCCCTGGTTAAGTGTTTTCCTTTACAAGAGTTGCTGTGGTCATGGTGTCTCTTCCCAGCAATGGAACCTCTATTTAGACAGTATCCCACGGCCTGTTCTTCCCCTGCCTCTGAACTTTGAAGAGTTCAGGTATCTGCAGGCCAAAACAATACCTGCAGAACAGCCAGGCACTGTCCCCGGATGTGCCCAAGTTCACAATACATTTGTAGAAAAGTGTAGATGCCACTGGCTGGCTGTCTCTGACTGTCTCAAAAAAACAAAACAGAAAACAAAACAAAACAAAACAAAAACCCTCAAACCCAATCAACCAAGCACAAGTTCCTACTCTGATTCTTCTGACACCACCATGTCCTTCTCTCTTTTTTCCTGTCATGGCTTCTGGTTTTTTTGTTTTTGTTTTTGTTTTTTTTTTTCTTTACAGTCAGGTGTATTACATCGCAACCATTTTCCTTCAGCAGGTGGAGACCACCTAAGCAATGGAAAGAGAAGGCTGCCTATCCCTATGTGCCCCTGTGGCTGTCCAGTGGATGTTCTTCAGACACCCTTATTGGTATGGAGCGCTCTAGGGGAGGCCTTAAGAGCTCATCTCTCATGAGATTTTGTAAAGCATTTGTAAAGCATTTTCCAATTTCCATGGTGAATTTATGTCAATGATGGCTTTCCACTTTCCCTATGAACCAGTGTCCTTAGGAAAAGCCCTAAGACAGAGGCCAAAGCAGGGCACAGAGAATGAATGTTCATATTGACTCTCTGGACAACTGCCAAATTGTTTTCAATTCAGCAGTTTAGCAAACATCTTGAGAGACTACTGTGTGTGGTGGCTACTAACCAGGATCAACAAGTGGGCCTATTTCAATGCTGCCCAGAGATGGGTAGCATAACACTGAGGCTCGCTGGATCCCTGCTCACACTGGAGGTCTGTTCTTAATGTTTCCCTGGGATTTGAGTTATGTCCCTTCAGCATCAGGAGTCTCCAATGCAGAGCACTTTACAAATCTGCCCTTCCACCCTGCTCTGTTCTGCCTTCTACAAAACCGAAGGGTTGGAGGAGTGCCTTAGTCAGGGTTTCTATTCCTGCACAAACATCATGACCAAGAAGCAAGCTGGGGAGGAAAGGGTTTATTCAGCTTACACTTCCACAGTGCTGATCATCACCAAAGGAAGTCAGGACTGAAACTCATACAGGACAGGAAGCAGAAGCTGATGCAGAAGCCATGGAGGGATGTTACTGGCTTGCTCAACCTGCTTTCTTATAGAACCCAGGACTACCACCAGCCCAGGGATGGCACCACCCACAATGGGCCCTCCAACCCTTGATCACTAATTGAGAAAATGCCTTACAGCTGGATCTCATGGAGGAATTTCCTCAAGGGAGGCTCCTTTCTCTGTGATAATTCCAGCTTGTGTCAAGTTGACACACAAAACTAGCCAGTACAAGGAGTGAACACTGCCAGGGTTGTTCAATGATGTGGGATAATACTAATTGTTATTCTAGACGGAAAAATACACAAGAGCACTGATCTGAACCTGGTGTTGTAAGCCTGTAGTTTTAGCACTTGGGAAGTAGAGGCAGAAAGATCCTGAGTTTGAGGTTTCTCTGGGCTACATAGGGAGACCTCTGCCTGAAAAAAGGCAACATATAAATAACCTTAATAACTATAGAATAATAATAACAACTTAATAACACTTAATAACTATATATGCAAAATATTCTAAATAAATTGTGAGCGCACTGAATCCAAAAGCCTTTGAAATAAATTGTACACTTGACTCTCTGTATCTGTGGAGCCTGCTATCACAGATAAAAATATTTGGGAAAAAAATGAGCTTACAACCACAGCATCCTGGAGCTGAGGCAGGATGATTACAACTTCGAGGCTACAACTCCATGTCCTATATTTGGGGGCTTTCGACGGCATCTTTTGGGTTTAGGCAGTCCTCCCCTCCAGCTCTGCTGCCTGCAGCATACATAGCCTCTCTATTGGGCCGGTTGTTTGCCATGCCTTGAACTTTCCTTGACAGACACCCCATGGGCTCCCTCACTATGGACCTGGATGAGGGCTGTGAGCAGTAGCTGGGCTGTAACCTGAATGCTCTTCCTTTCTCCTCACCAAACAAATTAGTCTATCACTAATAGTGTTAGACTATCCTTCAGTTTGTAGGACACAGGCAACACACAGCCAGGTTATTTGCCCTAATATCTATCACACTAATGGCCTCCAGCCCAGTTCCCAGTACAGTCTTTGCTCTCCTCTGAAGCTTCCGGACCAGGCTCTGCTGTCTACTTTTCTCTTAGCATTCTTGTCTTCAAATTTCCCACCAGATTGCCCTGTTAGGTTCTGCTTATAACATTCCACAGATTTCCAGGCCCAACTCTCCCATATTCTTTCCCCAGCCCAGTTCCAAAGGCCTTTGAACTGCATGCTCAGATATATCACAGCAACAGTTCGCTTCCCTCTACACCAATTTTCAAGTCTTAGCCACTTGCTTTATTGTTGCAACAAAATACTTGTCAAAAGCAACCGGTGGAAGGAGAACTTCTTTGGGCTCATGGTTTGGGAGAGTTCAGTCTCTCAGGGGGTCATGGGGAGACTTCTTGACTGTACGAGCTGCAGACCACTGGTTACATTGTATCTGCAGGAATGAACGCTGCCGCTCTGCTCTGCTTCTTCTTTCTGCTCAGTTTGAAACTCCAGCTCATGGAATGGTGCCACCCACAGCTAGGGTGGATCTGCTCTCAACTAGTTCAAGCCCGAAAATCCCCCATAACATCTTCCGAAATTTACTTCTAGAGTGATTCTAGTCCTCCTATCGAACCGACAATCCGGGATAACCATCACATTTGTCCTGTGAATGCTGCCTGCTGTGTCCAGTGCTTATAGGTGTTTCCTGGTTGCACCAGGAGGTCACTCACCCCATTTAGTCCTGTGCAAGTACACCACACAGTGCTCTGAAGACGAGGAGCTTGCCCAAAGATGTGTTTCTCAGAGAGCACTCCCTTAACGAGCGGCACTGGGATGCATGTGTGGAGATCATGTAAATTACACAAACACATTTGCAGCTCTGCTTCAAGCTAATGAAGCTGCCCCAGGCAATGGCATCATAGGACTTCCCGTCTGTGTGAATAATGAAGTGTTGGCGGCTGCCTGGATAGCTAGCTGAACAAGAACAAAATATGAGTCCGTGCTCTATCCACCCTTTGGCGAGGAGGGGGAGGTGGGGAGACCTGTTTATGAGTGTTCTCGTGAGAGTGTGCACTGTACTCATCAGCCCCCCACCCTCACCCCCATGCCTTGCTGGTGAAGGTTAACCCGTCCTGGCTATTTCATCCGACTCCAGGGGCTGTGGGAGCTCAGACTAACTCTGTAAGCTCTGTGTTCTGGAGTTTTCCTTGACGACACATTTCTCAGGGTTGAGCCTTTGTCCTTTGAGGCTGTTTCATGGTGTGGTCCTAGGCTTTATGGAATGTTTAAGAGTCCCCAAGTCTCTTACCCAGTAGTCATACTGAGCACATCCCAAGACTCAGAGAACTTTTGGGGCCCTGTAAAAGTTGTTGAATTAAAATTTAAAATCAGAAGGGAAAAAATGAAATTCTAATAAAAGATGTGTAACCACGCATGATGGTGAACATCTATAATTCTAGTACGCTGGAAGTTGAGGCTAGCTTGGGCTACATTGTATGTTCCAGGTTAATATGTGCCTCAGAGTGAGACCTTGTTTAAAAAAGAGAGAAAGAGAATCCATTCAGCCCAATGATATTAATCTCCACATCAACTCAATTGTAAAGTATAATTTTATTTCATCTTTTATGGAAGAAAGGTCTCACTAAAGCAAAAGTTTGTAGGTCCCACGAGAGTCCTATAGCCACTTTGTCTGTGTTTCCTAGATGCTTTCTCCTCCCTCTGCTGTGACAAGCAAAGTGGCTCCAGTTGCAGACAGGTGTCCCCTGGGGAAGGGTGTGTGGAAGATTTACCAGTTGAGAATTAGTGCCTTAATTAATTAATTAATTTGAAAAGCCATTATTTTGGAATGGCAAGATGGGTCTGAGTTGAGGCACTTGTCACCGTGACTGATGGCCTGAGCTTGACCCCAGATTATCACAAGTCGAAAGGAGAAAGACTCCTGGAAGTTGACCTCTGACCTCCACATGGATGTCATGCCATACACGACACCCATCTCCAAAATAAACAAATAAATGAGATTTTTAAAAAAGAGAGAGACATGTTTTTATTTTTATTTCATTTTTTTACAAAGCCCAAGTGACTTGCCAACCGTTTTAAACATTATTTTTATTATTTTATCTGTCTATATATTTTTGACTGCATGTATGTCTGTGTACCCACATGTGTGCCTGGTTGCTGTGGAAACCAGAAGAGGATGTCAGATACCCTGGAAGTGGAGTTAGAGATCTTCATGAGCCGCCATGTGGGTGCTGGGAATTGAACCTGAGTCCCCTGAGAAAGCAGCCCCTGCTCTTGACTGCTGAGCCATCTCTCCGGTCATGACTGGTCACTGCAGCCTCCCAAATGCTGTGATTATAGGCACGTGCCAACATGCTTGTCTCCAAATCATTGCTTTATGTTAATGAGAAAGATGGTCATCACTCACTCAAAACCGTCCACAGGCCCCCTCCTCAATACTGGTCTTGGAACCTGTGGAGGACCAGAAGAGAACTGGGTGTTATTGTCCTTGTCTCTGGAGGTTTTGGAGATTGAAAAGGGAACAGGTGACATGGATATCTTGGGATATCTGGAGAGCCATCAGCTCCTGGCAAGTGACTTGGCAACTAGGTAGGATTCTTGGAGTGGATACTTCTGAGCTGGGTTTTGTAGGTGAGTAGGAGTTCCTTTCAGGCCAACAAGTAGGAGACAGTCCTTGGTCAGCACACAGAGTGTAAAGGGTCCCACAGACCCTGCCTTCGTAGTTGCAAAGTTTTGAGGGAGGGACAGAGGCCTCCTTTGTAATAAGTAAAATAGGTCGGTATTCAGTTGCCAGAATCACGGAAATACTCATTACCCCTTGAATGTTCCAAAAGATTCATGTCTTCTGTCGGCACCAACAATAACATACGACGTGAAATGCCACCGGCCCTGGCACCACGTCCAGCCCCGTGACGTCCAATTAGAAATGAGCGCTGATTTCAGATTTATCAGATTCCAGTTTTGACTTTTGTCCAGGAGGGAACAGGGATCCAGTGTTGTTCCAGGCTTGTATTTCACCTTCTCGAGGAAGGAAAGGAAAGACACACGTCGTTTTGACAGGATGCAGAGCCGGGCTCCGAGAGAGGCGCCCTATTTCATAACAGGGCTGCTGTCTTGAACAACCCCGCCCTGTGGGTGCTGGTTAGTCTCTGGGCCCCGTCATGCCCGAGATGTGAAATAGAATGCAGTCATGGGCCGCCGGCGAGCCCAAGACGAAGGGGCATCTGCCAGCTGCCGGGCTAAATGGGCTTGGCTCCGGTGCTTGTCCTTTTAAACTAGAGCGGGGAGCTGGGAGGGACTGGGGTTAGGAAACCTTAGAATTAGCCACAGTTGCCTCTGCCCGAGGAGGAGAACTTCTTCCTGGGAAGTGGGGGCAGTGGAGCAGCAGAGTCACCAGAACTCTTCTCCCTTCTTTGAGCCGCTCACCTTTCCAGGAGTGGGAGATTTTTCCTCCCCCAGGAGAGAGGGCATGCTGGGATGGAACCCAGGACCTTGGGTATGTGAGGCAAGAACTCTACCACTGAGCTAAATACCCTCGCTCCTTGTTTTCACCTTGTCTGCCTTTGTTTTTGGGAAAGAGTATGGCTGCTTAACTCAGACTGTCTCTGAACTCATGCTGTAACCCAGGCTGGTCTTGAACTTGTGATACCTTTTGCCTCAGCCTTCTGAGTGCTGGCATGACAAGTGTGTACCAACCCAGGAACAAACCTCAGGAAGTATTAATAACAAAAATAGTCCCCCACACTTATACACACAGACACCCATGGACGCATACAAACACAGACACAGGCACAGACACACACACACACACACAGCACATGCACAGACACACACAGATGCATACATACACACATGGATACAAGACACACAAACACACAGACATATAAAACCAGGTACACACAGGTACACACACACACACACACACACACACACACACACACACACACCCTCCAGGAGATGGGCTGTAGAGAGACATGGACTTGGGATGACTCTGTCCCTCACTTCCTGAGGGACCTTGGGACTGGTTCAGGGCTGGGTTCCTTCTTGTTAGCAGATGGACGGCTGTGAACACAGGCAGGTTGTGCATGTTCCAGTCCCATTTCTGCGACTCAAGCCTACAGACTTGGGAAGATGGCTGGCTAGTCCTGGGGTGGGGGAGAGGCGCAGTAGAACTGGGTGGTATCCACGAGTCTTCCCTGTTTTCACCCCTATGGCCAATGCCAACCTTGGGCTTGGTGCGGCACAGGGCAGCTACTGTCATGCATTAATTATGACTACTTTGCATACCAGGGAGCCCATCTCTGAGGAATGCAGCACCCAGCTGGTCCTTAGAGGTGTTCTGCAAGGAGGAAGCAGTGATCTCCTCTACTCACTTCTTCAAGGTTATGGGATCCTGGTTGGAGGGGTCTGGACCTGGGGCAGCCATTTGGCAGTGGCAGGAATCTAGCCCTCAGGAAGGAGTGTGACCCCAGCAGCTGTGTGGCCTGCCCAGGATCACACTGATGGCAGCAGGTTCAGGAGCACACACAGGGTCACCTGATCCTGTCCCAGACAGATAAATACTGGAAGGCATTTCCTTTGAGTCAGAGAATGACCCCCACTCCTCTTAATTAAGGGGGATTTGGATAGACACCATTTCTGTTCTTCTTGAGACTGTCATTCAAAAGAGGGACTTTCTGAGGGTGTACCCTCATCAGGAGGCAGAGCCCAGCTGTGAGCTCATCTTTAAAGAAGCCTTTGCAAAGGATTTTTAGGTATCTCCCCAAGCCCCGGAACCTGCCCACACACCTGGGAAGTTCAGGTTACCGCATCTGCAGGCCTTTTATAAACCCCATCCAAAAACAATGCTGGCTTATAACTCAGTAAAAAGGACTTCGGTGAGCGAGCAGAGCAGGACGGGGACGGGGAGGCAAGCCAGGAGGATTGCCTCTGGAGGGGCTGGGGCTATCTTCCCGCAGGGCCTGGAAACTGACCATTCCCGTTTGGGGAGAAAAGCCTGCTAATCCTTAGTAGAATTCACCCTCGTGATGGATGGAGGGCTAAAGGGGTCTACACCTTCCTTCTTATTTGACAGACAGGGAAACCAAGTCTGGGAGATGGGAAAGGTGAGTGAAGATGCTGTGCTCAGTAAACACAAGCCTTTGTTACTTTGGGCTGCCCGTGGGCAGCCTTTGCCAGCAGGGGGCGCTCCTTCCCCTCAGGCGCAGGTGCTGGTGGGCGTGGCTCATCTTGTTCCCTTTCAGGGAGGAAAGGTTTCCTACAGAGGTTGGTACAGTGAGCCAAAGAGTAAGGGGTAAGTAAGAGTTGGGGCTTCTACAGCTGGTATCCGAAGTCAGTTCTTCTGTATGTCTCCGCCTGGTGATTGTGGTCAACAAAAAAAAAATTTTTTTTTCCCTTTGGACCCAGTGATCGCACTCAGGAGAACAGATCTTGGAGTGTTATATGAGAAAATCAAAGACTGATGAAGAAACCTCAGACTCTCTTGTATAAAGGAGTGAAAAGTGACAAGCACTCCTTGCTGATGGCGGGGAAATTCAACACAGGTCTCTTCCCACCCCAGGAAAACAGGCTGCATCTACTGAAAACTGGGTAGGCCTATCTTAGGGGTCCTGCATGGCAGTCTAGGCTCATAGATATGTAAAAGTGCAGGCACATACATCATGGGTTGCGAAAGCTTG
The DNA here is from genome assembly GCF_021556685.1 of Rattus norvegicus. NCBI lineage: Eukaryota > Metazoa > Chordata > Mammalia > Rodentia > Muridae > Rattus > Rattus norvegicus. The sequence goes on along the minus strand of NC_141539.1, from coordinate 129,422,937 downwards.
TGCTGGGTTTTAGACCTTTTTTATTAAATCCTTACACATACCTGTGTGCATCCCTCACATGCCTGGGTAAAGTCTGAGGCTCACATCAGCAAGTGTACGGTGTATATCCGCGTGGGGTAAGCACTGGGCCAATGTCTGCGGCTGCCCAGTTCACCTCGCAGTATGTGTGTGGGGTGTTGACTGTACATTCTGCAGCTGGCACCATCTCTAATCAGAGCGAGAGGCATTCTATTTGGTGGGGTGGGGATGGGGGTCCAGCTCAGTGTGTAAAGCGTGAAGACACTGATGTGAAAGTGTCTCCTGTAACCCCCAGCTCTGAGGAGGAAGAAGCAGGGGGATCCTGGAGGCTGGTTAGATATTGGGCAAGCTTCAGGTTTAGTGAGAGACTCAAAAAGTAAGGTGGAGAACGACCAAGGAGGATACTCTGTGCTAACCTCTGGCTTGTACACACACACACACACACACACACACACACACACACACACACACACAAACACTACACACCCTCGTCATCTGTGTACACACACACATATGAAATAAAAGTTAAAATATAAGAGGAAAAACACCAAATGAGAGACAGGGATGGTGACCAGCACTGAGTCCTGGGGTGGATACTGAATAAATTCTGTTCACCGGGCTTCAGGAGCCGTTCTCACCTCCTGGCTGCCCTGAGACTTATACATTTGTCCTCTTCCAAAAGGCTGTGGTGTCAACACAGCACTATCAGGCCAAATTAAAGTGGAGCTGGGAGGCAGAGGAAGCCTTGTCAACAGACATACACTCAAAGAAAGGAACACAGACCGTGTCATGTATGTGAAGGTCTTGTCACAGCGTGCTGAGCTAGAATCAGCAAGGCTGTTCTAGGTTGGCCTAGGAATTTGATTTGGATCTCAGGGTTCGGACTGAGCCATCTTTCCATAGCACTGAGGGGAAGTCCGTAGAGGGGGAGCTGGGAGAGGGCAGGTTGCAGCCAGGCGCTCCCCCAGTGTTTGTGCCCCTTACTTCAAGGCAAAGATGTTCAAAAGGACCTTTCCCAGCACTGGCTCCTCCACAGTCACAAGAGGCAAATGTCAAACAGATGTCCTGGGAGGAAAAGAGGAATGAGAAGCACATTATAGAGCTGACAACCCCAGACCAGGGGCAAGTACGGATCCCGCGGGCATGTGTCCGTCTGTCCACACGGATTGCTTTTCACCAGGCACTTACAAACTGCCTCCCAGGTCTCCATGCAGTCGTGAGGGGATGGGGAGAGGGAGGGGCTTTGCTTGGATAAAGTGGTAGGTGATAGCTCAGTAGTACTCATAGCTCCCCAGGTCCAGGCAGCCACCCATCGTCCAGCCACCGCTCTACTGTCTTGCACTGTCATGACCACTGAATCCCTTTCTCCTAACTCCCTAGCATCCCACTCTCTGGGGCCTCTCTTTCTAACAGTACCATCCACATCAGCCCAGGATTTAAGGCCAAGCACAATGCCTCCCCTACCCTCTACCCCCTACTCCCAACCTTCTCTCCAAGCTGAGTTAGTTACACTCTGGCCCCTCTTTGATTCCTTTCTGTCTTTGGAATGGTGCACCCTCTCCCTAGATTACTCATCAGCTCCAAAATCTCCCCTACAACCTTTCAGACTCAAGAGATTGGCCATGAAGTCCTCCCCCACAACCAGGCATGCACAATGTCCCTCATTGCTTTGTCCTGACTCCTCAGTTCTAAACCCTTTGGAGGCAGACAGCCATCATGCCATCTGTGGCGTGGAGGGGCAGACTCAGAGGTGAGGGTCCCCGTGGATGTATATTTCATCCCAAAGCAGTATCATGGAAGTCTTCCTGGAGGAGGTGGCCCACAAGGAGCTGGCTGAGCAGGATCTGCATGGGTGAAGAGAGTGTTGGTGTTCTTGCTGTGTGCCACCCACCCTCACAGATAACTTTACACATGGCCACCTCATTTCACATGCACGAGTCTGGCACTGTTTCACTCCCACTCACAGAGGAAGGATCTGAGGCCCAGAGAGCCTGCCCTGGGCCCCGTCCCAAGTCATGGGTGTCTTGCATTTAGCTTTAGTGTTTGAGATGGAGCTCAGGGCCGAGCCATGCTAGCAAGTTTCCTACCACTGAGCCGTGCCCAGCCCCTCCTGCATTCTCTGAATACACTAACAACACAGGCACCCTATTTCCAGTCCTTACATCCCTTGGTATTTTTACCCAGCCTGAAGGTACATTATCAGTCAGGCCCTACTTTTAAGATCTTTTACCAATTTCTACAGAAGAGGACAGTGCTTGCCTGGGATCCTGCAGCTAGAGAGCAGAAAGTCCACGGCCGGTCTCCAACGTTCCAAGGTGCTGAATTGTGCTCACCCATCCACCTGCTCCTGGGAACCGGAGGGCATAGCCCTCCCTACCCTGACTCCATGGATTTGGTGCTTTGGTAGGATGGAGGAGGCCCTCCTGCCCCATTCTTTCTTTTTCCTGGTTGCCTGCCCATACATTCCTCTGCCTGCTGCCAAGAAGGGGTGGCTGAGTGTTCACAGCCAGTGGAGCAGGTGTTTCTGTACTGCGCGTGCAGGCTCCCCCTCCTCTCCTCCCCCCAACCCTCACTCCTGTTTGTGAACACACGAGGAGTGCCCATGGGCAGTGACACTAAGGACACCCAGACTGTGGCCTTGGGGGCCATTGGAGACTTGTACTTGGTTTTAGAGCTGGCAAATGGCTTGGTGTTTGGATCTAACACAAGACACATCACATTCTAGGGCAGTTGGTAAGAAAGGCAAGATTTTCCGGGTCAGTGTCCTAGCTGAAGCCCCGCCTCTCTCTTGTGATTGGGCTATGAGGGTGCAGCTGCAGAGGGAGATTGGAAGACACTGAACAGGGCATTCTGGTATGTGTACCAGCCCAGTGACTCCTGGCTGTGAACTTGGGCTATGCTCTGTAACTTCTCTGGGCTGTGGTGTACTGATGTACAAAGGTGGCTCTCAGCCCAAAGCCTCCTTGGAGGGTCAAACAAAACATCGTGCGTTTTGGTGCATCCAAGACCACATCATTCACAGAGCACATTTGCTTCTCTTAGAGGTTGGATGTCTGAGGCTGATAGATTTGATTTTGATGCTGGTGAATGGTGACAGAGCTAAAGGACAGTCTTAGCGGGGAGCTGGGGGGACAGACAAGAACTCCTTACATTAGAAACAACTTCTAAGATAACTGTGGTGACAACTGCTCAGTCCATTTAGGACTCCCATGAGTCCTTGATCTAGTGACGCACAGGCACACATGTGCACACTCACACGCACTCACGCACGCACGCACGCACGCATGGTGTATAAAGCACCAGAGGTGAGGTCACCCTCAAGGAAAGACTACATGTGGGGAGGGGTCCAGAGTCTTCCACGAAAAAGCTAGTCCAGCAGTCCACTGTACGTTCTGTGAGGCTGGAAGAACAGGGACCCTCTAGCCCTGAGCAAAAGTTGCCTGGCAGCCAGAGAGCACTTAGCACCAGGACCACCTGTGGACAGAAGGGCACAATAACTAAGGCCTGCCTGTGCTCCTCTTGTAGTCTATAAAGTGTGACTTAGACCTTTGTACACACGGGGAAAACAAGGATTGGTTGGGTCACCTGCGTGTCCCACACAGGACAAGAGAAGATATTGCAAGATATTTGGGGAGTCAAGAACATTCCGTTTCCTTAGTCACTGGGCAACCTGGATTGTCCTGAAGAGGTGTGAGAGAAAGGGAAGCAAGGAAGAGGGAGATAGCACTTCCTGATCCTGGGATGGGGTCAGGGGCATTTGGATTCTACACAGGAGTGGGCAGGGGGAGGAACTTAATCCTCACAGTCTAAATTGGTGCCTTTGTCATTGTTAACAGTGCTTTTAGCTATTTAAGCAACCTCACTTGGCAGATGCATTTAGAGGTGTAGGGGCCTCTGTAGCAATGGGGAGTAGAAACAGGAAGGACATTTATTCTGGAAACACTAAGAGAAGGTCTCTTTAGGTTCATGTCTTCCACCTGTCCTTCCTCTGGTTTGCAAATATCCATCCATTGCAAGACAGGCCAGAGCAGGAGCTTTAGCGTGGGCTCCCGAAATCCTTGAACATTCTAAGGCTCGAACACTTATGTACCACGTGACACTAGACAGCTAATGGGACCTCTCTGAACTACTCCCTAGGTAACAAGAGGCAGCCAATGGGACCCTCCTGAACTGTTTCTTCATCAGTGAAGCACGGATCATGCCTCCACCATGAAGGCTTTAGAGTGAAGATTTTCACTAGGTCCCTACGTGGTGCAGTGACATTACTAGCATTGCTCTATGCTGTCCACAAGCAAGCAGGTCTCAGTCACGACCACCACCTGAGCAGCAGCAGGCAGAAACCTTAAGGAGAACTCTGGGACTTCTAACCAGGCAGATGTCTGAGACCTTCCATCTCAAGACATGTGTCAGCCTTGGAAAGCAGCAAGCCTCACTGGAGATTAAATGCTTCTGTCTGTTCAGCTTCTGGAATCTGACAGGTTAATTGAGGGAGAAACTGAGGCTCAGGGAGGCAGGAGGTCACTGAGTTGACAGTTTGGAATTTGACATATTCTCAAATACCTCACATAAAAGGCAAATCACATCAAGGGCATTGTTATCTCTTTATTGTAGGGCTCTGGCTCAAGGGGTGGCTTTGCAAGCAGGCAGGGCAGGGTATTGTGTGATCTGTGAAAGTGGCCTTTCACTCCCCTTTCTCCTCTCTGCTCCTTGTCACCAACCCTATAGGACTTGCCTAGGGCCCCTTCTCTGCCCAGAACACCAAGCCTAGGGGCAGGTGACTCTCTTTACAGTTCCTGATGCTCTCCACAAGAGGGAAGCTGCCCTTCTCTCTTGCCTTTAAGTGTTGGCCCTTTTAGAAACCTCTGGTTCCCTTTGCTAATGAGGTCTCTGAATTTGAATTTGCACTCAGGCCATCCTGTAGAGCACCTCCTTTTCTCCTGCCTTCTCCCTGCATGCATGGAGACACTTCCACTAGTGTTGACCTTGACTTAAGTATACTAGGTCTGAGGTCAAAGAAGGAATAGAATCCTTATGGAGACCCACCTGGCTACTCTCTGCCAAGGTACCCAGTGCAGAGCAGGCAGGAAAAACAACATGCTGATAGTGGCAATGCTGAAAGTCTTCATGGATTCATCTTTATATCAGTCCAGTGAGGCCAGGATTTTTTTTTTTTAACAGACAAGGAATCCTTCTTAGAGTGGTCAAGTAACTAGGTTAAGGACACACAGAACATGACTTGTAAGTCTGGGATTTGAACCCTCTTTTTTCTTTTTTTCTATTATTTTACTTTTGAGACAAGATTGTTATGTAATCCTGTCTCATCAGACCTTCTTGTCTCAGATGGCCAAGGGCTGGGACGTAGGCATACACCACCATAGTCAGCTTGGATCCCTTTTGTATGTGTGTGTGCATGTGTGCGTGCGTGCGTGTGTGTGTGTGTGTGTGTGTGTGTGTGTGTGTGTGTGTGTGTATGCTTGCTCCTTCAATATCAAGGGAATATTTCTTTATCTCTGATATAAATTGCTAATTCTTTCCTCATTTGCTGGTTGACTTGACATCACTTTCCTAGTTCAGTTTGTAAGTGTATTTGTGAAGGGATCATGAGATCACTGAAGGTTTGCTTTGTCAGCATGAAGATCTGCACAGATGCCAGGTGTGGGGGTGCATATTTGTAATCCCAGCACTGGGGAGGCAGAGACTCCTTGACCAGTCAGGCTACCTACTTATGGGTTCCAGGCCAGTGAGAGACCCTGCTTCAAAAAGCAAAAACAATAGAGTAAACAGCGCATACAGAATGACAGCTGAGCCAGATATGGGGACACATACCTTTAATCCCAGTGCCAGGGAGGCAGAAAAGGGCATAACTCTGTGAATTCAAGGCTAGCAACTTCCCGGGCAGCCAGGGATACACGTACAGTGAGACCATTTAAAAAAGCCAAACAGCAGTGGAAGTTGTTCTCTGAGCTACACACACACACACCCACACACACACACACACACACACACACACACACACACACCCCACACACACAAATGCACATGCACACACAATTTATGGGAAATTAGTAATCCTTTATGTTGTTTGAGTAATGTATCTGTGGAGAGAGGACTTTGTCATTTTGAAGTTATATGTAAGCATGCTGTGGATTTTTTTTTCTTTTTTTTTGGTGCTGGGGACCAAACCCAGGGCCAGGCGCTTGCTAGGCAAGCACTCTACCACTGAGCTAAATCCCCAACCCCATGGATTTTTTTAAAAAATATGAGTATACTACTGCTCTCTTCAGACATCAGAAGAGGATATCAGATCCCATTACAGCTGGTTGTGAGCTAACATGTGTGCTGGGATTTGAACTCAGGACCTCTGAAGAGCAGTCAGTGCTCTTAACCTCTGAGCCATCTCTCCAGATATGGATTCATCTGGAACTTATTTTGCTATTTAGAATGAGATGTGATCACTCCTTCTTCTTTGTCTTGTTTTGGGGACAGGATCACAGGTAACCCACACTGCCCTTAAACTTACTACATTGCAAAAGACGACCATAAACTCAAGTTCTAGGTCCCCAGAACCTAGAAAGCTGGCTCAAGCTTGGGACAGATGCAGGAGGATGCTGGGGATGGGCAAGGTGACCAGTTTTCAGAAATTACCAGTCTGGTGCTCAGTCAGAGCTACAGAAAGGGGACTATGCTATTGGGTCTTAAGCCAGCTGCTCATGTGAGGGTGAGGATTTTCAAGGTGTGGAGGGCAGAGTGCAGAGAAATGTGTGAAGGTCTCATGTCTAGACTTGGCCTGGAGCTCACTACACAGCCAAGGTTGGCCTTGAACTTGAGCTCCGTGTCTGGGGTCACAGGTGTGCTGTCCGACTCCCCCAGTGCTCCTGACATCCCCTGAGGAGGCTTATGTCTCAAAGCTCTTTTAGTGTCTTCCTGAGACCCTAAGCATAAACACGTCTAAGAAACTCAAGCTGCACATTTCATTCCAGTATCTCACAAGGGACTCTAGTGACTCTGGAAAATGTCCTTGGTCAGGGGGGCTGGGCAGGAAGGTGCAGGAGGAAGATGGGAGTCTGGCTTCTTTTGGATGCATCTTTATTTGTGGAGGGGAGCAGCAGGAGCAGCAGGGGTGGAGGGTGGGGAGTGGGGGGTGGAGGTGGGGGTGCGCCCACCCTTCTCATGTTGTCTGATCCTGCTTTCCTCTTCTCATCCGTCTTTCCTGGCTTAAGAATGAGGTCAGGGACACTCGGGGAGCTCAGGTGATTTAGAATACTCAAGACTCGGAGGCACATGGGAGCTGGTCTTTGAAAAGTTTCTGATCCTTCTCCAGAGCCTGCTCCTACCTTGTCTTTTCCTGAAATCTTGCTCACAGGCCTGGTTTGTTTCTAGGCTGCTGCTGGCTGATCCAGCACAGCTCGCCGGCGGCTCTGGACGCTGCTCTGTCGCCGCCTCGTGGCCAAATGTGGGAAAGCAGCTCTTTAAGTCTTTTTTTTCAAGTCAAGCCTCAGAGCACCTTAGGCTTTCGCTGTCTTCTTGAGAGGCTTCTTTGGGTGCTGTTTCTATCCTTGGTCTATTTCCTTCCTCCCACCAAGGCTCTTTCATGAACAGAACCCACAGTTGAGTCCTAGCTTCATTGCTTACCTTTAAGCCTCTGTTTTTCCATCAATAAAATGGGAGAGAAAATCCGGCAATGGTCTTATAGAGCCTTCAAGCATTATGACTAAGGACAGGACTGTAGTGATGTTGTCATTTTAAATGCTTACTGCTCGACACTAAACAAGGCTACCACAAAGCTGAGAGTTCATCGAATATATAATAAATGTAATAGACATTCTGTCATTTTGTCTGTCTATCTGTCTGTCTGCCTGCCTGCCTGCCTGCCTGCCTGCCTGCCTGCCTGCCTGCCTGCCTGCCTACCTACCTACCTACCTATGTGCATATGTGTGTGTGCTCTGGCAGAAGCCAGAGCAGGATGTCTTCTCCTATCACTCTGTGCCTTAGTGTCTCAAAACAGTGCCTCTTGCTGGATGGAAGCCCACCATTTTGGTAATGTGAGTCCTCAGACACCTGTCTCCATCCCCCAATACTGATATTATGGGTAGGTACAGTCTAGCTTTTTATGGGGCTGCTGGGTGTTTGAACTCAGTCCCTCACATTGGCAGAGCCAATGTTCTTACTGAGACACCTAACTGGCCCCCTAATGTATTGATATTAGTTTCTCCCTTTGCCAATTATATAAAGTGCAGTCAAAGTATGTTGCACACACTGCGGTTACTACTGTAAAGATTTTTAGATGCAGGGACTCCATCCACAGGCAAGGTTTCCACAGGAACTCAGCCCACAACGCCTTCAATCTATGAAAACACAGATGTCTGCTGACGGTGGGACAGGTGTGCCCACAGCGACGCGATCTCTGGGAAAATTCTAGAATGCGATGAAGAAGCTGCCACCTAAACAGGGGTGCGAATAAAGAGCAGAGCTGTGGGATCTCACACTGCTGAGTTGGAGGATGAAGCAAGGCGGATATGAGATCCCAGGACAAGTGACCTTTCCCTGTGGTGACAGGGAAGCCAGCAGTCAGTGCGGCAGGGAGGGTGAGGTCACCATGGAGGTCTGTGGCACTCACTCTGTGGCTCTGTCTAGCGGGTGGCTATGCCTTCATGCAAAGGCTCAGAAAGGTGATGTGTACTTAGGTCTATGGCTTTCCCGTAGCTTTAAGTATCCTTCAGTGAATCATAAAGGACGTAGCCCCAGAGTGGATGAACCGGTGGGAGTGGGTTATGGGCAATCTCCACATTTTAAAATGAATTTACTATGCTTCAGTATGTACAGCCTGGGGAGATGGCCTGGTTGGCAAGTTGCTTTCCATGTAAGCACAAGGACACTAGTTCAAGTCCCAGGCCGCTCTGCTCTTTATTCACCAAACATTGAGAACACGTGTTTTTTTTTTTTTTTTTTTTTTTGGTTCTTTTTTTCGGAGCTGGGGAGAGAACACGTGTTTTGAAATGCCATTCGTATGACGACAAATTCAGTCCAGGCCGTGATCTTCCCAGCCATCGTGGATCACAGACACTGGCTTGCTGTGCTTAAGAGAGATGTGGCTTTGCCCATTGGCTGCCCAGGCTGAGTGCTTCCCACCCACTCGAGGGCACTCCCTGAAGGCGCGTTGTTACCCCCTCCCCCCAACAACCCCCAAATGCTCCAGCAAGCAGGCTCTGAACGTCAAAGGACAACTTAATGTCATGTGTAGTTTTAGGCCTCCAATGCTTGCTGCTAAGGACAGGGTGTGAGAGAACGTCAAAATTACGAAGCCCTTAGGGATTTTTGGGCATAGAATCTGGAGAGGGCTGGTACAGCCACACGGCAGCTTCCACTATTGGCAAGGGCAGGATGGCTGGATCTATAAACACCCCCTACCCCTGTCTCGGTAATGATGGGTGGGTACTCCTTGGCTTGCTTTTACTCTAAGAACATTTGGAACTTCCTCAGTCCGGAGGAGGAAGGCTCTGCATCTTAAAATTGTTTTCTGTCATAGGTGTCTTCTGGCCAGAGGTCTCAGACCAGAGGTTCCTACAGGCAGAATATATGGGAAGGTTCGAGGGGTGTCACCTAGGCTAACTGGATCAGGTTGAAGTGGGGTCAGATTTGGGTCTGTGCCAAGCAAGTATTCTAGCACGGTGCCCCAACCCTCACCAGTGTCGAAATTTATAAGCAGAATGAATGACTCGAACTGGGTCTGGTTGGGGTAGGGTGATCTGGTGATTGTGTGGGACAGGCCCATAGTGACCATCTTTCCAACACCCCAGTCTGGGGCTCTTTCCTGTCATCTATTTCCTGTCTTGTCAACTGTTGTATTTCCAAGACCTACTAATATGAGATTGATTGCTCCTTCCCTCGACAGCCCTGTTCCCCAGGCCCCTGCCTCTGAGCACCTATAATTAAACTGTCCTACCTCAAGGTCTGGAGGCTTCAGTGTTTGTGAACATGCTGCTTCCTGCTAAGGTTGGAGCTGGCGATGGCCGAAACACCAGGCGGGGGTCAAGGTGTCCCATAGAGGTCCTGACTGTGGCTACCAACGGAATGCCAGAATGCTTGCACCGTATTCTTTCTCAGAGCTCCAAGCTCCGTGAAGCTGTGAGCATACATGCGTGGGTACGTGCATGTGGTCAGATCTCTGAGCCCAAGTGTACGTATCAGGATCAGGAGTCTGGCTGGGTGTGAGGTCACACTTGATGTCCACTGGGCCATGGAGAGACTGTGGGTACATCATTGCTGGATCACCCGGAAGGCATATGATATACCAGGTGCTTCTGCAAGCCAGGCACCGGGTTACAAAACTGATAATAAACGTTGGAAGAAAGACATAATTAGAGACATTAGAAAATTTAGAGAGGTGTTGCTTTATTTTCTACACACAAATATTTTCTCATATTTCAAAAAGTCCTTTTCCTGTCTATTTATCTATCCATCCATCCATCCATTCATCTATCTCTCCATCCATCCATCCATCCATCCATCCATCCATCCAATCCATCCATCCATCCATCCATCTTTGATGCAGGGTCTTACTATATAGCTCTGATTGATCTGAAGCTCACTATTGTAGACCAGGCTGGTTTTGAACTCACAGAGGTCCCTCTGTGTTTGCCTTGAGTGCTGGGGTCAAAGGCATGTGGCACAACATTCACTACCTTTGCCTAATTTTGAATTCTTTGTGGAGAGCAGGAGATTCATATGGGGTTCACGTTCAGGGCCTCTTAAGAGTTGTGTGGGGGAGCCAGAGAAGTGGCCCAGTGGTTAGGAGCTTGTCCCCAAACCCAGATCAAGTGCTTCACAACCACCTGTAATTCCTACTGCAGGGGATTCAGCACTGTTTTCAGGATTCCTCCAGCATTCACACTCATGTGCATGTGACAGCAAGCTTTTGTGCACAAGGGGCTCAGGTGTGTGCCCAGCCTGGGGCGGGCTCCTCCCCAGAGTCTACAGCTGCTCACCCGATGTGCTCACAGGGAAGCAGGCAGGTGTGAGGCTCGCCAGGGCCATCACATCCATGGATTCACAGAGGGGCTGGTTGGGATGTTTCGGGATGCGTGAGCCTGTTTGTGGTCACATCTCTTTTGCCTGACAGAGGAGTCTCCTCTAACCGCCTCCATCCCTGCAAGGCAAGTGTGAAAAGAACAAAAAGATGCAGAATGAGCTCCAATGTTCTCCACCTTTGCCGCGTGGTCCTTCACCCTTCGTGGCTGAGGCTACGTCATCTTCCCTTGTGTCCAGCCTTCAATGCATTGTTCCAAAGAGGGATGCCAGCCAAGCTATAGTAAAGGAACACATTAAAAAGCTGTGGTAGGGACTGCAGATGTGGTTCAGCTGGCACAGCGCGCTGGCCTCGCACGCACAGAGCATCCCCAGCCGCTCGGAGATGGAGGTGAAGGGTCATGAGCTACACAGCAAATTCAAGACCAGTTTGGGCTATAAGAGACTGGATTCTATAGGAATGTGGACTTTTACTATTCCAGAGACTACCATTGCAGCCTGTTCAGGTCCAGAAGGTGTGAGACGCCCAGTCACCTGGAGAGGGTGAACGCAGGCTAGTGAGCTAAGAAAGACATGGTTCTTTCTGACAGGCTGGCTCTGTCTTATCGTTTACCTTCAAATATACTTCCTGCCCCTGGCACCTCCCCTCTCCCAGCCTCTTTGATTACCTTCCACCACCCTCCTTTAAATATCTCTGAGCAAGGAAGAGGGCATACACTCCAAGAGACTCCCTGTGGCACACAGAGAGAACCGTAACACCCCCAGGGCCAGCCCATCACCCTGGCCAGGAGAAGCACGTGCTGAGCCAGCAGACATCACTGCTAGGGGCTGGTTCTGTCCTGCTCCTGTCTGTGTTGGGTCTAGTGTACCAGACCACATCTAATATCCTGGATCCTGGTACCACCTGAGCCCTGGGCCAGAGCGTGGGCAGAGGCAAGACCCCAGTAGCTCTGATTCTGGGGAGCCCACACACCAGGCACTTCCCTGGTTTATATTAAGCCATACTGTGAAAATGAGCTTTCTGCTGTGGCCAACCTCAGGGAACTTTTCTACCAATGGCCAAAAGGATGGACCTCGTGGCAACCGTGCAACTCTGTCCTAGGGGGCGGCATGCCGAGGACGGGGCATGGACACACTCGCCAACCCTTATCTGCAATATCCAGTGCTTGCTTCGCTCATCCCTGGCTCACACAGCACACACCTGTTCTTCACCTGGCCAGCGCCACCTTTCTACTTTGGTAAAACCTGTCTTCCCTCGGGCCCGTCCCCACTTTTCAAACACGCAGGACGTTCCCTCTGCCAGAGCTCGCCAGCATGGTTTGCCCTCCTCCCTGCGCCACGCCTGGAGCTGAGCTTTCGGCAGACCCCTGACCTAATTATGAGCACGAGCAAGCTTGAGAATGGGATCTTGGTTTACCGTTTTGGGGAAGGAGGCCATCTTTCTTCAGCTGGAGCAGTGCTCTCCAGAACCCATGCAGTCAGTTGGCTTCTTCAGGCCAATCCTGGAACCACCTGAGGCCCATGGTGCAGAGCCTGAGTGGAAGAAAGAGAAACGGCCGCAGACAGTGCCGCCTCTGATTGCGTCACTTCTGCGTCGAGATCAGGCCTTGCCGGAAGCCTGGGCGATCTTTCCATAGTTTATTGTGAGTCAATAAACTCTTATCAGCGATTGAAGGTATCTGAACTGCATTTTCCATCACTTGCAGCCTGAACCCGTAACTGGTATATCTCCTTTCTCTCCGTTAGGAGCCAGTGCGGACTCTCGCTCTGCGTCGAGGGGGTCCAGTGGGATTGCAGGGGTGTGTGAACGCGCATATGTGCGTGCATGAGTGTACGTGTGTGTACGTGCGCGAGTGTGTGTGTGTGTGTGTGTGTGTGTGTGTGTGTGTGTGTGTAGGTGTGAAGGTGCACATGCACAGAGGCCAGAGATCAACATTAGGGCTTATTCTCAATTATTCTTTACCTTAGTTTTTGAGACAGGGTCTCCAGAGCCTCGCTCACACTGAACCTGGGGCTCACTAATACAGCAAAGTTGGTCCAGTGAGCTTCAGGAATCCCTCTGTCTCAATCTCTCTAGAACTAGGATTATAGATGTACAACATGACATTCAGCTTCCCATGTGGGTATTGGGGATCTGATCTCCGAGGAGCCTTATGCTTGCAATGCAAACTACTTTATCAATGAGCCATCTCCCCTGCTGAAATCACTATTATCTTCAGTATCTCGTCCTCCCTGTCCCCCCCCCCCCCCCTCCTCCTCCTCCTCCTCCTCCTCCCCTCTCCTCCCCTCCCTTCCTCCTCCTCATAGCCCCAGCCTCTGAGCTTCCAGAATGCCTTCATTTCCAGGGCAGCGTAAGGGTAGACTTTCCTGGGAACCCAAGTCTTTAGGTTTTTGCCTCCATCCAAAGCTACGCTCTGCCACCAAGTTGGGAGGCTCAGCTCCTCCAGCCTGTGAACTCTGCAACATTCTGTAGCGGAAACATCTGGGCCCCCCACCCGCCCCGGTGAGCACACTACTCAGACTGCCGTAAGTCACGGCGGCACGTCCAGGGTTTTATTGCAGTTATGAATTATGGATATGACCTGGGCTGTGCGGTTCTCATTATTTTTTTTTTCCTGCTGCAATTAAGCCACAAATCATGCCTGAGAAATGGGAGGGTGACTGAATTAGTCAGGATTCGCTCATAATAGGCTGACCCTGGAAAAGCCATCTGAGAGGGGTCAGATGTTGGCCAGGCCTCAAGAGGCTGCCTAGGAGACAAATATATCTCCTTGCCCAGGTTCTTAGTTAATAGGCTCGGTACATCCAACAGGCTTGTGCTGCCTGTCCGCACTTAACCCACTCAGTACCTGTGTTCAGCCTCAGTGGACCAGGGAGAGACTCACTGAGACGAAGTGAGGACAGATGCTGATGGAGCAACCGCTGCCAAACTGAAGAAGATGAACTTGCTGATTCTGTGGGCCTTGGCTGTGAGTGGGAAGAGCTGACAGCGTGTGCCATCCCCAGATTCTGAGATTCAAGGGGCTTCTCATTATGTGGGACAATGTGGATCGTGTACAGAGACTGAAAATATTACCTGTAAAATCAAAGAAGAAAGAGAGAGAGAGGATGAGGAGAGAGAGGAGAGAGAGGGGAGAGAGGGGAGAGAGAGAGAGAGAAGAGAGAGAGGAGAGAGGAGGAGGGGAGAGAGAGACAGAGACAGACAGAGACAGAGAGAGAGGAAGAGGAAAGAGAGGAGAGAGAGAGGAGAGAGAGGAGAGGAGAGAGAGGAGAGGAGAGAGAGGAGAGAGAGAGGAGAGGAGAGAGAGGAAAGAGAGAGAGAGAGGAGAGAGAGAGGAGAGAGGAGGAGGGGAGAGAGAGACAGAGACAGAGACAGAGAGAGAGGAAGAGGAGAGAGAGGAGAGAGAGAGGAGAGAGAGGAGAGGAGAGAGAGGAGAGAGAGAGGAGAGGAGAGAGAGGAAAGAGAGAGAGAGAGAGGAGAGAGGAGGAGGAGGGGAGAGAGGGAGAGAGAGACAGACAGACAGAGAGAGAGAGGAAGAGGAGAGAGAGGAGAGAGGAGGAGGAGGGGAGAGAGGGAGAGAGAGAGAGAGAGACAGACAGACAGACAGAGACAGAGAGAGGAAGAGGAGAGGAGAGAGAGCTCACTACTTTTCAGCACAATATATTGTACAATAGTATAATACAGTGTCCTATTCAGTACATATATTTAGTACAGTATGTGATTCCACCATAAGCATTTGTAGGAAAAACCATACCTGTAAGGTTGGGTCCTATCCAAGGTTTCAGGCATCCACTGGGGATCTTGGAATGTGGCCCCTCACATAATAGGAGATGATTGTCATTTTTGTAATTAGTTGAAATATAATGGACATATACAAAGAGTTCTCAGCTTGATTTCAGGCTGTACAATGGGCACCCAGGTCAAGGTTTGCTGCTACAGAAAGAAGTGAAGCAGGTTTAAAGGACCCCTGGAGCCCGTGTTCAGCCAAGACAAGGCTGTACAGAATTCTCTGCACTGCTAATGAAGACAAGGTCCGGGCACAGACAAGCTGCTTTGTAGACAGGACACGCTCAGAGCTGCTGCTCCTGGGGCCACAGGGGTGGGGGTCAGGGAGACAGTCTGTGTGGCCGTCTCGGAAAACACAGTTGTCCTATGGTAAGTAGCACGTACTGGTGACTGTGGGATTGTATTCCCATCATTCTTCCAGCCGTTCTTATTGCTCTGCATCTGGAAACTGAGCACTGCGACAGAGAAAAAGGTGGGACGTCTTGGGGGTGTGGGGTTGTCCTAAGGAAACCCCATCAAACTGCAAGTCCCGCCCCCATGTCCTTTGAAAGCCACTGGGTTCCAGGTCAAGTCCAAACCCCTAGTTCTTGTTATACCTCCACTGTACTGATCAGAATTCTAGGTTAAAAGCAGAAAAAGTCACTCTGCTTATCCTGAAGAAGACAGGGGATTTTATGTTTTCGGTTGTGAGCCTAGGTTTTAATGGCTGAGCCTGAGGCAGGGAACTTTCAAAGGACATTAGCAGTCTGCGACTATCAACTTCTCTTGCATGGAAAATTTACATCTGAAGGCCTGTATTCTGTTCCCAGCACCAAGTAAGCCAAGTACGGTAGCACGCACCATGCCCCTGTTACTTCAGAGTCAGAAGGGAGGCAGAAGGGTCCTAAGTTCAAGGTTAATAGAGACTTTGTGGACAGCATAGTACACACGAGAAACTGTCTCAGAAAACCAAAACAACAGAAGCATTAGCAGCGCTCAGAATTTTGTGGGGAAGTCAGGAGTATAAGCTTGGAGGATTCTGCCTCAATAGAAGGACCAGTGCCTCTATCAGAGAACCAGAGGCGGCAAACTAGTGCTGACACTGCTGGTTAGTGAGTCACCACTGGGTCCCCTGCTATCTAAGCAAGCTGGAGGCTGCTGGGCCAGTCTACCAGTGGTCTTCACATCATCCTATGGTTATGTCTCATTGGAAGATTCAAAATCATCCCATGGTGTGGCCTAGCTGCAAGGGAGTCTGGGGAGGAGTTGCTGGGAAGCCCACAATCCTTTGAGAAGATTCTGGAATACAGAAGGAGTGTGCAAAACCTTTGAGTAACTACAGGGCATCACACATCCGTGGCCCTATGAAGCTCTGAGTGGGTTTTGTCATTGATTCACTGCCCTGGTTCTCTCATGTGACTGACTCTACCCTCATTCCCTGGTTATCTCTTGTCAGTCTCCTCTCCTCAAAGCTCTTTCCACTTCTACTGGCTGCTCCATTGTCTGCCAGGTCCCTGTCTAGGCATCTCCCCTAGCCTACCACAGCTGGGTTCCTGGGTCTATCTTCCCCTTAAGTGGGTCACAGGGCAGACTGTACCTTTCCTACCTCAGGCTCCAGCATGTGATTGATGAATTGGCACACAGTAGGTGCACTGCTCGGGTGCGCGAAGAGTGAATAATCAAGTCCACATCCCCAGAGACTCCCATCGTTCAGAGCTGGGTCTGAGGCCCAAGGCCTGTCAGGTAGCTCTCAATAGACATACTGATTTCCCCTCCATCCCCCAAAGAAAGGAGCACACAGGGTCCCTCAACCCAGAACAGCACTCAGGGCCAACAGCAAAGGAGAAAGACCCAGCAAGACTAGGCTCCCTGGTCACAAGGAAGGTGACTGTTTTCATGCTAAGCACCTTTTCCTACCGAAGGATGTGGAAGGATGTGGCAGGCTGGGCTCACTTGTCTCCTCTGAGGGGAAGGCATGCTGTTGGCAGGGCCTACAGGAGACGCATGCAGGGGATAATTAGAAGCGAAGCTTTGGATGTTTTTATAACGAGCCTGAGCACTTTCCACTCAACTGACATTCCACTGCTCAAATCAACGTCATCCTCACGTCTAATGGCAAATGACAGTGTTTATATAAAAGAGAGGAACAAGAGGAGGCATATGGACCCCAGTCGTCCAGCCCGTCTCCCTTCCGATCCTATGTCTCCACTTCTCCTTGCCTTCGCTGTCAGGTTGGGTCATGGTGGGTGAGAATTTGGACCCCAGAGGCCAGTGACATCTGCATGAGGGGTCAAAGTCAGAGAGAATGGAGGCCAGCCTGGGGAGGGGGTGTCAGAGTTGAGTGTGTGTGCATGCATCTGTGTATAGCTTGTGTGTATGTGTGTGTAGTGTGTATGCGTGTGTGTAGTGTGTGTATGCATGTGTGTGTGCTGTGTGTGTAGTGTATTGTGTGTGTGTATGTGTGTATGGTGTGTATATAGTGAGTGTGGTATATGTGTATGTGTGCATGTGTGTGTGGTGTGTGTATGTGTGTGTATATGTGTGCATATGTGTGTATGTATGTATGTGTGTATGGTGTATGTATAGTGAGTGTGGTATATGTGTATGTGTGCATGTGTGTGTGGTGTGTGTATGTGTGTGTATATGTGAGCATATGTGTGTATGTATGTGTGTGTAGTGTGTGTATAGTGTGTGTGTAGTGTGTGTATGCATGTGTATGTATGTATAGTTTGTGTGTATGTGTGTGGTGTGTGTGTATATGTGTGTATATGTGTGTATGAGTGTGTATATGTATGTGTGTGTGGTGTGTGTATAGTATGTGCGTAGTGTATGTGTAGTGTGTATGTGTGTGTATATGTGTGTGTGTGTGGTGTGGTGTGTGTGTGTGTGCCTGTTACTTCCTATACACAGCTCTCAATACAAAAGCACCCACAATTTAAAAGGCACTGCATCCCTTCCATTCCTAGCCTCTACTCTCCCCTAAGTACCCCAGCCTCTCAGTGGCAGGTCTATCTGACTGGCAGCCTCCCACTCTCCTGAGGGTGGGATCTAAGCAACCTCATCCCATACTTTCTTTCTCCTTATTTTCTTCCAACCTCTCTCTTTCCTTCCTGCCCTGCCTTGGCCTCAAATTTGAAAATCTTAAATCTTGGGATTCATCACTTTAAGGAAACAGATTATCCAGGCCTACAATCTGACCCTTGGGAAGTTGAGGCAGGAGGATTGTAAGCCCAGAGTTCGCCTGGATAACTGCATGGGTTTCATGCTAGCATAGGGAACTCAGTAAGGTCCTGTCTCAAATGTGTGTGTGTGTGTGTGTGTGTGTGTGTGTGTGTGTGTGTGTGTGCTTTTATGCATGTGTGTGTATGTTTCATGGTGTGGGTTTGTAAATACCTGTGTGAGTGCAGAGGTCAGAGCAAGATGTCTGGCCTCCTCCCTCAGGCCTTATTGCCTTGAGACAGAATCTCTTACCAAACCAGAAGGTCTCTTTTTTGGCTAGGGTGGTTAGCTGGTGAGCTCTCTGGGCATCTGCCTGTTTGTCCTGTTCCCTCAGTGCTGGAGTCATAGGCACAGGTAGCTTTGTTTAAGATTTTTGTCTGGCTCTGGGAATTTGAGCTCCAGTCTCCATATCTTCACATTTGTGGAATAAATATTCCTGCTCCCTGAGCAATCTCCCCAGACCCCTACCTCAAATTTTCTTTTAAGAAGGAAAAGAGGCTGGGAGTGTAGCTCAGTGGTGGAATGCTTGCCTGGTCTAGACAAGGCCCTGCATTTCTTTCTCAGCAATGATGAAAATAAAGTAAAGACAAGAGGAGCTAACTTCCTAGCAACAATGTTTTCTGGGCCTTAGAGAACCTCTGTCAGGTAACTTCGCTCCCGAAGGCTTTACTTTCATAAAACCTTGCTATTGTCGTTCAGTGTCCCTGTGTCTAGGGGCCACCAGGGCATTGAACCATCCTTCTGAAAACATGAGACCTGAAACTGGAGGTCACAGTCTCATCTGCTCAAGTCCCTGGTGGGCAGGGTGGTGCCCTGTGAGGTCTCCTGGCTTCCAGGCTAATCTAACCTCAGAACTTCCTGCTGTTCTCTGCTTTGTCCTCCCAATCTCCTTCTATCTCCAGAAGTGCAGGCCATTCCTTTACGGGCTGGTTGGGCTCTAGTCAGCCTGATCACCTGATCATCACACTCACTGAGTCTGACCCTCTGCCAGCCCACATGGTCCTTGCTATAGTCTCTCCACAGGATTCACGCTGCAAACCCCAGGAAAGCAGAGATCCTGTGTGTTGGCGTGCTTAGCATAGCATGATCAGATCCTAGGTCAGCCTTCTGTATACTTCAGCAGTAGACACAGAGGCAAAAAGGAAGCCACTTCAAGACCCACAGGTTCCCAGCCTTGTTGAGTCATTGGCTTTAATGTCAAATCTGTCCTCCTCACCCATGCTTCTGGTGTTCTGGGCAGAGCTGGTGGTCTTGGTGTAGGGTGTTCCTCTAGCTTGTGACAGTTTCTTTCTAGACCCATCACATTTGTGGACCTTTAACAAGCAATTTGATACTTTTTTTATATGTCTGCCAAGTTACAGTCAGACTGTCCCGGGTGGATGGAGGAGTTTCCTCTTACTTATTAGCTGTCTGCAGTAATCCGATCATAAGGATGCCTGCTTTTCTCTTCAGGACCCAGGTCTGCATCTCCAGCACTGGGTGCTTTAGAATACTAGAAATAAGCAAATACTGGAAAACTCACTAGAAACACCAACTAATACCTATTTCCCATTTCCTATTTTTCTTTAAATCCCTTTTGACCCCATTGGGGTGGGGAGTCCCAGATGTTTACAACTATTAAGTTTTTAAAAGTCCAGCTACACCTGGACAGGTGTCCAGTGGTTAAGTGCTTCTGCAGAGGACCTGGCTTCAGTTCCCAGCACCCACATGACAGTTCAGAATTGTCCTTAAGTCCAGTCCCAAGGGGAATCCATCCCTCTCCCTGGCCTCTGGTCATCGGATGCATACATACATGGAGGCAAAATACCTGTACACACAGAATAAAGTAAATCTTTCAAAAACTCCACGTGGCCAGGTGTTGGTGGCACATACCTTTAATCCCAGCAGTCAGGAGGCAGAGGCAGGTGAATCTCTGAGTTTGAGAGAGTTTTAGGTCAGCCAGGGCTACACAGAGAAACTTCATCTCAAAAACCCAAAAGAAGAAGAAGAAGGAGGAGGAGGAGGAAGAGGAAGAAGAGGAGGAGGAGGAGGAGAAAAAGAAGAAGAAGAAAAAGAAGAAGAAGAAGAAAAAGAAGAAGAAGAAAAAGAAGAAGAAAAAGAAGAAAAAGAAGAAAAAGAAGAAAAAGAAGAAGAAAAAGAAGAAAAAGAAGAAGAAAAAGAAGAAAAAGAAGAAGTAGTAGTAGTACAGAAGAAGAAGAGGAGGAGGAGGAGGAGAAGAAGAAGAAGAAAAAGAAGAAGAAAAAGAAGAAGAAAAAGAAGAAGAAAAGGAAGAAAAAGAAGAAGAAAAAGAAGAAGAAAAAGAAGAAAAAGAAGAAGTAGTAGTACAGAAGAAGAGGAGGAGGAGGAGGAGGAGGAGAAGAAGAAGAAGAAGAAGAAAAAGAAGAAGAAGAGGAGGAGGAGGAGAAAAAAAGCCAACCCACCCAGCTCAAAAAACCCCAAACCAACACCAACAACCCCCTGCCAAAACCAACCCAAAACAACAGCCCCCAAAAACAAACCCCAAATTTCACACTTCCCATCATAGTGGATTATAAGAATTTTCTCCCTGAAGGCAGGTGGCTCATTGTGTGTTTCATGGCATAGTCATTACAGCTTGGTATAGAAATCACCCAGGTTGGAGTTTTCTAAAAGACATGTAAGGTAAAGACCCAGTGGCCTCCTGCAAACACAGAGGCTGGGCTCTGCAAGAACAGATTCCTTTTGAAGTTCCAAACAGTTTCTGGCACCAGAAGCTGAGAAGGAAGCCGGGAAATTCAAACTAAAGTTGATGGTCTGAAAATGTCCAATTTCAGAGTTGTGGCCATGAGATTTCTCAGCCTGTCCAGCAGAGGGCGCACTCCTGAGAGCAGAAATGTCCAGATCTTGAGAGGGTGGTAGGTTGTTTATGTATCCTGGTACAGAGACTGTCTGAAGTGCCCTCTTAGGTGGATTGAATGAGAAGTGCTCAGGCATTTGAAGACTCAGTCCTCACTTGATGGTGCTGTTTAGGAAGACTTAGTGTAGCTTTGCTGGAGGAAGTATGTCTTGGGACCAACTTCAAGAGTTCATAGCCTGGCCCTACTAGTCTGCTTTCGCTGTTTCTGGCTTGTGTTTGCCATGTGAGCTCTCAGCTTCACTCCTGCTGCTATGCTGACACTGCTACGCTGACACACCTCCATGCTTCTCTGCAACTGTAAGTCCTAAGGGCTCTAAACTTCTTATATCTGTCCATACAATTTTATATTTTCTTCCTGTGGAAGAAAATCTTTAGAGCCGTGTATGTGTGTGTGCGTGCGATGTACATTGATATATTTGTGCTTGCATGTGTAGGGATATCTATCTATCTACAGATATATATCTGTGTGTAGACATGAACATATGGAGGCCATATTACACATGTATGAGAATATGTATGTATAGGCACACATGAACACATGGAGGCTAGCTCACACACATGTGGAATACATATGTGTGGGTGCACATGAATACAGGAAGCTAGCTCATACATGTGTGGGAATACATGTGTGGGTGCATATGAACACATGAAGGCTAGCTCACACATGTGTGGGAATACACATGTGTGGGTGCACATGAGCACATGGAGATCAGACATTGATGTCAGGTGTTTTCCTCAATCTTTTTCCACTCTGTTGAGACAAAAATCTACTGCAGGCCCCTTGCTGATTCTGGTTAGGCTAGCTGGCCAGCTTGCCTGAGCGAACCCCATGTCTGCCCCCTAAGATCTAGGGTTCCCTTTAGGTTTTAAAATTCTTATTAAGGAAGGGCCCCACGTACCCATCCACCCACCCACTCACATCTTATCTATTCTTGTTAAAAGAGAAAGAATTGATTGGTTCTGGCATATTTAGTATGTATCTGGCATGTTTCACTAAGCATTCATTTAAAAAAATAGTTTTTAGATTTTCTGGGATTTCTTGATAAGTCATTCTGTCTGAAAGTAACATGATTTCATCACATCCTCAGAAATTATGGCTTTTCTCTTTGCTTTATTCAGAAACAATTAGGATGAGAATTCCAGTCCAGCGTGGGCCAACACACACCATCCCTGCCACCGAATTCTGGACCCAGTGAAATGTCAATACCCATGGTTCTTATCATGACATGTGACATTCAGTTTAATTTTGGCATTTTTTTCTCTAGAAAATTGAACTGAGAATAAATATCAACCATCATGAGGTATAAATGTATTTATGGAAATGAGTTTTAGCCTATTAACAGGTGAGCTGTTATTAAACATCCTGTCTCCCAATTTCCCCGCTTAGTCCTATAGAATGTCTGTCAAAACCAAATTGGATACTTCGGTGTGTTAATGCATCTCATGTTTTCCCACTTGTATTTCACACAATTGAGGTGTGTGTACATGCATGTGTGCACATCTCTCTGTGTGTGCATGCGCATGTGTGTGTGCCATATGTATATATATGTATGTGCATGTGTGTATATGTGTGTGCCCATGCATGTGTGTGTGCCCATGTGTGTGTGCATATGTGCACGTGTGTCCTTAGGTCTCTGTGAGGATCCTAACATTTGCCAGCATAGGCTGAAGCTCTGAGGCTCTGTGAGAAGGCCTAACTAAGTAGAAGCCCACACACTCTCTGCTTAAACACTGAGAAGCTGTGAACCCAGTGAATGGATCTCTAGATAAGACTGACTGTATCTCTCCTTCAGCTATACCTAGTGAATGGCAAAACAAATCACCTATAGAAGTGTGGTTATAAGATAGCACCAGGAAAATATTCAAGGAAAAATGGATTGCCGCTGCCTGATCTGATGATGATGATGAGTACATGATGTGTTCTGATGTTGGGTACATGATATGACATGATCTGGTGATGGGTACATGACATGATCTGATGTTGGGTACATGACATGAAATGATCTGGTGATGGGTACATGACCTGATATGATCTGATGATGGGTACATGACATGATATGATATGATGGGTACATAATATGATCTGATGTTGGGTACATGACATGATCTGATGTTGGGTACATGATATGACATGATCTGGTGATGGGTACATGACATGATTTGATGATGGGTACATGATGTGATCTGATGATGGGTACATGACATGACATGATCTGATGATGGGTACATGACACGATAGAAGAACACAAAATTCTTACATTGTTTATTTACAAAAGGACAATTTCTTTCTATTTTAATTTCTGTGGAATTTAACAAAATTTCCATAACTGATGTTATCACACATTTCTATTAATAGTAGTGATCTGTTGGTGTGTGTGTGTGTGTGTGTGTGTGTGTGTGTGCGCGCGTGTGCATGCGCACATGTTTGAGAAAGTAGGAGACAAGAGTATCCTTTAGCTAAAGGGCTTACCAGAGCATAACAGAATGTGGTGGTTTGAATATGTTTGGCCCACATAAACTCATGTGTTTGAATGCATAGCGCACGGGGAGTGGCATCACTAGGATGTGTGGCCCTGTTAGAGCAGCACCCTGGGGTCAGGGTGTACATTACTCCAATATGCCCCTACTCACATACTCAAAGCTTTAAATAGCCTTTGTTAACCCCATTAAAATGAGCTATCTCACTGAAGTCACCTTCCGAGGATCTGTTCTCTCTCTTCTCATCGCTGCTTGAGATCTCTGGGCCTTGGCTGCCCTGCCTTGCTTCCCCTCTCAGGCTCCAATGGAGGGGAAGTCGAGCCTGGATAACAACACATGGGTTGGGGGGTAGACAGAAAGAGAGAGGACGGGGACACTCTGTGTCTCTACACAGAAGAATCGCAGCTCAGTATTTTCTTAGAGCAGTTGAGGCAAGGTGATCCAAGAAGGCAACCACCTTTTTCTCTCCCCGGAAATACAAATGTAGGGATTTAGGGTTGTCAAGTTCTTCCAGGCATGAGCCTGAGTTAAAGGCAAGCTCTCTGGGACAGCCTTGGAGACTCCTGAGTTAGTCTAGATGCATGAGTCCAGCAAAGAGGACGGGACCTTTGAGTTTGGGTGAGCAAGATCTCTTGGCTGGGACAGGGGATAAGGAATGCCCTCAGGGACAGACAGTAGAACACAAGGCTAACTGGAGAGAATTCACTTTTGGAATAGCTTTTGACCTGAAGGCAACTGGGGAAGAGAGGGAGGAGCCTGATTCAGAGGGAGGAGGTGGCCAGCTGGATACATTCCAGGGTCCAAGAAGGATGAGTCATTCAAATCTCGGGGTGTCATCCATGTACAGGCAGACACAGAGTAGAATGGGGCTCGCCCAGGAAGGCAGAAATCCTGGGATTCTGCACCTTGTGGATCCAACACTGACTCTTCCTGATTCTAAGGCACCTTCTCCCCACACATGGTTCTTCTAGAATGGCCAGTGCGGGATGGGGAGATTGGGGTGGGAGTGGGGTAGGGTTGAGGCAGACCTCTGTCTCCATCCCCGAGGCAGCATCTCAGGTCCCAGATGGGACACTGTCAAGTCTCACACAGGGTCTCAGGTGTTTGTCATCATGAATTAATGATTTCAAAGAGCAGAAAGGTTCTCCTGGGGCAGAGGCTATTGTTCACGTTCTTCCTTGAGCAGGCGGCTGAGAGCATTACTTTCCTGGGATCCCCCACTGAGGCTAAGAGCGTAGAGACTATGCTTGCTCTCTGGACAGCTTTAGTCAGGAAACAAACAGGAGAAACACTCTTCAAAGAAATAGAAGCCTCAGTTTTTATAAAGAAATATCTCCCGGGTCATAAATACATAAAATCCAGTGTAGCAGGATTGATGGTCAAAGGCCTGAACCTTCTCAGTATGAGATTTATCTGAGTCTAGGATTACATAATGGTTTTCAATACTTGGGAACACAAAACCACTTGAACTCATTGTTTAGTTTGCAGTCTCTGTGGCCTTTTGCCAGCACTGGTTACATTCCCAGAGTTTGAGTTCTCCTTCTGAGTTGAAATTGTGAAGGTTTTGTTTGGTTTTGGTTTTGTCTTCTGAGACAGGGTCTTATGTAGTAGCTCTGGCCAGCCTCGAACTCACTATGTAGCTGATAATCACCCCGAACTCGTCGTTCTTTAAGCTCTGGGATTCGGTTTTTTTATTTTGTTGGGATGGAATCTTCCCATGGAATGACGGTGACCCTGAAGTAGCTATGCAGACTACATTGGCTTCCAACTTGGAGGTAATCCCCTGTCTCTGCTTCCCTAGGTCTGGGATGACAGGCAGGCACTACTATGCCCAGCTTAAAAATTGTGTTTGAATAGGCCCAAGTCTTTCTTCTTAGTGGAGGGGGATACTCAGTATCCTCCTGTGGTCTCCGGATCCCATGGGTGTGTACTCTTTTTTATCTTCTTCCTTTGTTTCTGCAATTTCAAGGGATGCTGCAATGATTATCTTCCTATGCATATAGTTTCTTACCTGTAAAGTACACCTAAGATAATTCCCGACACATAACAATAGCAATGGATGTCCATATGGAGCCTGTGACCTCCGCAGACACAAGTTTCTGTCCTGGCTTACGGTACCAGCTATGAATTGCCTCCTGTGGAGTGGGCATTGAATTCCATCAGAAAGCAATCGGTTACACCCATAACGGTTGTGTTTCTATTGCAGTGATGGGCAAAACTGTACCACATCAGTGTTGTAGCAGGCAGGGACCTTAGTTTAGCTGAGTCCAACTGTAGGTGCCAGTTCTCCACAGTAGTTTTTGGAGCACCTTCCAACGCTATGAAAGCCTACCGGCAGGAAGAGTGCTTCCACTTAGCCCCAGCTTGACCCTCTATGCCCCATCGCAAACCATGCAGTATTTTCAGAAATTGAGACACGCCATCTAGTTCTGCCTTGCAATCAGCAGCGTTAGCAATTTATTTATTTATTTATTTATTTATTTATTTATTTATTTGGTTTGTTAGGCCGTAGGGGCCTCCCTGGACAACAGCCCATTGGAAGACAGCCCACTCCTGCCACTAGGAGTTTTATATACAAGCTTGTGGTTTCTGTGACAGCCCTTTGCTCACTCACATAGGAAGCCTCTGTTTAATCCTTAATGGCTGTCTTTACTGGACTCCCAGATACTTTGTAAGTCTGTAAGACACTCAGGTTAGCATTATATAAAGAAAACGTTTTAGAAGACAGTGGGCAGGATCTCGGAACACCCACCATCATCCCTTCCCTGTAATTACCAATTGGTTTTTAGATGGCTAAGCGGAGCGGCTAAGGGGAGTGGCTAAGGGGAGTGACTAGGGTGAGGGGCTAAGTAGCTAAGGGGAGTAACTAATGGGAAGTAGCTAAGGGGAGCGGCTAAGGGGAGTGGCTAAGAGGAGTGGCTAAGGGGCGTGGCTAAGAGGTGTGCTTAGGAGAGGCTAAAACAGAAATGCTAGCAAGGTCCAGTGTATCTTGAAAGAAGCCTGTCATTTGCACCGATTGTTTCAAAACAGCAATGTTGGGTACAGCAACGTGGGGTGTGGGGTGCGGAGTGTGGGGTGTGTGTGTGCGAGGGCCACACCAATACTCAATCTAACTCTCCATGGATCACTGAATCAACTCCATGAGTCATCTGACCTCCTCATGTTGGCATGCTGCTGCTGTGGTGGAGCCACCGTTCATCTCCCCGATCCATGACGTCTCAGCAGTGTTGGCTTGTACCGCTTGGCTTGGAGCAAGCCCCGGGCCTGCACTATAGTCAGCTGTATCTGCCCCGGGAGCCAGCTCCTTGTTTTTTATAGGCTCCAGGCCAGCACTGTGGCCCTGCCTTTCCATTAGCTACATCTGGTGGCTGAAGAGCCGAGAGCTTGGCAAACAGACTCTAGCCCTGTGTACTGTCTTCTAGGGGAGAACTGTACAGCCCGCACTCTCAGGGGATGATTGCTCATCGTGGTTCAGACTTAATCTTTTCACCTGTCTTCTCTTACCACTCGGGTCTTCTGTGAACTCCCACAGTCTTTACGGCCTTCTCGAAGCTCACCACACAGAATCTTGGTTTCTCTAATGTCTTCCCTTAGGTATTCTGGCTCTCCACGAATCCTGAGGAATTTGCCTTCAAGTGACTCAGACAGGCCCGTTTGTCTCCATTGCTCCTTCTCTCACTCCCTCCTTATTGCTTCATCACTTTACGAATGCGATTTACCCGTCTGCTTGTCATTCAGATCCACCAAAGCCTCTTCGAACTCATACGGTCATAGCCTATCATGAAGCTCTAGACCTCTCGCGAGATTCTGCTGAACCAATCACTTTCTGAGCTCTCCGGTGAACATAGTTCTGTCTGGCTCAGAAGACACGGCACCAAACTCTACCACTCTCCTCTCTGTGCCCGTTCTCCCTGTGATTTCTTCCAGTCTCTGATGCACATAATGACCTCAGCAGATGGTAACCAAGTGTCCCCAACAACTTGTACGAGCCGGTCCACCAGAGACCAATTTCCTGCACATGGCCTTTGTCTCAGGGAGGGATGGGACATCTCACTACTCAGTTTCTCTACTTCTACAGCAGTTAGATTGATCCCATTTGCCTCCGTGCCCCACCACTCCACAACGCACTCTGTGCCATGCCTTTCTTTGTTTACTGTCCCTTACAGTGGCAAGATGGCTCAGTAGCTAAAGGTCCATGCCTAAAAGCCTGATGACTTGAGTTCAATTCCTGGAACCCACAAAGTGAAAAGAAAGAATTGACTCCTGCAAGCTGTCCTAACTCACACACACACACGCACGCACGCACGCACGCACGCACGCACGCACGCACGCACACCTTGGTGTATGCACATGTGCACCCCATCCCCTGCTAAATAAAAACGTATAAAACAAAATGTTAAAGTATTTCCCATTTCAAAATGTTAAAGTATTTCCAACTTCAAGCAGTTCAAGTCCAATATGTGTCATTTTCTCTTTCTGGGCCTTTGCTGAGACTCTCTGCTGACTCATGAATCTCCCCTTCCTGTCTATAAGTGATGGACCTGAGAGGTGTCTTCTATTATGTCTACTGTGCTCTCCTCCTCCTATGTCTCTAGTTCTTCTATTGTAATCCAAATGTTTGGATCCTAGGAAGGGCTCTTTAGCACAGATCTAACATGTGCTCTCTTGACTTCTCAGCTCAAGAAAAAAACAAGCCAGGGCCGGAGAGATGGCTCAGTGGTTAAGAGAGCCAACTGTTTTTCTAGAGGACCTAGATTCGATTCCCAGCACCCACAAGACAGCTTACAACTGTGTAACTCCAGTTCCATGGGATCCAACACCCTCACACAGACATTCGGGCAGGTAAAACACTAGTACACATAAAAATAAAATAAGTAAAAAGTAAGAGCAAGCTGGCACCTCCATTTCATCCTCTTTTCGTTCAATTTACCCACAGAGCCAGAGGCTAACACAAAGGACACTAGTCTCATGTCCCTTTCCCATTGTAGTTCCTCCCATGAACAGGAAAATCTCCATAGTCACCCAGTGGGCCCCACTCATTAAGCAAGCACACCATTCTGTACCACAAAAAGGAAGACAGTCACCCTGGGGTTCTCCCCATTGGTATTCCCCTTCTTAGACGACTCAGCCTTGGTTGTGTGTCTTATCACGATGATGTGGAACCTAAGTGAGGGCTGGTAGCCATATTGGGATTTCCTTTGGACACTCTTCTCCCATATGGGTCAGTCTTAGTTGCATGTTTCAGCACCCATGGCAGAGGCTGTGTTATTAGTTTTCCCTAACACATCTGTGGTTCTGTTGGCTTCTATTCAGGAAATAACTGTGTTGTGTAACTTTTCCTGAGGAGATATAAGCAGATACTCGTTCGATCTAGATAGGTCTATGATCACAGACCAAAGGAACACCACCACTTAAGTCTAGTTTTGTGAACGAGCGAATTTATTGGGGGACAATTTATAGGAACATGGGTGAGGGGTTACTTTCAGGCACATGGGTTACTCAAAGACAGCTGCATTGCCAGAGAATTTACCCCAGCATAGGTGATAAATCATGAAAACAATATTTCTAGAGCTTCCTGAACAACATCTTGGCCAGTGGGAAAGTCTCACTCCAGGATCTTTTACTATTTATGTAGGTGGTCTTGTGAACCTTGCAAGTTTCAGGAACATTCTGAATCTTGTGAGTTGTTTTCATCCTCATCTTTATTTCATCCTACATGATAATTGACAGGTGACTCCAAAGCAAAGTTTGCAGACTTCAGATAGGAATCTTCAAAAGTTTTAATCAGCTCCACAAATGTGTTGGGAGGATGGAGCCACATCTCTTTCTGCCAGTAACATAGGTGTCATCCCTTTGAGGTAATGGGGACAACAACATCCAGTATCTTCCAGAAACCTCAGAATTACTGAGGCCTTGTGGGAAACACAAGTCCTCAGTCCCACACCAGAGATGTTGAATCAAAATCCATCTATGAGTAAGTCCCACAGGACATTTGTGAAGTATCACACATCCCCTCCCCCATCACTCATTCATCCAAGGATGTGTTCCGTACATGTTTATAGAGGTCAAGTCTTATAATCCACTGTGTCAGGTACAGCAGGCTCCATGAGGTGACATTGCAATGGCTTTCTCAGAGCTCATGATTTGATAGAGAAGAGTTGACATTAAAGGGATTTTTACCCAAGGGACTTATTTCTGCATTTGGTGCAGGGGTGACGGGTAACAGCACAGTGGAGGGCAACACACATTTGCACAGGACCTTGAAGGGTGTGAGGAGTTTGCATATTTAAAGAAAGGGGTGGGGGGCTGGGGATTTAGCTCAGTGGTAGAGCGCTTACCTAGGAAGCGTAAGGCCCTGGGTTCGGTCCCCAGCTCCGAAAAAAAGAACTAAAAAAAAAAAAAAAAGAAAGGGGTGGACATGATGGGCTGCCCACGGGGTCAGTGCAGTAATTCAAGGGAAATAGGGGTCAGGGCTGGAGAGAGGGGTCAGGATGGCACAGAGGGGCAAACTGAGAATGCCAGCTCGGGGAATTGGACTTTTGTCTTGTAGCTGGCAGGAAGCTGGAAGGAAACTCAGGGAGTAGATGCTTAAGGAAATGTGGCTCCTACAAGTGATGCAGGTGTGGCGGCTGTGTCATACGTGTGCCAGTAGGTGGCAGAGAGGAGACAGGCTATGTCTACACTCAGCATTCTGATCTATGGACATCTGAAAGTAAGTAAGCAAGCAAGTAAGTAAGTAAGAAAGTAAGTAAGTGTAAGTAGCCTAACACTCCCTGAAAAATGTGAGCCCGAGAAGACCACCAGGCCCAACAACTCCAGGGACCAGGAGCAAGCAGAGCTCTGTGTGGCTCATGCTGCCACTGCAGGGCACGCCTAGAATTCTGTGTGGAGAGACAGGAACAAGAGACCCTGCAAAACAAGGTGGGTAGTGAGAATTGATGCTCAAAAGTTGTCCTCTTATTTCCACATATGTGCTGTGATAGGGGTACACACACACACACACACACACACACACACACACACACACACACACCCTTTTTTTTAAGAAACAAAGAAATTAAGGGAAAATTTGCTTTCTCTCTGGAAATGGGGACTGGTATCCATAGTGCAGCTCTGGAGGGTAGAGCCAGGCAGATGGGGCAGCCTAGGTGGCATCTCACGGCCCTGTCTCAAATTAGAGACCAACAAGATCTATTTTCTCCTCTGGGAGTTGGGAACACCATTCTCTGCCTACTCTGCTGTGTTGTGCCCTGCCTCATGAGGGTGACAGGGTCGAAGACGGCCAGGGCATGAATGACAGAAACCGCCACAGCTACACAAACAGGATGATGATTCTCCTGCCCTAAGGGAGGAGACCTGCACCTCTGCCACTGTCTTCTCACAAATGGCCACTAGGGGGTGTGTAAGACTTGCTGATCAGTCAGGCAAGCAGAAAGCAGCATGCTTGCTTCCTACAAAGAAAACTTCCCCCACTTCTCTATTCAAGACCCCCTTCTCAGACCTCCTGAATCAAAGAGTTCATGCTCTCTAACCCTGGGGTTGCCTACAGGGCTACTCAAAGCAAAGATCAAAGCCCCCCCAGGCCCCCAGGGTCACTCCTGTGAGGGACCAGAGATGTTCCAGTGCAGAGGTTTGGGTCTGAAATTTCCCCAGACCTGAATCAGAACTACCCAGGACAGGTTGGGGCCTGACTTTCAAACAAGACCCCTGCCCCAGCAGTGAACACTAAAGGTTTGGAAATTCTTTTTTTTTTTGCAAATGAACTGAACAAGTGTCATTAAAATATGGTAGGTGATGATGAATTCTCTGGTACTGGAGGCATCCAAGCAGAAGCTTCAAGCACACAAGCACCACATTTACTGAATGCCCTCTCACTGTCTGTCAGCACAGGAACCTCCGTTTATTGCAGGACCAGTAGGACCTGGCACTTGATGCAGGACTTGACACTTGGATGCAGAAAATCAAGTATGTACTTTGAGTACCTTAGCAACTGCATCTCTGGTCCTTCCTCGGCTGGCTTGGGGCCAGGGATGGTTAAAAACTCCCTGACTGACTAAGCACAGAGAGAAGTCTGAGGGCCAGGTGTCCTTCCACACCATCTTGCTATCAATTTATTTGCCCCATAGATGATGTGATATGTGCATATGATGTTATATATATATATATATATACACATTGCATGATATGTACATATGCACAGTTGTTGTCTCTCATATATGATGTGATATGTGTCTACGATGTGTTATGTATACATATACACTGCATGCTATGTACATATGCACAGTTATTGTTTCTCTTATACATGATGTGTTTCTACCTCTTTACCCCTCTGGATTGTGTCGAAGAAAACGCTACACATACTTGTTTTCTAGTAACTTTTCAAAGCTGCTTGATGATGGTACATAACTTTAATCCCAGGTCTCCAGAGGCAGAGGCAGATGAATCTCTTTGAAGCCAGCCTGGTCTACAGAGTGAGTTCCAAGACAGCCAGAGCTATGCAGAGAAACCATGTCTCAAAAACAAAATCACAAACAAACAAACAAACGAACAAGAACTTTTCCTCGCCCTCACCAAATGGACTCAGGGAACATAAAAGCAGACATTTTGAAGTATGCTGGCATTTAGTTCTGCGAGCTCACAGTGTTGCACAGCTGTCAGATATGAAGGGAGCTGGGTAGGGTAGGTTTCTATGCACAGCCCTTTCCTCAAACAACAAAACCCCTCAAGCTTTTTGTCAGTGACAACAAAGCCAAATATTGACCCTGGACAGCAGTAAAAATGTCACTAATTGGTTGTGACACTTGCTGCTTTCAATAGACGACCCCCACTCTTCTCTCACTCCATGGTACTCATGAGCAGTATCTCAGTGCTGGCCAGGGAAGGGAATCCTGTGTGTGTGACTCTCTGCTGACCACAGGTCCACCTGTCACTGTGTGTTCTTAGGTCCCTTGAGACTCAAATGTATCTCAACCTGTGTAGAGGGCCGCAATAACATTCGCCACCGCTAGATGGCGCTGGCTTCCACTGCGCCCCACGTGGAAGGCCAGGATAGCCTCCGCCATTACAAGATGGCGCCAGCCTTTGCTGCGCCAGCCGACTCCCTTTCAGGAAGTTAACTGTGCGCATGTGCAAGAGTGCCTTCGTGCCAGGTCTTTGCCCACTCTGGGGCGTGCTTGATGAGATCATGGGTAAACAACCAATCAAGCGTGGACACGCCACATTAGGGTGTATACAAGCAGCGCCATTCTGGGGCTCGCTCTCTCCTCTTCAAGATGCAATAAACGCTTTGCTGCAGAAGGATCCTGGTGTCCGCGCGTCGTTCTTGCTGGCGAGACTTTGGGCGCTCGACAAACCTGGACACCTTTCCCCCTGTCTGCAGGCCTCTGACTGTTTCCAGGCTCACAGGACTCTCCCTGGACACCCGGTACCGCACACAAATGCGCCTTGGGCTCTATCCAGGATACCATTCCACCTGAACAGAAATACTTAACCTCTGACCTTAGAGCAGAGCTCACATCCTGGTCCCGGGCCCCTTTGGATGTCCTGTTTAAAGCATCTAGAGTCTTGTTTTACCACTTTATCACCATGAATGTGATGCCTTGGGAACAGACGCTTGGCTTGGTGAAGGTTGGTTGTCCCTGTGGCATTGGGAAGCCTGGAACACCAGAGTGTCTAGCTGCGATTCATGGGGAAGTGACTAAGCTTCTCTGTGCTTTAGTTTCCTCATCCATAAAGGAACTCATAATAGCATGTAGGTCAGAGGGCCATCCCATAAGTCACAGGGTGTGAGTGACAGTCTCTATGTGCCTTGTTGTCATTAGAGCCCACCCCTGCCAACAGGAGCTGAGAGAACACTGCTACATTCAATGCAGTGATGTGTTTATTGATCCTTTGCTCCTACCTCTTCATTTTGGTTGTTGTTGGTCATCTTTTGTGTGAGGTTGGTCAGCTGGGAACTAAAAGAAAGGCTGCATTGCTCTAAGTAGGAGTGCTGGGGAGGGGGATCTGGTCTGACCCACAGGTGCCATGCATCTGCAGAAGGGAGGGCTCCAGCTCTGTGCCAGATGTGGACAAGGTCAGGCCATGCTGCAAGGAGCAGTGCCCAGAGGAAGGAAATAGTGAGGCAGCACTGGGCACCAAGTGATCCCACATACTGCAGAAAGATACGGACCAGCAAGTGTTCTTCTTGGTCCATGTGGGTTGGCCGGTAATCGTGCACAGTCCCATCAAGACAGCAACGCTGAAGGAAGATATAACTAGAGCCTAAGTTGGGACTGAGACAACCTGATGGGGCCCTGGCTTCTGGGTTGAGGCAGATACAGGGGAGAGAGAGCAAGGGCAGGGGAAAGACAAATTTTAGGCTCAGAAATATGAGCTAGTGGTACCAAGAAGTTTGGGAGCATGGCAGCGACTCTGCACAGGCGTCTGTACATGAGGCTGTTACACAGTTAGTTACTGTCTCATCCAGGCATGCCGCCATGGCCAATCAGAGCATAGAAGCCAAAATGCACACAGAGACCCACAGACAGGCTCAATGCCTCAGGAGAAGCATCAACTCTTGGGAAGTTCGAATCTCATTTGGGGTTAAATATCTTGGCCAAAAAGGGAGCTATTGCAGTTTCTGTGTCAGAGATAATCATCAGGAAAGGCCGGTCGAAAGCTATAATCAGAGGGTCCAGTTTTGCAGACATTGGAACAAATTTGACCCCTGTGGCAGCGGCTGCTTCTGTGCCTGTCTCAGCCACATCCAGAACAGCCTTGTGGACCACCTGTGGGGAGAGAAACATCACTCAGTGGACATCAGAGAGGGCAGGAGAGGGTTCTGGAGCAAACAGTGAGCGCTGGTCTCTTCTGCTGCTGAGTCTCTCTGTTCCTTGCCTGAGCTCTAATGATGGATTTCCAAGTCTCTGCTCAGGGTATGAGATGAGGCGTGCCCTGGTCTGCTCAGTGTCTGAATCTGTGCTGCCCTCAAACCCACTACAAACTGAAGGATGGCAGTAGGCAGCGGCAGGAGTTTCCTCACAGGCAGCTTCTCAACGTCTTCAGAGGGAACAGCCAGAATGCTGGCAGCCAGTGGAGGATTCAGCATCCCTCCTGCTCCAGCCTCCTTGGCACATACAGCAGCGATGCAGATGGCCTGACTGCGCATTCCCAGACTTCCATGTCCTGCTGGGACAGATCTGAGCCCAGGGCTCTGGGTGGGCCCTGGACAGAACATTGGACACTGACAGGCTGTGCAGCTAGGGATGTAGTATGAGGGTCTAAGGCTTCTCTTTCCTATTCTTGGGGTTTTCATCAGAACTGCCATAGATCCTGGTTATTACTTTTACTGTTATTATTCTGTGTGCTGGTCAAGAAGCACTGTCCCAGCACTGCATTAAAGAAGCTGAGGCTGGACGTGCTTTGCCCCTGCAGTGGATTGTGGGTGGCCCTGCAGTACAGCACAGGTTGGCACCCATGGTGATCTCACACCAAGCATAGGTGCTTCCCTATCATGGGCTCTGACTTGTGGTTATCCATGGGGTAAAGTAGGGACTGGGTTTCATGCTGTCAGCAGAAGTATCTAGGGTGTAATCAAAGTCTCCCAAGGCACGAAGGAAACAGAAATGCAGGTGTTCTCACTCATCTACCATCCCCACATGGCCACATGGCCTTAACCATCCATATTCAGGACCCAAGCTGAACCACCAAGTGCTTCTTGACTTACCTGAGAGACCATCAGGTCCTTATCCCCTGTGATCCCAGACAGGTCAGCCTGTGTGGAGAAGACTTCTTTGATGCCCAGCTCTGGAAGGACGTCCTCCAGGTTGTAGTCAGCAGAGATGGAGAACTTGGGCAGGTAGAGCTCATCTATCATGCTGAGAATGAAAGAGAAATGGAGAGTCACTGGAAACTGTGGCCCTCTCAATCCTCCCTGTCACTGGGGCTTCTGTCCACAGACAACCCTGTCCCTGGAGTGAAGTTCTCTTTCCACCCATGCCTAGACCACATGACCTTGCTCTTCATAGGGCATTAACTATCCATTAGTCACTGAGAGTGTGAACAGTAGACAGGCAACCTGACTTGGTCCTAGCTGTTCCTTGATTGAGAATCATTTCCTCCTAGAACCACAAATGCACTCCTTGCCTGTCATGCCGATCCTAATCACCTAATGAGCATTCTATTTAACACAGCACACCGCATCAACCTCCAGAGTTCCTAATCCCCTGACACTCCTCCTCTCCACCTCAACACTCCTCAGCTCTTACTACATAATGATTAGCTTAATTTCCATGTCCCTTCTTTCTCAATTACAAGAAAGCCCATAAGGTTTTCTTGAAATTTTCTTGAAATTTTGTGCTTTAGTCTCAGACATTTTCTTATGGTCTAGCAGGTCTTCAAGTCTTATTCTGTATATGGTGAATGATTCATATTGAGAGGATAAGATGGCTTCATAGGATACAGAGCTTCTCTTCTGCCAATCACAATTCCCTCTGCCTTCCAACTCATTCTAGATTCCGAGTAATTTACAGCCTGCTAGAGGGAGGACACCTCAGTCCCTTGTTCTAGCTGATCTTGTCTTGTGAACAACATTGACAGCTACTCAGGATGCAAAACATATAGTCAGCAGAAGGAAGTTCAACTCAACTTCACATGTCACCTGCTGACTCTTTACCAATTACACTGGGTATAAGGGAGACTCTGAGGTACACGGACAGTGGCCCTCAGGATAACTGCAGTACAGGGATCAATGACAGTTCTGGGTCCTGAGGACATGCACCTGGGCCTGAGAGAGTCCTTCCATCTCCTCAGGGTCTCTGGTTGCAAGCTGGCTTCCACCTGCTGCATCTTGCCCTGGTCAGGGAGGATAAACAGGGCGCTGGCATTTCCTGTGTACTTCAGCTCCACAACAGTGCAGTTCAGCTCCTCATCCCGGACGTAGGGTGTGGTCAGGTCCTCAAGCTTCATCATGGGCACTTTCACAGGCCTCCTTTTGCCAGAGTAGAACTCAGACTGGAATGTGTCCCGAGGGTCAAAAGGCACCTTCCATTTGCCTAAAAGGGAGCAAACTATCAGATTGTAACAGCAGCAGATACACTCCTTCCCATCCATGTTCAGCTTCTGAGGTGTGACAGCAATCCATTCATCTTCATTCACTCAGAGTGTCCCTTAGTGTGGCATATGTTGAATTGGAAAACTCATGTATTTGGTCAAGCTGCTAGTAATGAGCATTGTCTCCGGGCATTGTTTGGACAGGGGAATCCCAAGTCCACAGTGTGGTTACTTGGGCTCCTGACAGAGGCAGGGATCTGGGTGGAGTGTGTAAGACAGACAAGAGTGAACTTGGTGAAACTGGAGCCTGGGGAGATGTGAGGGTCCTGTCTTCCTCATGGGAATCATGTCTAGAAGACAACGGCTGTTAGGATAGTTGTTAGGGGAAACAGAACAGCAGAGACTGAGTTCTCGCATATCATGATCAGTTCATAATTCCATAGATTGTGAGCTAAAACATGGGTAATGAGTCATCATCCTACCTATGGGCTATGGCCACCACCACCAATCCCAGGTTCAACTCAGGCCTATCCCAGATTTCTAGTTTATGCCCCCTCTCCCAATGCACACACTGGGACTTGGTGACGAAAGAATTTCTTACACTTGGCATCTCACAGCCTAAACATATCCCACCTCACAGCAAGCAGCATTTGAGCTTGTGTCCTGGGCAGAGTTGACAGAGTCATGTCTTGTATTCTAACCCTACTGGCTGTCACTCTGTTTCCACTATCGTCAGCCCACATCAGCTCTGGGGCTTTCCTGCCTTTCTGTTCTCTGTCCTCCTGTCCTCCTATCCAACTGACCTCCTGTCCTATATTTCTCTCCATTGTCACCTTGATTTTCTGTCTATTGCCCCAGGCTTGCTCTTCCTCTGCTCCTGACAAACTTTAATACAGTCCCAGATGTACTCCATGCTGATGACATCATCACTTCTGTCAGTCATCAATTTCAGGGCTGTCACCTTGCTCCCTGGTCTCTATCAAGCAGGATGCTGTTGATGTGGGATCTCTGGATTTCCCCCAGTACCATTACCTACAGCATCTCCAGCTGAGTCTCCAACCATCTTGCACCCAAGTCTCTCATCAGACTCTCTGGCTTAGGAATGTGTTTTGGGAATTTGACTTTTCATGCTAACGGCTCGTTATTTTCCAGAAGGACAGTTGTGTTAAGTAGCCAGACACTAAACACAGAACACTGGCTGACACTTTCCCATCTCTAACGTCTTTTACCTAGTCCCTGCTTCTTCATGTCAAGGCCCAGCTTATTACAGAAAAGGATCATGGGAGAAGTCCTATGTAGTAATTGCCAGCAGGAGTCTTCACTAGCTGTGGGCTTTGATGCTTCTTCTTTTAAGATTAGGACAGTCTGACTCCTTAGGGCATCAACTCCCCATGCCACATGGACCCTACTAGAGATAGAGGCTCTTCAACAGGGATGGGTATTTCCTATAGGAGCATTTTCAAAATGCCTGCAGTGGTCAGTCTGAGGGCATCCATCTCTATAGGGAGTAGCCATGACTTCTACACACTCAGGTAGGACTGGACATGTGAGCTCTGGCATTCTACTAGTAACTAAGTTTAAGGCACAGCCCAGATCGTCTTCTTAGATGGACAGATAGGGGTTTATGTTCACTGTGTATCATGAATTAGACCATTTCCAAAAAAAAAAAAAAAAAAAAAAAAAACAAACTCCGGAGGAAAAGTAAGGCCTTTGGATAATAATAAGTAATACACTCATGTCTACAGAGGACTTCCTCTCCAGCGATCGTCCTACTGACACAGGTACCCAGCCAAGGTCCCTCCACTCCCCAGGCAGTGATCACACTTACCTTTAAAGTAGATGTAATTCACCAGTACCATGGATGTCTTCTTAGCTAGGTTTGTGATCAGTCCCTGGATCTTCCCCTGGGTCTGTTTACTCACATAGTCATTGATGAGCTTTTTGGCCTCACGAGACTGCTGGAAATCAGCTGTGAAGGCCTCAGCTTGGTACAGAGCCTTTGCCTTCTCCTGGAACTCTGCCAGGACCTGAAGGCGTTTTTCAATAAACAGGGCATTGCCTGTACTGATCTGTATCTCGTCCCTTGGCTGGCTGAGCCTCTGGAGGAGGTGTCCAAAGCCCCGGTGGATTTCTGTCTCAGGGGTCTCTGTGAGATTGAACTTGAGACCTTCTAGAATCTCTTCCATGCTGTTGCCCTTTGCTCCCAGGGACACGACGGCCAAGGCGGCTGAGATGCTAAGTGGGGAGAAGACAACATTTTTATCTGGATTCCTCAAAGCCAGCTTCTTGTAGAGGCTGAAGGCAAAGTCAGTATTGATGGAGGCCAATGTGAGACTGTCCAGTTGTGTCCCCTTGTCTTGGTCTTCATGGAATAGAGTGTCCTCTCCCAGTATGCAATCTGGGAAGCAGAGGAGAGCAGAGCCGATCCCAGCCATCAAGAGCTCCAGAGTCACAAGGCGGGTCATCTTCTCCAGTCTTCAGGCTGAAAGAAAACACCCTTTGA
The DNA here is from genome assembly GCF_021556685.1 of Rattus norvegicus. Lineage (NCBI taxonomy): Eukaryota > Metazoa > Chordata > Mammalia > Rodentia > Muridae > Rattus > Rattus norvegicus. The sequence continues at coordinate 129,384,021 of NC_141539.1, read as the reverse complement.
GTCAGGAAGCATCAGCTGGTGCTCTGACCATCTTCCAGTTCTCCCACTGGGCCAGCATCGTGCCATGCTTTGCTGCCCTTGCTGCCACTGTGACTGTCCATGGGAGGTGCTCATATGTTCGTACTACGTCATGTGTTCCCTATAACCATGGAGGAAGTACTGTCGCAGTAGCCAATTTTCCTAACAGAGAATCAAATACTGAGAGAGTTAAAGGGATATGCCTGGGTCAAAGAGCAAGGCAAAATAGGAGTGGGGGATGGGTGTAAGCCCTGTCTACTCAGAATATTCTCTCTTTCTCTCATGGCACACAGACCCATTAGAAGGCAGGGACTCCTCTTCCTTTGTAGTTGTTGCCTTCCTCCAAGTTCCTGCCTACTTGTTCCCTATAGGCAGACCTCAAGAGCCTTGGAGCAGTAATTAGCACAGGGTCTGTCTTAGCCTTTTGTTGACAAGTCTGCAAAAATCTCAAAACCATGGCCTGAATCAGGGTACATTTCTGCGAGTGTGGATGCCAATTGAGTAGAAACACTGGAGATATCCAGTGTAGTGTGAATGGGTATCAGTAGGATTAGTAGGGGAAGGTTCTCTCAGCCATACCAGGCCACCACATGGTGCTTTATACCTCAGGCTTGGAAGGCCTTCTGGTGGGAAGAAGGACAGGTATCAATTTCTCACACCTGGACCAGATTTCATGTTGGCTGTCAGGATGTCTGTGTGATAGCAAGCAAATGGGTGGACCTCTCTGTGTAGCTTGGTGAGGGGTCCAGGTTACATTATGGGTAAGTGGTTGGCTTATTGTGGGCATTGGGTGGTTGTAGGGAATGTGTAGGGATCCATCTCCTTTCTATACACCTGATGTGGGGGTCACAGGCATCGTAATGGGCTATTACGATCCTGGTAAACAAGATTGTGTACCTTTAGCCTCTGGCCACTTGTACAGATGTCCAAAGGTGAAGGTGAACAGTAAATGAACAGGAGGCAGAGGAAGAAGAGAAAGGGGAGAACAGGCATTTGGAGAAGGAAGGGAGTGATAAAGTGGAAGAAAGTGGGGTGGGGAGATAGGAGGAAGGGGATCAGGGAGAGGAGGATGGAGCCAAGGGAAGATGGAGTGGAGAGAAGAAGGATTTACAAGAGGAGGGTGTGCTGGTGCTAAGCCACTCGTGCAAATAGCCGTGACATGCCTGCAGACGAGCCAGGGACCTCAGCAACTTGGCTGGTTTTGCTTTCAGACTCATGCAAACATTTCTTTGGAAAAGTACTAAACAACATTTTGTGCCAAAATTATTTCCGGAGTAAAGAGGCTGCTGGGTTTGTACAGCAGGAGATGTGACTCAGTGCATGAGCCTTCTTTGCTTCCCCTGTTGAGGGTGAAGCCCCTGAGCGTGACCATGGCATCTGGGATCTAGGAGGGAAGTGGGATCCCACTCCCCAGGCATGTCTTCTGTGATGTGATCACAGCAGAGCTGCCACCTCCCCCGGCGTGACTCTGCAACAGTCCTGTGTCACCCTAGCAATGGCAGCAGTAGGCAAGCTAGCAAGCTCTCAAAACTCCACCTGTGGAGTCAGAGGTGCAGGCTCCATTTACTCTCCATGAGCACAGACCACAGCATCTGCATCTTCCATAGGCAAGAGCAACAAACCAGAGAGGAAATTTCATGAACCCCAGAAATGTTCCCTGCTTCTAACCTAGTATCTCAGCCAAAGCTCTTGCTCCACCCCCACAAACATAGGTTGCAGACCATAGCCAGTACCACACAGGCCTGGGAAGGTTCCTTCTGCTCCAGGAGGCAGGAATCGTGGGCATTACCTGCAGAGCCGATACCAGCCAGCTGCCAGCCTCTGTGATTGCTGACTCCTGATGTTCAGGGTTGCCACTTCCCTGGTGTGTTGTTATCCCCAGTGCACAGGGATGCCTATTTAACCCCACCAAGGGCTCCTCCCTCCTCTTAGGAAATGCTGGCATGGACAAGCTGTGCTCTGTGTTTAGACTGGAAATGGGCAGACGGGATGATTTCTGGGAACATGGACTCATAGTCCCTACTTTCTGATGGGAAAATTCCCATCTCTGCTCTACACAAGCCTACCGATCTCCTGGGCATGTCTTTGGTTTACCAAATGGTTCAGAGTCAATGTGGAAAGTGTGTGTGGGGGGAAGTCAGAAGTAAAGGGAGAGTGTAGGACCTCTGCTATACTTGTCTTTAGGGAGGGCTGCAGCTAACATTCATCCTGGAGCCTCTAAGTCATTTTGGAAGGAATAGAGCGACTCTCTACGCCCATCCTTCCAGTTACTCTATGGAAATGTCCATGGTAATAAACACACACGTGGTGCTGACAGAACCTGTCTACATCTATATCTGTCCTGTCAGGAATGACTGTATGCTAAATAGAGACTTGCTCTTCCCTCTATGCCTCATTCCCAAACCTCTCTGTTGGGCAGGAACATCATGGCCAGTCATGCTTTTCTTTTCTCTTACACTTCTTACGTGCATCCAGCTCCTTCCAGTATTCTTCTTCTCCTAAACCCTGAAGAGCCTCTTTGTCTACTGACTCCTACTGATGCTTTAATGTGTTCTCTTCCGCACACCCTCATTGATCCCAAAGTACAGGACACCTTTTCTCTTTCAGAGGGTTCTCATCAGCACTCCCATTAACACTCTACTCTAGGACCCTACTTTTACTCATGTATCACTCTGCACAAGACTTAAAACCTTGCAGACAGTACCTGATTAATAAAGGTGCTCTCCAGCATACTCTTTTAGCCCTGTATCACCTCTGCCTTGCCCATCCCAAAGCCTGATGGCTTTTACTGCCCATGCTCAGGACCTCAGCATCATCAACACAGCATCCTTCCTATCCCATGCTCAGGACCTCAGTATCATCAGCACAGCACCTGCCTATCCCATGCTAAGAACTTCAGCATCATCAGTGCAGCAACTGCCTATCCCCCAGTAGTGCCTAACCCTCATACTTGACTTTCTCACACTCTTCCTCTCCTTTTCCCTTTACACCCAGATGACAGCACCTCAACTTACTTGGACTATCTGCCCTAGGGGATCTGTCTTAGTTCCCATTACTTCAACCAGGCTCTGGCCACTGACCTCCTTTCTCCCAACCTGTCCCCCAGCAGCTTAAACCAGTATGTAGATGACCTTATACAATGATACCCCTCACTCTGCTGCTTTGGAGCAGCATTCAAGAACTCTTCTTGGGGCTAGAGAGATGGCTCAGTGGTTAAGAACACTGGCTGCTCTTCCAGACATCCTGAGTTCAAATCCCAGCAAGCACATGGTGGCTAGTAACCATCTGTAATGGGATGTGATGCCCTCTTCTGGTGTGTCAGAAGACAGTGACAGTGTGTGTACTCATATACATAAAAAATTAATCTTTAAAAAGAAGAAGTATTTATTAGAAACAAAACAACCCCTCTTCTCAAGACTCCAGTCAGGAGGTAAGAGAGGACTATGAGATCCTAGTAGTTTGAGACCAAACAAGGAATAATATACATTATAGGTTAAGGTTTAGGTAAGAGAGTTAAGAATACATTTCTGTTTGTCCTGTGTAGGTTAACCTTTTTGTTTTCAGTTAAAGAATAAGATTCTCTTTGTCTTAAGTCCTTGTAATTTAATATGAGACCAAAATGGGAAAAATGAACCTTGCAGGTTAATGGTTCTGTTTGCAAGCACTTGTCTCAGAACAAAGTCCTGTTTGTCTGTCCTATGTTTATTTGACCCACTTGCCCTGGATATGCTTGATCACATGTGGGCAGGAAACGTATCAGGGTGTATGTTTGCCCTTTTTGGATGTAGGCAGGAGGTTTACAGGCAGGGAAGGTGTCAGGATGTCCACTGCCCCTAATTTGATCTGATGGGAAATGCAGTGAACTTTGGACTTTGTCATTTTAAGCTGCTACAAAATGTGACTCATAGCCATTTTCTGGGAACCCAGATGTGGACCTGGTCCAAGTCTGTCCTCTTGATCACTGTGTAATTATTATGCCATTACTAATTCTTTCAATTGGCTTTAATTTGTAGTAGTGGTTTTATTGTCCGATGGTGGGATTAACAGTTTCTGGTTGCCCTTAAGACAGATAAGAAGTTCTTGTTTGTCCTGTGTTAATTCCTTGCAAGTTATGGTTTTTATCTGTAATTAAGAATTAATTCCAGTTTCTTAGATCTTATATAAACTGCAAAATGTGTTCTGCAATCTACACTAAACTTGTGACCCCATCCACATGTCTCACCCTAAGTCAGGATTTGAAAGAACAATCCCCACTGGTCTCTTGAACTCCCTTTTATAGGAGACATAAACTGTATATAGAGTTTCCACTTCAATCCACTAAACCAGAAATGATCTTCTCTGAAGGAAACACCAGGCAAGACAATACTGTGGTCCCTCAGAGCCCACCCCATAGTCTGCTCTAGACATGTATGTAACCAGCCTTAAGGCTAAGAGGCTCATAGAAGTGAGGTAGGAAGTGTAGTTGATGGGAGGTACACTACTATTGTGGGGTATCTACCAGAGAAAACTACTTGGACACTGGATTAAGCCAGTAGAAAGCCTTTATAGCTGGCTGGAGACCACAGTGGGTGTTCAGGATGACACTGTAACCCTAAGCCTTTCTCAGGGTGAACTTTTTTTTTCCTTTTCTTTTCTTTTTTTCAGAGCTGGGGACCAAACCCAGGGCCTTGCGCTTGCTAGGCAAGCGTTCTACCACTGAGCTAAATCCCCAACCCCTAGGGTGAACTTTTAAGCAGAAAAATCATCCTGGGTGGGGGGCATCAGTTACCAAGAACATTTAGTCAGAATTAGAATGATAGAAACCAAGAAGAAAGGTTAGTGCATATAGAGATTCCCCCACCCCCAGACTGTGCACTTTGATGGAATTGGTCTTTGTTTCCGTTTTGGTTAGTGATGCTGTCTACATGCTGATTTTTATGGCCTGATTGGTGTTTCTTCAATGGATCAGTCTGGGAGCCTCCTGTGATTTTTGGGGACCTGTTAAAGGATACTACTAAGGGGCTCAATGAGTTTGCTAGTTGTCTTGGGTTTCTACTGCTGTGATGAAAAACCATGACCAAAAAGCAAGTTGGAGAGGAAAGGGTCTATTTGATTTACACTTCCATATCATTGTTCATCACTGAAGGAAGTCAGGGCAAGCAGTTAAGCAGGGAAGGAACCTGGGGGCAGGAGCTGATGTAGAAGCCATAGAAGGGTGCTGCTTACTGGTTTGCTTCCCACAGTCTGCTTAGTCTGATTTCTTATAGAACCTAGGACCACTAGCCCAACGATGACACCTCCCACAATGCACTATGTCCTCCACCATCCACCAGTAATTAAGAAAATGCTCCACAGTCTTGCCTTCAGCCTGATCTTATTGAAACATTTTCTTAATTGAGGTTTCCTCTTTCTGGTGACTCTATCTTGTGCCTAGTTGACATAATCTAGGCAGGGAATCAATTCAGTGAAGGGGAAGGCTGGGGAATTTGTGTGGGAATGGCTTTTTAGAGTGTGGGGTAATTGTGGAAGGAACATAAAACTGGATCAGGCTGAGGTTATTGATATGGCTCAGTTAGTAGAGATTCTAGTTTAATTGGAACACGAATACAGTTAAAAGGTGCCACTTTAAAAATATGGCTATCTGAAGCATTTTGTCTAAAGAACCACTACTGAAGGAGCAGGGGGGTTAGAGATGCCTGACACTCATGGCTTAGTGCTGAGGAAGGGATATTAAGGCTCAGGAAAACTGCAATGCTAAAGTGGGTGTGCTGTGTAAAAACCTAACCCTTCACAATGGGAAGTCCCACAAGAGATGCTCTTCACTTATCTTGTAACACGAGAGATGGTGAGAGGGGCACCAGCACATTTTGAAGGACATTGTTGTCACCTTTTTCCTGTGACAGACATGGGGCTTAGGAGACACTGCTGCTCATTCAGTATAATGAGTTTTATTGGTCCTTGATGTAGCAGGGGCCAAGAGGCAGCACTGAATCAGCAAAGGCAAGGTGATCCTAGTTAGCATAATGGGCAGCATAGACAAAGTAATGTCTTAAATGATCTAACCGTAATGCACACCACAGGCAAAGTAATTTTTACGGCTGTATGACTCATACATACAATACTGACCATTGGTACTGGCTAATTAATCTCGGTGTTTCCAATAATGGAATTGATAAAAAAAAGCATTTTATTTGATCTGTGTAAGCAGAAAAGTTCTCGAACAAGTGAAAGTCTCCACTGGATTGTGACAAAACACATTCTTGGCCGATGAACCAATTTCCAGACTTGAGCCAGTTGGCAGGTCTAGGAGCCCTTGAAGGATGGGGGCAGCTAGAATTCCCCGAGTAAGGACTTTGATAAAATCTCTGTAGTTCACCTTTCTCCAGTCCTTCCCCAGAGTGACCTTCAGCCTTCTACAAGGGAGACTGTAGTGAGAATTTTGATTTCTTAAGAAAAAAAAAACAGTTATGTTTTCTCTAAATGTTTTTGTTTTAATGCCAGGTGTGGGATATGGGGCTGCTTCAGATTGTCCACAGCAGCTGACTATGATTTGTCTCATGCTCTAGTAGGGGCCTGATTCTGCCAGCTGAAGGTAGTTTATGTTTGGAAGTCTGAGGAGTCTTGAGAGAGTATATAAATGTCAGAGCACAGAGAGAGGCAGTGGCTTCTCTCTCTCTCCTCCTCCTTTCCCCCCTGCTGCTGATTTCTCTGTTTGCTGAATTGCTAGATATCCTGATGGTGGAGATTGGACTTGCCCCTAGTAGGCACTTGACACCCCTAATCATCAGGAAGTAGGCTAAAGAGGTCTATGTTCCCTTTCCCTTATAACAATCTCTGTTTCCTACCTAGTGTTGGGGGTAAGTTGGGAGGGATTAGGGTAGAAGGAATGAGAAGGTAGAGAGATGAGAACCCAATAAAATAGCTTTAAAACATGCCAACGGGCAACTGCACACTGGAGGGAAGAAACAATCAGACCTTCCTGGGTCTAATGGATAATTGTTCTGAATCAACCACAATTCCAAGAGAACCCAGGAAACATTGTGGCTCTCCAGTTAAAGTAGGAACTTAGGGAGGTCAGGTGATTAATGGAGTTTTGGCCAAATTCCAACTCACAGTAGGTGCCTGAACTCATCTTGTGGTTATTTCCCTAGTCCCAGAATGTACGACTGGGACAAACACACTTTGAAGTTGTCAGAATCTTCATGTTGGTCCCTTGACTTATGGACTGAGGGCTATGAGGACTGGAAAGGCTAAGTGAAAGCCTTTAGATTTGCCTCTGCCAGGGAATAGTGAATCAAATGCAGGGTTTCAGGATCAGCGTTAGAGCCTGTTTGGGCTCTAGAGACAGCACAAACCTCACTTGAATGGAATACTCCGCCCATCTACCAAGTGACCTGGGGAGGTGTAAGCTTTGTGTAGGTTTGAGGCAGGAGAAGGTTCGACAGGTACTGGCTACTTGTCAAGGCTGCTCCTGAATGGAGTCATTTTGGGGGAATTGTGAGTGCTTATAAGAAAACAAAACAAGAGTCTTATATTACCAGTTTTTTGAAACCACACAGAATTGTTCTTGGATCTTGTTTTATGCCCCTCCCAGATGGAGTGGACAGGAGGGAGTTTCCTTCTGATTATTCATTATAGCCGACTATTATCATATTATATGCCTCCATGGAAAAACATTTTTTTGCCACATGTTGTCATTGTGGTTGTACACTTCCTCAGGTGACTCTTCTTAGCACTCAGAGTATAAATTGGCTGATGATCTGAGTAAAGTTGGCCTTTAGTCTGCCTCATTTTTAGGCTCCCTTCTCCCAGGTTGTAGGCTCCTATGTTACCCTGTAACTTGAGCTTCCCATCAGGAGCTGGGTGTTTTCTGACCCTCCAAGTCATAAAGCAGGACATGCATTGCAGCAAACCACTATCAAAAAAATAGCATATACATGATCAGACCCGTGCAGTTCCTGCAGGCTCTAGAAAGTTACATGAAGAAGTTGCCCAGATGCCTATGGTGTCTACTCCATTGATAATGCTGTCTACTGCCAACCATAGGGTCATGATGTGTACTCTATGATCCGTTGACCAAGGCAGAGAATATTAGGGCCTGTTTTACTGATGGTTCTGCATGTTATGCATGCAGTAGCCAGTCATGGACAGATGCAGCATTGTAACCCTTTTAGGGAGAACCATGAAGATAGAAGCAGAGGGAGATCTTCATGGTGGGCAAATCATGCATAATCATGAAGGAGAAGGAGAAATGACCAGAGGTGTAATTGCTCAGTGATTCATGGATATAGTCGATAGATCTTCAGGGTCTTGCAAAGAACATGACTGGATATTTGGTGGGAAAGACATCTGGTAAAGAAGTATGAGGAGAGGGGTTGGGGATTTAGCTCAGTGGTAGAGGCCCTGGGTTCGGTCCCCAGCTCCAAAAATAAAAAAGAAGTATGAGGAGAGATCTCTCCAAATGGGAGAAGGATGTGAAGATATGGATGTCCCACGTACATGGTCATACAACGTGACTTCAGTTGAGGACGAGTTCAATAATCAAGGAGACAGAATAACCCATTCTGGGTACAGTGAGCCTCTTTCTCCAGCCATCTCTGCCCATTGCCACTTGGCCAATGAACACGTTGGTCATATGTGACAGGGATGGGGGTTATGCATGGGTTTGACAACATGGGCTGCTACTCAGCAGGACTGACAGGGTTACATCTGCTGCTGAGTATCAGATCTGCCAGCGGCAGAGCCCAACACTGCACCTCACACAGGGTGCACTAGTCAGCATTCTGGAGGCAGCTGACTTGTGTGTGAAGAGTGGCTTTTGTTATCGACTGTTAAGTTTCGTCAAAAATCTAGGCACAGAAGCCCGACTGCAGACATTTCCTCCAATCCTAGCTCCCGTCCCCTCAGTCTCACAGTTCTGGGACTTGCCTTCACATACGTAAGTCAAGCCAGTGTTCCACCACGAAGCCAACTCTCCAGCCTTCTTGTTCCTTCTCTGTGAACATTTACTTTTTATGATTCTATATGGTCATGAATGTGGGTGTGTGCACCCATGTGCACATTCATATGGAGGTTAAGGGTCATTGCCCATCCACCTTGGTTTTCAGGATGGGATCTCTTTATAGGACTGGAAGTCACTAATTAGCTAAGGTGGCAGGACTGTGAGTCCCAGGAACCCACCTATTCCCAACTCCCCAGAGTATGAATCAGAAGTTTATGTTACCACACTTTTGTCTGCTTCAGGGAATAAAACTAAGGTCTCCTCATGGGTGAGGAGGGTCCAGCACTTTACCCACCCAGCCAAGTCCCCAGTCTCCATTCTCTTGATAGCAAAGCAAAGGAGCCAGCAGACTCTGAACTGAACTCCCTGAAACTGTGATTCACCCAAACCTTTGCATCCCTCAGTGGGTTATCCCATATTTACTGTCACAGTGACCAGAGTCTAACAGACACACCCTCTATATATTGTCTCTCCTATATATTTTCCATCATGTCTGGAAGGCACTAGAGTTGGGATGTGATGGTTTTAGGAGCAGATAGCACAATGGCGATATGCAGACCAGGCAGTTCATAGTGGTTGCCCCTCGAGGACCCATACATCTGTGTTTAATTACCCTTAGGTACTTTGTCCTAGCCTTATTTTGGAGCATGCTGTTTGAACATACTGTTGTACTGCAAATCATAGGTTAGGGCTGAAGGATCTGTTGGTTGCTTCTCTCTCTCTCTCTCTCTCTCTCTCTCTCTCTCTCTCTCACACACACACACACACAAACACATACACCATTTTTTAAGAAAGAAAGAAATTAAAGGAAAAATTGCTTTCTCTCTGGAAATGGGGACTGGTATCCATAGTGCAGCTCTGGAGGGTAGAGCCAGGCAGATGGGGCAGCCTAGGTGGCATCTCACGGCCCTGTCTCGAATTAGAGACCAACAAGATCTATTTTCTCCTCTGGGAGTTGGGAACACCATTCTCTGCCTACTCTGCTGTGTTGTGCACTGCCTTATGAGGGTGACAGGGTTGAAGACGGCCAGGGCATGAATGACAGAAACCGCCACAGCTACACAAACAGGAGGATTCTCCTGCCCTAAGGGAGAAAACCTACACCTCTGCCACTGTCTTCTCACAAATGGCCACTAGGGGGTGTGCAAGACTTGCTGATCAGCCAGGCAAGCAGAAAGTAGCCTGCTTGCTTCCTACAAAGAAAACTTCCCCCATTTCTCTATTCAAGACCCCCTTCTCAGACCTCCTGAATCAAAGAGTTCATGCTCTCTAACCCTGGGGTTGCCTACAGGGCTACTCAAAGCAAAGATCAAAGTCCACCCCCCACCCCCCCAGGGGTCACTCCTGTGAGGGACCAGAGATGTTCCAGTGCAGAGGTTTGGGTCTGAAACTTCCCCAGACCTGAATCAGAACTACCCAGGACAGGTTGGGGCCTGACTTTCAAACAAGACCCCTGCCCCAGCAGTGAACACTAAAGGTTTGGAAATTCTTTTCTTGCAAACGAACTCAACAAGTGTCATTAAAATATGGTAGGTGATGATGAATTCTCTGGTGCTGGAGGCATTCAAGCAGAAGCTTCAAGCACACAAGCACCACATTTACTGAATGCCCTCTCACTGTCTGTCAGCACGGAACCTCCATTTATTGCAGGACCAGTAGGACTGGCACTTGGATGTAGGACTTGACACTCGGATGCAGAAAAACAAGTATATACTTTGAGTACCTTAGCAACTGCATCTCTGGTCTTTCTGCGGCTGGCTTGGGGCCAGGGATGGTTAAAAACTCCCTGACTGACTAAGCACAGAGAGAAGTCCCACGGCCAGGTGTCCTTCCACACCATCCTGCTATCAATTTATTTGCCTCATAAATGATGTGATATGTGCATATGATGTGATATACATATATATATACACACATTGCATGATATGTACATATGCACAGTTGTTGTCTCTCATATATGATATGACATGTGCATATGCTGTGATATGTATACATAAACATTGCATGATATGTACATATGCACAGTTGCTGTCTCTCATATATGATGTGATAGGTGTATATGATGTGGTATGTAAACATATACACTGCATGCTATGTACATATGCACAGTTATTGTTTCCCTTATACATGATGTGTTTCTACCTCTTTACCCCTCTGGATTGTGTTGAAGAAAACGCTACACATACTTGTTTTCTAGTAACTTTTCAAAGCTGCTTGATGATGGTACCTGTCTTTAATCCCAGGTCTCCAGAGGCAGAGGCAGATGAATCTCTTTGACACCAGCCTGGTCTACAGAGTGAGTTCCAAGACAGCCAGAGCTATGCAGAGAAACCATGTCTCAAAAACAAAATCACAAACAAACAAACAAACAAACGAACAAGAACTTTTCCTCGCCCTCACCAAATGGACTCAGGGAACATAAAAGCAGACATTTTGAAGTATGCTGGCATTTAGTTCTGCGAGCTCACAGTGTTGCACAGCTGTCAGATATGAAGGGAGCTGGGTAGGGTAGGTTTCTATGCACAGCCCTTTCCTCAAACAACAAAACCCCTCAAGCTTTTTGTCAGTGACAACAAAGCCAAAATATTGACCCTGGACAGCAGTAAAAATGTCACTAATTGGTTGTGACACTTGCTGCTTTCAATAGACGACCCCCACTCTTCTCTCACTCCATGGTACTCATGAGTGGTATCTCAGTGCTGGCCAGGGAAGGGAATCCTGTGTGTGTGACTCTCTGCTGACCACAGGTCCACCTGTCACTGTGTGTTCTTAGGTCCCTTGAGACTCAAATGTATCTCAACCTGGACACCTTTGCCCCTGTCTGCAGGCCTCTGACTGTTTCCAGGCTCCCAGGACTCTCCTTGGACGCCCAGTACCACACACAAATGCACCTTGGCCTCTATCCAGGATACCATTCCACCTGAACAGAAATACTTAACCTCTGGCCTTAGAGCAGAGCTCACATCCTGGTCCCGGGCCCCTTTGGGTGTCCTGTTTAAAGCATCTAGAGTCTTGTTTTGCCACCTTCTCACCACCACTGTGATGCCTTGGGAACAGACACTTGGCTTGGTGAAAGTGTGTTGTCCCTGTGGCATCAGGAAGCCTGGAACACCAGAGTGTCTAGCTGTGATTCATGGGGAAGTGACTAAGCTTCTCTGTGCTTCAGTTTCCTCATCCATAAAGGTACTGATAATAGCAGTATAGTAGTAATAATAATAGCATAATAGTAGGTCAGAGGGCCATCCCAGAAGTCACAGGGTGTGAGTGACAGTCTCTATGTGCCTGTTGTCATTAGAGCCCACCCCTGCCAACAGGAGCTGAGAGAACACTGCTACATTCAATGCAGTGATGTGCTTATTGATCCTTTGCTCCTACCTCTTCATTTTGGTTGTTGGTGGTCATCTTTTGTGTGAGGTTGGTCAGCTGGGAACTAAAAGAAAGGCTGCATTGCTCTAAGTAGGAGTGCCGGGGAGGGGGATCTGGTCTGACCCACAGGTGCCATGCATCTGCAGAAGGGAGGGCTCCAGCTCTGTGCCAGATGTGGACAAGGTCAGGCCATGCTGCAAGGAGCAGTGCCCAGAGGAAGGAAAATAGTGAGGCTGCACTGGGCACCAAGTGATCCCAGATACTGCAGAAAGATACGGGCCAGCAAGTGTTCCCCTTGGTCCATATGGGTTTGCCTGTGTGCGTGCACAGTCCCATCAAGACAGCAACGCTGAAGGAAGATATAACTAGAGCCTAAGTTGGGACTGAGACAACCTGATGGGCTCTGGCTTCTGGGTTGAGGCAGATACAGAGGAGGGAGAGCAGGGGCAGGGGAAAGACAAATTTCAGGCTCAGGAATATGAGCTAAGAAGTTTGGGAGCATGGCAGCGACTCTGCACAGGCGTCTGTACATGAGGCTGTTACACAGTTAGTCACTGTCTCATCCAGGCATGCCGCCATGGCCAATCAGAGCATGGAAGCCAAAATGCACACAGAGACCCACAGACAGGCTCAATGCCTGGGGAGAAGCGTCAACCCTTGGGAAGTTCGAATCTCATTTGGGGTTAAATATCTTGGCCAAAAGGGAGCTATTTCAGTTTCTGTGTCAGACATAATTATCAGAAAAGGCCGGTTGAAAACTATAATCAGAGGGTCCAGTTTTGCAGACATTGGAACAAGTTTGACTCCTGTGGCAGCGGCTGCTTCTGTGCCTGTCTCAGCCACATCCAGCACAGCCTTGTGCACCACCTATGGGGAGAGAAACACATCACTCAGTGGACATCAGAGAGGGCAGGAGAGGGTTCTGGAGCAAACAGTGAGCGCTGGTCTCTTCTGCTGGTGCGTCTCTCTGTTCGTTCTCTGAGCTCTAATGATGGATTTCCAAGTCTCTGCTCAGGGTATGAGATGAGGCGTGCCCTGTTCTGCTCAGTGTCTGAATCTGTGCTGCCCTCAAACCCACTACAAACTGAAGGATGGCAGTAGGCAGCGGCAGGAGTTTCCTCACAGGCAGCTTCTCTACGTCTTCAGAGGGAACAGCCAGAATGCTGGCAGCCAGTGGAGGATTCAGCATCCCTCCTGCTCCAGCCTCCTTGGGACATACACCAGCAATTCAGAGGACATGGCTGAACATTCCCAGACTTCCATGTCCTGCTGGGACAGATCTGAGCCCAGGGATCTGGGTGGGTACTGGACAGAACACTGGACACTGACAGGCTGTGCAGCTAGGGATGTAGTATGAGGGTCTAAGGCATCTCTCTCCTATTCTTGGGGTTTTCATCAGAACTGCCATAGATTCTGGTTATTACTTTTACTGTTAATATTCTGTGTGCTGGTCAAGAAGCACTGTCCCAGCACTGCATTAAAGAAGCTGAGGCTGGACGTGCTTTGCCCCTGCAGTGGATTGTGGGTGGCCCTGCAGTACAGCACAGGTTGGCACCCATGGTGATCTCACACCAAGCATAGGTGCTTCCCTATCATGGGCTCTGGCTTGTGGTTTTCCATGGGGTAAAGTAGGGACTGGGTTTCATGCTCTCAGCAGAAGTATCTAGGGTGTAATCAAACTCTCCCAGGCACAAAGGAAACTGAGAAATGCAGGTGTTCTCACCCATCTACCATCCCCACATGGCCACATGGCCTTAACCATCCATATTCAGGACCCAAGCTGAACCACCAAGTGCTTCTTGACTTACCTGAGAGACCGTCAGGTCCTTGTCCCCTGTGATCCCAGACAGGTCAGCCTGTGTGGAGAAGACTTCTTTGATGCCCAGCTCTGGAAGGACCTCCTCTGTCTCGCACCCAACGTCTCGCGCCCAACGTCTCGCCAGCAAGAACGACACGCGGCAACAGGATTCTTCTGGGAACAAGCCTTTACTGTACAGCACTCTTGAACAGGGACAGGGGAACCTCAAGCAGCAAGAGCGCTCGCCTTATATACCCAACAGTATGCTAATAATCCTTCAGGGATTGGCGGGGCATGGGTCACCCCACTATCACCCCACTACTTGTCCTCCAGGGATTGGAGGAGAATGAATCACCTCACTAGCATGGCACCGCTCCACATTAGCATATTACTGGCCAACTGATACCAGGTGCAAAACCTGTGCATGCACAGTACCGTTGTTCACCATTGGAGGGCGCCCTACACTCCTCCAAGCTGTAGTCGGCAGAGATGGAGAACTTGGGCGGGTAGAGCTCATCTATCATGCTGAGAATGAAAGAGAAATGGAGAGTCACTTGGCCCCCTCAATCCTCCGTATCACCGGGGCTTCTGTCCACAGACAACCCTGTCCCTGGAGTGAAGTTCTCTTTCCACCCATGCCTAGACCACATGACCTTGCTCTTCATAGGGCATTAACTATCCATTAGTCACTGAGAGTGTGAATAGTAGACAGGCAACCTGACTTGGTCCTAGCTGTTCCTTGATTGAGAATCATTTCCTCCTAGAACCACAAATGCACTCCTTGCCTGTCATGCCGACCCTAATCACCTAATGAGCATTCTATTTAACACAGCACACTGCATCAACCTCCAGAGTTCCTAATCCCCTGACACTCCTCCTCTCCACCTCAACACTCCTCACATCTTTCTTACTACATGATGATTAGCTTAATTTTCATGTCCCTTCTTTCTCAATTACAAGAAAGCCCATAAGGTTTTTCTTGAAATTTTGTGCTTTAGTCTCAGACATCTTCTTAGGGTCTAAGTCAGAGCTTGGCACATAGTAGGTCTTCAAGCCTTATTCTGTATATGGTGAATGATTCGTATTGAGAGGATAAGATGGCTTCATAGGACACAGAGCTTCTCTCCTGCCAATCACAATTCCCTCCGCCTTCCAACTCATTCTAGATTCCGAGTAATTTACAGCCTGCTAGAGGGAGGACACCTCAGTCCCTTTTTCTAGCTGATCTTGTCTTGTGAACAACATTGACAGCTACTCAGGATGCAAAATATATAGTCAGCAGAAGGAAGTTCAACTCAACTTCACATGTCACCTGCTGACTCTTTACCAATTACACTGGGTATAAGGGAGACTCTGAGGTACACGGACACTGGCCCTCAGGATAACTGCAGTACAGGGATCAATGACAGTTCTGGGTCCTGAGGACATGCACCTGGGCCTGAGAGAGTCCTTCCATCTCCTCAGGGTCTCTGGTTGCAAGCTGGCTTCCACCTGCTGCATCTTGCCCTGGTCAGGGAGGATAAACAGGGCGCTGGCATTTCCTGTGTACTTCAGCTCCACAACAGTGCAGTTCAGCTCCTCATCCCGGATGTAGGGTGTGGTCAGGTCCTCAAGCTTCATCATGGGCACTTTCACAGGCCTCCTTTTGTCAGAGTAGAACTCAGACTGGAATGTGTCCCGGGAGTCAAAAGGCACCTTCTATTTGCCTAAAAGGGAGCAAACTATCGGATTGTAACAGCAGCAGATACACTCCTTCCCATCCATGCTCAACTTCTGAGGTGTGATAGCAATCCATTCATCTTCAGTCACTCAGAGTGTCCCTTAGTGTGGCATATGTTGAACTGGAAAACTCATGTATTTGGTCAAGCTGCTAGTTATGAGCATTGTCTCCGGGCATTGTTTGGACAGGGGAATCCCAAGTCCACAGTGTGGTTACTTGGGCTCCTGACACAGGCAGGGATCTGGGTGGAGTGTGTAAGACAGACAAGAGTGAACTTGGTGAAACTGGAGCCTGGGGAGATGTGAGGGTCCTGTCTTATTCATGGGAATCATGTCTAGAAGACAACGGCTGTTAGGATAGTTGTTAGGGGAAACAGAACAGCAGAGACTGAGTTCTCGCATATCATGATCAGTTCATAATTTCATAAACTGTGGGCTAAAACATGGGTAATGAGTCATCATCCTACCTATGGGCTATGGCCACCACCACCAATCCCAGGTTCAGCTCAGACCTATCCCAGATTTCTAGTTTATGCCCCCTCTCCCAATGCACACACTGGGACTTGGTGATGAAAGAATTTCTTACACTTGGCATCTCACAGCCTAAACATATCCCACCTCACAGCAAGCAGCATTTGAGCTTGTGTCCTGGGCAGAGTTGAGAGAGTCATGTCTTGTAGTCTCACCCTACTGGCTGTCACTCTGCTTCCACTATCGTCAGCCCACATCAGCTCTGGGGCTTTCCTGCCTTTCTGTTCTCTGTCCTCCTGTCCTCCTATCCAACTGACCTCCTGTCCTATATTTCTCTCCATTGTCACCTTGATTTTCTGTCTATTGCCCCAGGCTTGCTCTTCCTCTGCTCCTGAGTAACTTTAATTCAGCCCCAGATGTACTCCATGCTGATGACATCATCACTTCTGTCAGTCATCAATTTCAGGGCTGTCACCTTGCTCCCTGGTCTCTATCAAGCAGGATGCTGTTGGTGTGGGATCTCTGGATTTCCCCCAGTACCATTACCTACAGCATCTCCAGCTGAGTCTCCAACCATCTTGCACCCAAGTCTGTCATCAGACTCTCTGGCTTAGGAATGTGTCTTGGGAATTTGACTTTTCATGCTAATGGCTCGTTATTTTCCAGAAGGACAGTTGTATTAAGTAGCCAGACACTAAACACAGAACACTGGCTGACACTTCCCCATCTTTATTGTCTTTTACCTAGTCCCTGCTTCTTCATGTCAAGGACCAGCTTATTACAGAAGAGGCTCATGGGAGAAGTCCTATGTAGTAATTGCCAGCAGGAGTCTTCACTAGCTGTGGGCTTTGAGCTTCTTCTCTTAAGATTAGGACAGTCAGACTCCTTAGGGCATCAACTCCCCATGCCACATGGACCCTACTAGAGACAGAGGCTCTTCAACAGGGATGGGTATTTCCTATAGGGTCATGTTGAACATTTTAGTGAATAGTAGTGTTCTTGCCAGGGTGATTTATCTTGGTTCTAGTGGCAGCTACTTTAGTGCCCTTCTGGGTTGTGTCAACCGCACATATCTTGGAGGGACATGTCTTCTTCAGATGCTTGAATTCTGGCGTAGGTTTTTCATGTGGCTGTAGGGGTTGGGAATGGCAAGGAAACCAGGCCCTTCACAGTTATTATATTTATTGTATGCACCATTACTTTCTATCCCATAATGCTCCATCATAGGCATTTTCTTGTGTGTAGACATAAGAACTTGGCAATTACCTCTGTTAGGTAGTTTGGCCAAAATAAAAATAAAATGACTATGTGTCACACTATTGTTTGACCTGGTTGGCCATGTGGTAGAAGCCTCATATGGATTTTTTTTTGAGACCATCATCCTACCCTCCCAACAGCCACTTCTCAATGTTAAAATAGTATAAAATGGACATTGGTAGCATTTGCAAACCACTGAACCATGCAAGAAACTCCCAGGCATTTAATCTCAGTGCTTTTGGACACCTATTCTCCCCATGCCCCACAGTCTGTTACCTTGATTGCACACTGGATCTCTCTCTGTAAAGGGCTCATCATCAAGGACACAATTGAAGGACAAGAGAGGAGAAACCCTCAGCACTCAGGGAATGAGGAAAAGTAATCCCTGATATTTAGGTCCTAGACTGCAGAAGAGATGGACTCAGATGTGGTCAAGTTCCAGACCAGCACAGCAGCAGAGGGAGATGCATTCAGCACCAGGCTCTTTAGACACCCGAGTTGGATCCAGGATGGATGGAGGGATAGAGCTGGAGCTAGTCAGTGCTCATTGTATGGAAATGGTGTCCCAGTCTCAGGATGATGCCTAACAGACACATTGGGAAGTCTGTTAGGACATTTGATTGTTTCAATAGATGAGTCCTCTTCTCTCATCTCATGGCCATCAGGAAAGGGTACCTGAGTGTTCACTTGGGGGTCCTGAGTGTGGCCCACTAGGCTCTAATTCTCTGATGACCTCATGACCACTGCTCAATGTGGTGTTTTCAGGACCCTTAAGACTCAAGCAAGTCTCAGCTGACTGTACAGCTGTCCCTGTCCATGTGCTTCCACTGGCTGTGGATTCTCCAGATCCACAGGTCTAGAGGATTCTCCATGAGCAGCAGGTGCCCCAACTTGAATGCACCTTGACCCCCTCTCCTTTTCCATGGAGACCGGAAGCCAGCTCATCTATCTCCACTCCAGCTGTGTTCTCCTAGACTGTCCTCGCTACTCCTTACCTCTCACAACTCAGTTCTCAGCATTGTAACCTCATAGAGTACATTTTCCATGTGAGAAACTTTGTCTAACCACTGCAACACTCCCAGTGGCTCCAAATTTTTCCAGAATCCTCAAGGAGCCAGGCTCTTGGCCATCCTGTGCCCCTTCCTACCACTCCTGCTCTACCATTATTCTACTCTGTTGTCCCAGAAATCCACTTCCTTTCAGATTCTCAGAAATGGCTTCATTTTTTTTTTTTTTTTGAGCTGGGGACTGAACCCAGGGCCTTGCGCTTGCTAGGCAAGCGCTCTACCACTGAGCTAAATCCCCAACCCCCAACTTTTTTTTGCCCTGCCCAAAAATATTCTCTGTGGTTATCTGAGCACCTTCTCATCCTCCTCACATCCACCACAGCAGAGATGTCACCTGATCCACAGACTATTTTGTTGTTCTCTGGGAAGTATCAGAGCTGTTTTCTCATCCTCCTGTCCACCACAGTGACGCCTCTTGAACAGAGTCACAACTTGGGGGAGACTGTTCCTCTGGCATCAGGAAATTTGGAAGAGCACCCCAACACCCATAATGTGGTCACAAGGACATGACTAAGCTGTTGTGGGCCTCAGTTTCCTCATCCATAAAGGGACTGTTAATAGCGTGTATATCAGAGGGCCATCACAGGAGTCACAGAGTATGAGTGACAATCTCTTTGTCCCTGTTGTCACTAGAAGCAACCCCTTCCAACAGGAGCTAAGGGAATACTGCCTGGGCACTTTATGTACAGGTGTATGTTTATTGACCCTTTGGTCCTACCTCTTCATTTTGTGTGAGGTTGGCCAGCTGCGAACTTAGAGAGGCTACCACTTTGCCCTGAGTAGGAGGAGTGCGAGGGAGAGTGCAGCTGTCTGACCCACAGGCCCATTGCTGCTGCAGGAGTTAGGGCTCCAACACTGTGCCAGATGTGGTCAGGGTCAAGGGACCCTCCAAGGGGCACTGAGTGGCATCGCCTGAGGAGGGGAAAGCATAAGCTAAGAGTGTGGCAACAGTTTCTCAGATGCTAGAATGGCATTCAGTGCAGCAGGTTCCCCTCTCAGTCCTGGGCCTGAATCTCATGGGTTGGCCCAGAGGCTGGTCTGGTTCCATCAAGACTGTGGAGACTGAAAGCAGATGTGCTCAAAGCATTTATTGGGACTGGATGTACTTGCCAATAACTAGGTTTGGGGTATGAACACAGAAAGAGGAGTCACTAGGGAAGAATAAAGATAGATTCCAGGTTCAGAAACATGGGTAGATGCTCCCAAGGGGCCTAAGAGCCTGACACTGACAGTCTAAAGGCTCCTGTGCACATGGGGGCCATAGAGATAGTCGATGTCACTGTCTAAGACAACTTTGAAACAGCCAATCAGAGCATGAATGTCAGGACATATACAGAGATCCACATGCAGGCTCAGTCCCAGGGTCCTGGGCAGAACTGTCAGATCTTGGGGAGCTTTGGGCTTACTTGGGGTTAGTGATTTTGGCAACAAAGAGGATAGACTGACTATCCATGTCAGTGATAACCACCATGAATGGCCGGTTGAAATTCAGAGTTCGAGGTTGTCTACGTATGACTGTAGCGACCCCTGTAGCAGCAGTTGCTTCTGTGCCTGTCTCATCCACATCCAGCACAGCCTTGTGGACCACCTGCGGGGAGAGAAACACATCACTCAGTGGACATCAGAGAGGGCAGGAGAGGGGTCTGGAGCAAGCAGTGAGTGCTGGTCTCTTTCTTCCTTCCCTGAGCTCTAATGATGGATTTCCAAGTCTCTGCTCAGGGTATGAGATGAGGCGTGCCCTGGTCTGCTCAGTGTCTGAATCTGTGCTGCCCTCAAACCCACTACAAACTGAAGGATGGCAGTAGGCAATGGCAGGAGATTCCTCACAGGCAGCCTCTCAACTTTTTCAGAGGGAACAGCCAGGGTGCTGGCAGCCAGTGCAGGATTCCTTGGGACATACACCAGCAATGCAGAGGGCCTGACTGTACATTCCCAGACTTCCATGTCCTGCTGGGACAGACCTGAGCCCAGGGCTCTGGGTGGGCACTGGATGGAACATTGGACACTGATAGGCTGTGCAGCTAGGGATGTAGTATGAGCGTCTAAGGCATCTCTCTCCTATTCTTGGGGTTTTCATCAGAACTGCCATAGATCCTGGTTATTACTTTTACTGTTAATATTCTGTGTGCTGGTCAAGGAGTACTATCCCAGCACCACATTAAAGGAGCTGAGGCTGGGAGTGATTTGGCCAGAATTATATTGTGGGTGGCACCTTCAGTGTATGGTCCTGCAGTGTGTTGTGGGAGGCCCTGTAGTGTATTTTGTGCAGCCCTGCAGTGTATTGTGGGTAGATCTGCAGTGCATTGTGGGTGACCCTGCAGTGTATTGTGTGCAGCCCTGCAGTGCAGCACAGGTTGGCATCCATGGTTCTATAAAGCAACTACAGTCTCTTCTCCACAATGGTCTCCTAGGTGAGCTTAGGTACAGGGAGTAGGGGATGGACATTTGTTAGGGAACATCAGAAATGTCGGTGTTCTCACACATGAACCATCCCCACATGCCCGTATGACCTTCAACATCCACATTGAGGACCCAACGTGAAGCACCCTGTGTTTCTTGTCTTACTTGAGAGACATACAGATCCTTGGTCCCTGTGATCCTACTCAGATCAGCTTGCTGGGAGAAGACTTTCTTAATGCCCAGCTCTGGAAGGACCTCTTTTAGACTGTAGTCTGTGGAGATGGAGAACTTGGGCATGCGGAGATCATTTATAATCCTGAGAATAAAAAATAGCAATGTAAGCGTCCCTGGACTCCATGTCTCCATCAATTCATCTTGCCCCTGGGGCTTCTCTCCATAAACAGCTCTGTCCCTGGAGAGAAGTCCTCTTTCCACCCATGCCTAGACCACATGACTTTGCTCTTCCTGATGCATTAATTATTCATCAGTGACTGAGAGTGTGACTAGTAGACAGTAACCTGACTTGGTCCTACTTGTTCCTTTACTGGGAATGATTTCCCCCTTGATCCACAAATGGAATCCTCCCTTCGTGCAGCAACATCTTCTATTACCCTTCTATTTAAAAGTGCACACTGCATCAGACTCTAGATTTCCTAATCCTTGGACACTCCCCTTCTTAACGTCACCCTTTCTCATGTTTTAACCTACTAAATGATGATTAATTTAATTTTCATGCCTACATTCTTTCTTTCTCTATTACAAGAGGAGGCTTAAGGGTACATTTGTTCTTTAGTCTCTGATATACTTTCAGAGTATAACAGACAGTAGGTCTTCAAGTCTTATTCCTTGTATGGGGAATGATGCATGTTGAGAGGATAAAGTGGCTCCACAGGGCAGAGCTGATTCTCAGAGTTCATCTCCTATCAATCACAATTCCCTTGGCCTTCCAACTCATTCTAGATTCCCTGTAACTTAGAGCCTGCTAGAGGGAGGGACTCTGAGATCCTTGTTCTAGTTGATCTCATCCTGTGAATAACAAAATCGACAGCAACTCAGGGCCCAAAACACATAGTCAGCAGAGGGAAATTCAACTCAAGTCTACCTGTCCCCTGGGGACTCTCCACCATTACATAGGATACTACTGTGACAATGAGGTACAGGGTCACTGGCCATCAGGCAACACCAGTACAGGTATCAATGACAGTTCTGGGTCCTCAGGACATGCACCTAGGGATCAAAGAGTCCTTCCACTTCTTCAGGGTCTCTGGTTGCAAGCTGGATTCCACCTGCTGCATCTTGCCTTGGTCAGGGAGGATAAACAGGGCGCTGGCATTTCCTGTGTACTTCAGCTCCAACACAGAGCAGGAGAGTTCCTCATCCCGGACATAGGGTGTGGTTACTTCCTTAATTTTCATCATGGGCACCTTCACAGACCTCTTCTCATCCAAGTAGAACTCAGACTCAATTGTGTCATTGGGGTTAAAGGGGGCCTTCCATTTGCCTAAAATGAGGCAAATGATCATGTTGTAGCCACAGGACAAATATTCCACCTCCTCCCCATCTAGGCTCAGCTTTTGAGCTGTGGCTTCCATCCATTCATCTTCAGTCACTCAGACTGTCCTTTATTGTGACATGTGCAGAACCGGATAAAGCTTGTAGTTGATCAGGCTGCTAGCTATGAGAAATGTCTCCAGGCACGGTTTGGACAGGGGATTCTCAAAACCTCAGCCTGGCTACCTGGACTAATGACACAGTCAGGGATGTGGGGTGGAGTGTGCAAGAGAGAGACAGTGAAGATGGTGAGCCTGTGGAGAATTGAGGGTCCTGTCTTCCTCAGGAGAACCATGTCTAGGAGACAATGGCTTTTAGGTTAGGTTTTAGGGGAAAGAGAAGAGCAGAGACTTCCATCTCCGATATCGGGAGCAGTTCATAGTCCCATAGACTGTGGCTGAATCATGGGTAAGGTGTCCGCATCCCACACATGGGCCATGGCAGTCTCCACAAATCACAAATACCAGCTCAGGTTTATGCAGACTTCTAGTTTATGCCTCCACTCCCACTGTACATCGTGGGACTAGAGTGGAACAATTTCTTGGTCTTGGCATTTCACAACCTAAACATACATCTCAACTCACACCAAACAGTACTTATCCAGTGTCTTGGGAGAGTTGAGAGACACATGTCCTCCGATCTAACCCTACAGGCTGTTACTATGCTTCCAACATCCCCTGCCCACATCAGGTCTGGGGACATCTTGTCCTCTGTGCTCTTGTTCTTTGTCTTCTTTCCTCCTGTCCTCCTATCCTATATTTCTCTCTGTTGTCACCTTGATTTTCTTTCTCTAGCCCCAGACCACCCTACTCTAACTTGGACTAACTTTAATCAGTTTTCTATTAACCCCCAGTCTGGCCACATCATGACTTCTGTCAGGCACCAATTTCAGGGTGGTCACCTTGCTCCCTGGTCTCTATTAAGCAGGATGTTGTTCATGTGGGATCTCTGGATTTCCCCCAGTACCATTACCTACAACATTTCCAGCTGAGTTTCCATCTATCTTACACCCAAATCTCATCAGACGCTGGCTCAGGAATGTGTCTTGGGAATCCTGACATTTCATGCTAAGTGGGTGGTTATTTTACAAAAGCAAAATTACACAAAACAATCTGACACTAAGCACAGAACACTGCCTGGCCCACACCACTACATCTCTAGTGACTCTTACCCAGTCCCTGCCTCTCCATGCCCAGGACAAGTTCATTACAGAAAAGGCTCAGGGGTGAAGTACTGCAGAGTAACTGTCCACGAGGTTCTTCATTAGTTGTGGGATATGCTACCTTCCATGTTACTCTTTCCAGGCTCCTTATGATCAAATAGTCCCAAGCTCACCTGGACTCTCCTAAAGTCAGAGACTCTCCAGCACTTATGGACTTCTACTATAGGAACATACTAGAAATGCCTGCAGTGGGACTCCTGAGGGAACCTGTCTCTACAGGGAGTAGCCATGGCTTCTGACCAACAGGTAGGACTGGACATGTAAGGTATGACATTCTGCTTGTAAGTAAGCTTAAGTCATATTGAACAATCAGCCCCTGTAGACTGAGAGCTCAGGGCTTCTGTTGAGCATGTACCAGGAGACACAATCATTGTCCAGAAACACCTCAGAAGAGGAGACTCGTGAGTAACAAGAAGTTAGGCACCCATGTCTCCAAGGCTTTGAGCACCTCCTTTCCAGTGACCATTGTATAGCACAGGCACCCAGCCAAGATCCTCTCTCTCCACTCCCCAGGCAGTGATGACTCTCACCTTTAAAGAGGAGATAGTTCACCAGCACCATGGATGTCCTCTCCTCCAGGTCTGAGAACAGTTCTGCGATCTTCCCCTGGGTCTGATTGCTCACATACTCATTGATGAGCTTTTTGGCCTCATTGGGCTGCTTGAAGTCAGCTATGAAGGCCTCAGCCTGGTACAGAGCCCTTGTCTTCTCCTGGAATTCTGACAGTATCGGCTGCTCTTTGTCAATAAACAGGGCACTACCTGTATTGATCTCTGCCTGGTCCTCTGGCTGGCTGAGCCTCTGTAGGAGGTGCCCAAAGCCCTGGTGGATTTCTTCCTCAGTGATCTCTGTGAGATTGAACTTGAGTCCTTCTAGAATCTCTTCCATGGTGCTGTCTTTTGCTCCCAGAGACAAAATGGCCAAGGCAGCTGAGATGCTAAGAGGGGAGAAGACAACATTTTTATCTGGATTCCTCAAAGCCAGCTTCTTGTAGAGGCTCAATGCGAAGTCAGTGTTGATGGAAGCCAATGTGAGACTGTGCAGTTGTCTCCCCTTGCCGTGGTCTTCATGGGATAGAGTGTCCCTTCCCAGTGTGCCATCACAGAGGACAGCAGGGCAGATCCCTGCCATCAAGAGCCCCAAAGCTGCAATGAAGGCCATCTTCTCTGTCCTCCTGGCTGAAAAATAGAAGATACATTTGTTGAGACTGGTAGGAATGCCTGGTGCTTCAACCGTCTTCTAGTCCTCCCACCTGGCTGGTATTGTGCCCTGCTCTACTCCACTTCAAGCTTCTGTGACTGCCCACAGGAAGTGCTCTGGTGACTCATGCCATCACTACATCATATGATCCCTACTACCACAGATGACGTGCTTTTGCACTAGCCCATTTTCACAGTACAAAACCAAGCTTCAGTGATTTGACGGGATATGTTAGGGTCATAGAGCAAGGCAGAAAAGAGAATGGGCATGAACCTTGTCTGCACTTTGGACTTGAGCCACCTGTAGCTGCCACCTCCTTAGGCAAAACTCAGGATCCTTGGAGCAGTTTTTATCACAGGCCCTATCTTAGCCCTTCAATTTCAAATCTGAGAAATCTCAAATCCCCTGAGTTCCTTTGGTGCTTGAAGTTAGGGATAGGGGAGGGTTAGTCGAGAGGAAGCAGGAGAGATATCTGATGTAGTGTGGAAATCCTGGACCCTTGAGAACCTGTAGTGGAAGGACACACAAAGGAAGGTTCTCTCTGCCCTGCCAGGGAACCCCATGGTGCTTTGTACCTCAGGTTCGGAAGTCCTGCTGGTGGGAAGAAGCAGGAGTGGTACCAGACTCTCGCACCTCGACCAGATTTCATGTTGGCTGTCAGGATGGCTGTGTCACAGCAAGCAAATGGGTGGACCTCTCTGTGCAGCCTGGTGAGGGGTCCAGGTTACATTACTGGTAGGTGGCTGGCTTATTGTGGGCATTGGGAGTGGTTGTAGGGAATACCTAGGGCTTCATCTCCTAAATATTCCCCTGGAGTGGTGGCCACACTCATCCAGATAGACTATAGTTGACAGCTTGTAATCGTGGTTATCTACCTATGATCTCTGACCATTTGTTTGGAAGTGTAAAGTTGAAGATGAATAGTAAATGAAGGTGAGGAAGAGGAAGAAGTGGAGATAGGAAGGAGGAAGGAGAAATGGTGAGAGCAGAAGCAAGAGGAGAGTTGGGAGAGGAGAGAGGAGGGAGGAGAGAAAAGGATGGGCAGAGGCAAGAGGAGGAAGGAAGGAGAATGAGAGAAGACAGAGGAGAGAAAAGAGGGGAGAGTAGACAGAAAGAAAAGGGCAGGAGAAGAGGATTGAGTAAAGTTTGTAGAAAGGAAGAATTAGAGAGAATTGGGAAAAAGAGGAACAGGGAGATATGAGGAGGGAGAGTAATTAGGAGGGAACAAAGGGAGGACAGGGTGGGGGCAGAGAAGACTTGAAGGGTAAACAGGGAACTGGAGAGAGCCCAGGAGGGTGTGCTGGTGCTAAGCCACCTGTCCCCATTGCTGTGACATGCCTGCAGTGAAGCCAGGGATCTCAACAACTTGGATGTCTTCATCTTGTGGTTTTGTTTCAGACTGATGCACCCATTTCTTTGGAGGGCACTAAACAATATTTTGTCCTAAAATTATTTCCAGAGTAAAGAGGTTGCTGGGATTGTACAGCAGGAGACCCTGACTCAGTAACTAAACCTTCTTTGCTTCCCTTGTTGAAACCCCTGAGTGTGGCCATGGCATTTGGGATCTAGGCGGGAAGTGGGGTCCCATCTCCACTGGCATCTCCTCTGTGATGTGAACATGGTAGAACTGCCACTTCACCCAGCATGATTCCGCAACAGTCCTGTGTCACCCTAGTCATCACAGCAGTAGGCAAGCTAGCAAGCTCTCAAAACTCCCCTGTGGAGTCAGAAGAGCAGGCTCCATTTACTCTCCATGAGCACAGACCACAGCATCTGCATCTTCCATAGGCAAGAGCAACAGACCAGAGAGGAGCTTTCATGAACCCCAGAAATGTTCCCTGTTTCTAATTCAGTATCTCAGTCAAAGCCCTTTTCCCACCCCCACAAACATATGTTGCAGTCCACAGCCCATACCACACAGGCCTGGGAAGGTTCCTTCTGTCCCAGGAGGCAGGAATCCCGGACATTACCTGCAGAGCTGATACCAGCCAGCTGCCAGCCTCTGTGTTTGCTGACACCTGATGTTCAGGGTTGTCACTTCCCTGGTGTGTTGTTATCCCCAGTGCACACGGATGCCTATTTATCTACACCAAAGGCTCCTCTCTCCTCTTAGGAAATGTTGCCTCGGACAACCTGTGCTTTGTGTTCAGATTACATATGGGCAGACTGGATGATTTCTCAGAACATGGATTAGTAGAAGCGTACTGATCTCCTGAGCACATACATCTTTTATTTATTGAGTGGTCAAAGTCAATGAGGAAAGTGGGAGAAGTCCAAAGCAAAAGTAGAGCGTACAAAGTCTGCCTTACTTGTGTCCCAGCAGGTCTGTAAGCTTACATTTTTCCTCCATTGGGTAAATCATTTCAAAATGAACACTAAAAACCAACTAAAACACAAACAAAAATTCAAACAAATAGCCCTCCATTATACAAATATTAAATGGGCAAAGAAAGAAATTACAGAAACAACATCTTCACAATAGCCAAAATAATATATAATATCTTGGATTAACTTTAACCTAGCCAGGAAATGTCCTGCAGGACAAGAAGTTCAAGTCTCTGAAGAATGAAATTGAGGTAGATATCAGAATATGGTAAGATCTCCTATGCTCTTGGATTGGTAGGATTAACCAAGTTAAATGTTCACCTTACCAATGCCTATCTACATATTCAAACCAATCTCTTTAAAATTCCAACACAACTCTTTACAGGCCTTGAAAGAGCAATTCCCAACTTCATATGGAAAAACTCCCACCCAGTATATGTATAAAAATCTTGTGCCATAAAAGGACTTGAGGTACTAATATCCCTGATTTAAAGCTACGTGACAAAGCAATAGTAATAAACCTCCATGGTGTTGGCATGAAGACAGGCATGTTGATCAATGGAATCAAACTGAATGATTTGAGAGGACCCGCTGAGCGAAGCCAAGGTTTTGCTTGATTCATAGTTTTCAATATCTGCTAGTTCAAGGTCTGCTGGCTCCTGTGCTCTCCTGAGTCTATTTCTAATGTCTATAACTACCAGGTCCCCAATTCCTCCCTAACCCTTTCCCTCTTCCAGGCCCTAGGCTCTGCCACCCACTGCCATTTGCAGGCTTTTTGATTCTGCCACATCTGGCACAATATTAGATCCCAAACTCCTGTAGCCACATGGGGCTTATGGATCAGACAAGCTCCTCTCACCCTAGCCTTCCTACTGAGGACAGAATGGTAGCTTTTCTTCAAGTTCCCAGCTGACCAACCTCACACTGAAGATGAACACCACCAACCAATATGAGGACATAACAGCAAAGCATCAGCAAACACACTCCTGTACATACAGTGCCCAGGCAGAGTTCCTTCATCTCCTGTTGGCATCAGGGACATAGAGATTGTCACCTACACTCTGTGACTCCTGTGATGGCCCTCTGATTTATATGCTGTTAGCAACCTTTTTTTTGGAAGAGGAAACTGAGACCCAGGGAAGCTAATGCATTTCCCCATGACCACACAGGTAGACATGATGGCTTGTGGGATGCTCCCCTAAGTGTCTTGGTCAGCCTTACTGAATAGCACTCTATGTTGTCCAGCCCCTAGCTAACCTCAATCATTGTCACCATGACCACCTTGTTTATTGGACTATTTGCATTGATAGAGATGGCAGGAGAAAGTGTATTACTATCCCCATAATGGGTCATTCTATCTACCTGGTTATTGAACTCCTCCTCAGCTGAAGTGATATAGGATGAGCATGTGTGTGGCACACAAGTATCTTCAGATCCTTCTCGCATCTGGACTGATCTCTCTTCACACTTCTTCAGCAGATGTCTTTCTCATTAATTTCCTAAACATGTTCTTTGCTAGCCATTGGCAATCTATTGGCAATATCTATGAATCAGTGAAGGATTACACATCTGGCCATGTCTCCCAAGTAAAATGCATGAACATTAGTACTGCCTGAAGTTCTACCAGACAAGATGATGTCCCTGTGCTTCTGTCTTCAGGGTTTTTCCTGAAAGATTTGATATGCTCCATCTGTCCATGTCTGCCTACATAACTTGCAGAAACATCAGTAAAACAAGCCTTAATATTCTATGACTCACTCAACAGATCCTAGAGTACACATCATGAGGCTCTAGGTGCATGGTTGGCAGCAGGCAGCTCTGTAAATGGAATAGAAAGCTTAGGCATTTGGGAAATTTCTTCATGCAATGTTGTAGATCCTTCAGGACCTGCTTGTGTCAGATCATGTAAATATAATTTCCTTTTAATGATGGCTTGCTACTTAGCATGTCCTAATTAGAACTTGTTGGATCAAAAGACAGCTTGGTCATGACAGGCAGCTAAAGTCATATGGTTATACAGGAGCTTGTCACTGCTCTAGTTGGTTGTAAAACCTGGGAGAAGGGATCCTAAAATGAGGCAGAATAGAGTCTCATGCAATAGCTAATTTTCTTCAGAATATCAGCAAGTTTATACTCAATAGTTACAGAGAGTCACCTCAGTAAATGTCCAATAACAGGGACAAGCCAAAAGTGGTTTGAAATACAACAAAATAAAAACCAAAACTAAAACCCCATGGTTTTCCATGGAGCCATATAAACAAATCAAAATAGTTGGCTATAGTGACTAGTCAGAAGAAAACTTCTTCTTGTCCACTCCATCTGGGAGGGTCATTCAAGCATAATGCAAGAACAATTCTGTGTTCTTTGAAAAACTTGAGGTCATAAGACTCTTGTCCTGTTTTCTTGGAGTGTTCACACAAGAACCCAAAATACCCTTAACATGACTCCATTTGGGAACAGCCTTCCCTGAGTCCTGGACCTGCTGAAGGTCCTTCTTCTTCCCCAACCCTATGGAAAGTCAGCACCTCTCCACATCACTTGATAGATGGGCAGAGTAGCGAATTCCAAGAAGGAATGTGCTGTCTCTAGAGCCCAAATAGGTTCACTGACACTAACCCCGAGATACTGTATTTGATTCACTATTTTCCCTGACAGAGGCAAATCTAAAGACCTCTGCTTAGCTTTTGCAATCCTAATAGTCCTCACCCCACTGGTCAGGGGTTTATTGTGACAATTCTGACACCTTCAAAATATCTTCATTCCAATTACATTCTAGGACTATGAAAATAACTGGGAGATGAGTTCAGGGGTCTTCTGTGATTTGGGTTTCAGTCAAAACTCCACCAATCACCTCACTAAGCCACTGCTTTTACTGGAGGTCCACAGTGTTTCTAGGCTTACCTTGGAACCACTGTCAATTTAGAACCCAAGAAAGTCACTGTTTATTGTCCCAAGTGTGCACTATCCCATGTAAAAGTCTGAAGGTCCCTTTTGTGAAGGCCTGGGAAAGGGAGCACTAAAACTCTTAGATGTATTTTCAAAGTCCTTCCTCAGGAGATCCCAGTTTTCCTTTCGGTCAGGGTCTCTAGACCTACACCTGCAAACTGGCTCAGGTCTGGAAATTGATTCATGGGCCTAGACACATTTTTGCCACAATTCAATGGAGGCTTTCAATTGTTTGAGAACTTTTCTATTTACACACATCAAGTACAAATGCTTTTTACATATTGCATGGTTGGGAACACCAAGAATATTTAGGCAGTACCAATGGTGAATATGAGTCATGCCACCATAAAAGCTATTTTGCCTATTCTGCTCATTCTGGTTAGATCATAGGACATTGATTTGTCTAGGCTGCCCATTATGATAGCAAATATCACCTTGCGTTTTTGATTCAGTTCATCTCCTTGGCCTCTGCTTCATCAGGGTCCAATAAAACTCATTACAATGAATTCATCCAACTGAGCAAGAGTGTCTCCAAACCACACGTCTGTCACAGGGAATGGTGACAACAGAGCCCTTCAAATGGGCTGGTGCTCCTCTCATCATAGCTCGGGTTACAAGATTAGTGAGGAGTATCTCTCCTGGGATTTCCCAGGTTTGGGCGAAGAATTGGGTTTTACTCAGCACACCAACTCTAGCATTGCAATTCCTCGAGTCTTAAGAGCCTTTCATCAACACTAAGTGAAGGAGTGCCAGGCATCTCCAACCCCTTTCAGTAGTGTTTCTTTACACAAATGATCCAGTGAAATATATATTTGAATGACACCCATTTAGAAAGTATATAAGTTTCTAAAATAAATGGGAATGTCCACTAACTGAGCTAATTAATATCGATAACCTCAGCCTGATCCAGGCTTTTGACCCTTCCACCATTACCTCACACTCTTAAAATCTGTTCCTACACGTATTTGTCAGCCTTCTGCTTCAACGAATTGATACCCTGCTAGATTATGTCAATTTGACAAAAGACATTCACCAAAAAGAGAGAACTTCAATTAAGAAAATATTTCAATAAGATCTAGCTAGAGGCAAACATGTGGGGAATTCTCTTCATTGCCGATTGATGATGGAGGGTACAGTGGTTCTACACTTTACAAGAAACCAGGCTGAGCAGGACATATGGAGTAAGGAAGGAAGGAAGCAACACCCCCCTATAGTTCCTGCATCAGCTCTTGCATCCAGGTTCTTGCCCTGATTGAGTCCTGTCCTGACTTCCTTCTGTAATGAGCAGTACTATGGAAGTGTAAGTCAGATAAACGCCTTCCTCTCCAACTTGCTTTTCGATCATAGTGTTTCATCACAGCAATAAAAATTTAGTAAGGGGCAGTCTGGAACAAGATTAACTGACCCAGTCCCACAACTCTCTGTACTCAAATCCTGTGGGGAGAAAGAGTTGGACTCTCAGAAGTGTGGGCAATCCTGAGAGCTCAGGGGAAACCACTACTTCTGCTCACATTCCTGGCCCAAGAGGAATGATGCCTATAGATCTCTGGACACAGGACCTTAGGAGCAGTCTCGGACAGAATCCTTCCTGTTTACTCCTGTGCTAGGAGCTGACCCTTTGGCACAGTTCTCCATACCCAGATCCCACTGGGAGAAAGTCGATCTCCAGGAGTGCTAACACACAGGCTTACAGAAGGGTCAAGCCACTGTCAGAGACAGCAAGACCAGCTAACACCAGAAACTACCTGGTGTCAGGAGACAAGCACAGGAACATAAGCAACAAAAGCAAGACAATATGGCACCATCAGAGCCCAGATCTCTCACCAAAGCAAATACTGGATATCCAAACACACTGGAAAAGCAAGATTTGGATTTAAAATCACATCTTATGATGATGTTAGAGGACTTTAAGGACATAAATTGCTC
The DNA here is from genome assembly GCF_021556685.1 of Rattus norvegicus. Taxonomy (NCBI): domain Eukaryota; kingdom Metazoa; phylum Chordata; class Mammalia; order Rodentia; family Muridae; genus Rattus; species Rattus norvegicus. The sequence goes on along the minus strand of NC_141539.1, from coordinate 129,351,775 downwards.
CCTTAGAGAAATACAGGACAACACAGGTAAATGAAACAGGAAACACAAAAATCCCTTAAAGATTTAAAGGAAAACACATAACGAGTGAAGGAATTGAGCAAAACCATCTAGGACCTAAAAATAGAAAGAGAAGAAAAAATAAAGAAATCACAAAGGGAGACAACCTTGGAGATTGAAAACCTAGGAAAGAGATCAGGAGTCACAGATGTAAGCATCATCAACAGAATACAAGAGGTAGAAGAGAGACTGTCAAGGGCAGAAGTACCAGAGAAACATTGACACAACCATCAAAGAAAATGTAAAATGCAAAAATCTCTTAACTCAAAACATCCAGGAAATCCAGGACACAATGAGAAAATCAAACCTCAGGATAATAGGTATAGAAGAGAGCGAAGATTCCCAACTTAGAGGGCATATCTTCAACAAAATTATAGATGAAAACTTTCCTAACCTAAAGAAAGTGATGCCCATAAACATATAAGAAGTCTACAGTATTCCAAACAGATTGGATCAGAAAAGAAATTGCTCCTGTCACATAGTAGTCAAAATACCAAATACACAAAACAAAGAAAGAATAAAATTCTCAGAAACAGAATACAAGAAGACATCAAAATGATCATCCATCATGATCAATTAGGCTTCATTCCAAGGATACAGGGATGGTTCAATATATCCATCAATATAATTCACTATATAAACAATCTCAAAGAAAAAAAATAACCAAATGATCCTCTAATTAGATGGTGAGAAAGCATTTGACAAATTCAACACCCCTTCATGGTAAAAGTCTTGGAAAGATGTGGAATTCAAGGCCAATACATAAACACAGCAAACCAGTAGCCAACATCAAACTGAATGGAGAGAAACTTGAAGTAATCCCACTAAAATCAGGGACTAGACAAGGCTGCTCACTCTGACCCTGCTTACTCAATATAGTACTCTAAATCCTAGATAGAGCAACTGGACAACAAAAGTAGGTTAAAAGAATACAAATTGGAAAGTAAGCAGTCAAAATATCACTATTTGCAGATGATATGATAGTATACTTTAGTGACCTCAAAAGTTCCACCAGAGAACTCCTAAGCCTGATAAACAACTTCAGCAAAGTTTGGGGGTATAAAATTAACTCAAACAAATCAATAGACTTTCTCTACTTAAAGGGTAATGGAGGGGAGGATGGGGAGGGGAAGCCCATATCCAAGGGGAGGGGAACGGGTTAGGGATGTTAGCCGGGAAACTGGGAAGGGAAATAACAATCGAAGTGTAAATAAGAAATACTCAAGTTAATAAAGATAAAAAAATACCCAAGTTAATAAAGATGAAAAGAAAAAAAAGAAAAAAGAAAAAAAAAGGAAAAGAAAAGGAAAGATCTTCACTAATCCTACACCTGATTGAGGTCTAATATTCAAAATATATAAAGAATTCAAAGGTTAGACTCCACAAACCCAAATAATTCAATCAAAAAACTAAAATTAAATTACCAAGGAGAGTCATTTTAGTTAATTTTGTATTCAATCCCTTTGTTAAAGATGTTTATTAACTATAAAAATTTTGCGGTAATATTTTGGGGCACCCTTATTTATAATATCATATCATCTATGATTAGCCATACTTTGTCTTCTTCCTTTCCAATTTGTATTCCTTGATCTCTTTTAGTTGTCTTGTTGTAGGTAGAATTTCAAGAGCTATTTTGAATAGTTACAAAGAGTGTGGGCAGACTTGTCCTTTATTTTAGTAGTTGCTTTAAGTTTCTATCCCTTTAATTTCATGTTGGCTGTTGGTTTGGATTATATTGATTGCTTTTATTATGTTTAGGTATGTACTTTGTACCCCTGATTGATCCAAGATTTTTATCATGAGGGGGTGTTGAATTTCACCAAATATTTTTTCAGCTTGCAATGATATGCTCATGTGATTTTTTATTTCTATTTGTTTATATAGTGAATTATTTTGATGGATTTTTGTATATTGTGCCACCCCTGCATCCATGAAATGAAGCCTACTTGTTCATGGTGAATGATGTTTTGAATCTTTCCTTGGATCCAGTTCGAGAACATTTTATTGAGTATTTTTACATCAATGTTCATAGGGGAAATTGTTTGAAATTCTTTTTTTTTAATTGAGTCTTTGTGTGGATTAGGAATCAGGGTGACTATGGCTTCATTGAATGAGTCTGGCAATGTTCTTTCTGTTTCTATTTTGTGGAATATTTTGAGGAGTAGTAGTTTTAGATCTTCTTTGAAAGTCTGGTAGAATTCTGTGACAAAACAATTTTGCCCTGGGCTTTCTTTAGGTTGGGAACTTTTGATGAGTGCTTCTGTTTCTTTACAGATTATAGTACTACTTAAGTAGTTTATCTGATCTTGATTTAACTTTGGTAAGTGGTTTATATCTAGAAAACCATCCATTTTGTTTAGATTTCTAAATTTTTGTTGAGTAAAAGTCATTTCAAGCAAGACTTAAAGATTCTTTGGATTTCTTCAGTGTTTTTGTTATGTTCCCCCTCCCGTCTTTTGATTTTTAAAATTTGGATATTGTCTCTCTGCCTTTTAGATTGGCTAAGTGTTTGTCTATCATATTGATTTTCTAAAAAAACCAGCTCTTGGTTTTCTTGATTCTTTGTAATGTTCTCTTTTTTTTAATGCAATTGATTGATTCAGCCTTTGGCTTGATTATTTACTGCTATCTACTCCTCTTTGGTTTGCTTGCTTCATTTTGTTCTTAAGCTTTCAAGTGTGCTTTTATTTTTTATTTTTTCCCAGATAGAGTATTTATTCTTATTCAGTTTATTTTTGCTTCACATTTTATTTTTTTACTCTTTTTGTTTGTTTTCTTTTTTTAAACTTTATTAACTTGAGTATTTCTTATTTACATTTTGATTGTTATTCCCTTTCCCGGTTTCCGGGCCAACATCCCCCCTCCCCCTCCTCTTCTATATGGGTGTTACCCTCCCCCCATTACCGCCCTACCCCCAACAATCACCTTCACTGGTGGTTCAGTCTTGACAGGACCAAGGGCTTCCCCTTCCACTGGTGCTCTTACTAGTCTATTCATTGCTACCTATGAGGTTGGAGCCCAGGGTCAGTCCATGTTTAGTCTTTGGGTAGTGGCTTAGTCCCTGGAAACTCTGGTTGGTTGGCGTTGTTGTTCATATGGGGTCTCGAGCCCCTTCAAGCTCTTCCAGTCCTTTCTCTGATTCCTTCAACGGGGGTCCCGTTCTCAGTTCAGTGCTTTGCTGCTAGCATTCGCCTATGTATTTGCTGTATTCTGGCTTTGTCTCTCAGGAGAGATCTACATCCGGTTCCTGTCAGCCTGCACTTCTTTGCTTCATCCATCTTATCTAATTGGGTGGCTGTATATGTATGGGCCACATGTGGGGCAGGCTCTGAACGGGTGTTCCTTCTGCCTCTGTTTTAAACTTTGCCTCCCTATTCCCTGCCAAGGGTATTCTTGTTCCCCTTTTAAAGAAGGAGTGAAGCATTCACATTTTGATCATCCGTCTTGAATTTCATGTGTTCTGTACATCTAGGGTAATTCAAGCATTTGGCTAATATCCACTTATCAATGAGTGCATACCATGTGCATTTTTCTGGCATTGGGTTACCTCACTCAGGATGATATTTTCCAGTTCCAACCATTTGCCTATGAATTTCATAAAGTCATTGTTTTTGATAGCTGAGTAATATTCCATTGTGTAGATGTATCACATTTTCTGTATCCATTCCTCTGTTGAAGGGCATCTGGGTTCTTTCCAGGTTCTGGCTATTACAAATAAGGATGCTATGAACATAGTGGAGCACGTGTCTTTTTTATATGTTGGGGCATCTTTTGGGTATATGCCCAAGAGAGGTATAGCTGGATCCATAGGTAGTTCAATGTCCAATTTTCTGAGGAACCCCAAGAGTGATTTCCAGAATGGTTGTACCAGTCTGCAATCCCACCAACAACAGAGGAGTGTCCCTCTTTCTCCATGTCCTCACCAGCATTTGCTGTCACCTGAGTTTTTGATCTTAGCCATTCTCACTGGTGTGAGGTGAAATCTCAGGGTTGTTTTGATTTGCATTTGTGTTCTCTTAGGGTCTGTATGACATCTGTCCAGGATCTTCTGGCTTTCATAGTCTCTGGTGAAAAGTCTGGTGTGATTCTGATAGGTCTGCCTTTTTATGTTACTTGACCTTTTTCCCTTACTGCTTTTAATATTCTTTCTTTATTTTGTGCATTTGGTGTTTTGACTATTATGTGATGGGAGGAGTTTCTTTTCTGGTCCAATCTATTTGGAGTTCTGTAGGCTTCTTGTATGTTTATGGGCATCTCTTTCTTTAGGTTAGGGAAGTTTTCTTCTATCATTTTGTTGAAGATATTTACTGGTCCTTTGATCTGGGAGTCTTCACTCTCTTCTATACCTATTATCCTTAGGTTTGATCTTCTTATTGAGTCCTGGATTTCCTGTTGTTTTGGACCAGTAGCTTTTTCCGTTTTACATTATCTTTGACAGTTGTGTCGATGATTTCTGTGGAATCTTCTGCTCCTGATATTCTCTCTTCTATCTCTTGTTTTCTGTTGGTGATGCTTGTATCTACCATAGGGATCCGTGACATCAGTTCAATGGTTGGGTGTAAGTATCTGCATCTGTTTTAGTCAGCTGTTGGTAGGGCCTCTCAGAGGACAGCCATCCTAGGTTCCTGTGTGTAAGTACATCATTGTAATAGTATCTGGTCTTGGTTTTACCTCCATGTCCCACATCCATCAGACTGATCCTAAGTTGGGCCTGTCAGTACAATGCTTTTCCTTGGTTCTCATCCCTACAGCTCTTTTAGACAGGAACAATTCTGGGTCTAAAATTTTGTCTGTGGGTCAGGTTGGTAACCCTTTCTCTCCTCTTTAGTCCCTGTCTATCTACTGGAGGTGAACTCTTTGAGTCCCCTCTTCCAACTGTTGTGCATTATCACTAAGGTCACTCAATGGGAGTCCCATTGACTGAATTTAATAGAAGAGAAAGTGTGAAAGGGCCTAGAACTCATAGACACAGGTGAAATTTCTTGAACAGAACACCAATGGATCAAACTCTAAGATCAACAATTGATAAATGGAACCTCATGAAGCTGAAAAGTTTCTGTGAGGCAACAGACACCATTAATAGGACAAATTGGCAACCTACAATCTTCACTATACCTATATCTGATAGAGAGCTAATATCTAAAATGTATAACGAGCTCAAGAAGTTAACCTCTAAAAAACCAAATAACCCAATTAAAAATGGGTACAGAGCTAAGCAGATAATTCACATCAGAATCTCAAATGGCTGAGAAGCAGTTAAAGAAATGTTCAAAATCCTTAGTCATCAGGGAAATAAAAATCTAAAACAACCTTGAGATTGTATGTTACACCTATCAGAATGCCAGAGATCAAAAACTCAAGTGACAGCACATGCTGCAAGAATGTGGAGAAAGGGGGAACACTCCTTCATTGCTGGTAGTATTCAAAACTGGTACCACCACGTGGTAATCAATCTGGTGGTTCCTCAGATAATTGACAGCAGTTCTACCTGAAGATCCCACTTCACAGATTCTGGCACATAACCAAAATATGTCCTACCATATTATAAGGACATTGTTCCCTGTCATGTTCATAGCAGCCTTATGTGTAATAGCCCGAAAATGGTAGCAACCATTTCCAGATACGTCTCAACTGAAGACCGAATTCAGAAAATGTGGTTCATTTATGCAATGGAATACTATTCAGCTATTAAAAACAGGGACATCATGAATTTTTCAGGAAAGTGGATTGGACTTGAAAATATCATCTTTTGTGAGGTAACCCAGATATCAAAGGATATGCCTGCTATGTACTACCTGATAAGTGGATATTATCAAGAAAGTACAGATTACCTAGGATACCACCTATAGAACAGAAGAAGTTTAACCAGCAGGAAGGCCCGAGTGAGAATGCTTCAATCACACTTATGGTTTTTTTTATTGTATCTTCTGCACCTGAGAGTATCTTTCCCATCTCCTATATTCTGTTGGTGGTGCTTGTGTTTGTAGTTCCTTCTCCCTTCCCTATGTTTCCCATCTCCAAGATTTCCCCAGTTTGTGTTTTCTTTATTGTTTCTATTTCTATTTTCAGGTCTTGCACAGTTTTATTCATTTCCTTCATTTGTTTAATTGCACTTTTCTATATTTTAAAGGATTCATTTATTTCCATTTTTAAAGGCCACTACTGCTTTTATAAGTTTGGATGTATGTTCATTTTTACTGCTTTTGTTGTGTTGGGATATCCCATGCCTGCTGTAGTAGGGTAACTGGGCTGTGGGGATACCATATTGTCCTTGTTGTTGTTGATTGTCTTAAGCTGGCCTTCTCATTGTCTTTGCATGTTCCTGGTATAGCAGATGTCCATAAAGGTGGGCCTGACCTGGATGTTTCTGGTCCAGCAGGTTTAAGGTGGGGAGACTTGGGCTAGACAATAGTACTCAGGGTGCAGTGCACATTCAGGGAAGCTGGAAAAGCTCTGGGGTACTTGGGAGGCAGGAGTGGGATGGGACAGGATCTTACCTGGATATTCCTTGTGCAGAGGGCCTGGTTGAGGCAAGCAGAGCTGTGGCTGGACAATGGAGCCTGTAGGGATGGGACATGCCTTCGGCTGATGGGCATTATGCTGATGGTGGGTTTTATATCAACCTAATGGCTGAAAATGACCACTCATTAAGACTTGGTACTCAGATGCAGAAAAGTAAGTATGTACTTTGAAGAAGGTGATAAATCTTAACAGCTGTATCCCTGGTTCTTCCTCAGCTGATCTAGGGCCAGAGATGGAGTAAAAGTGACCAGGCTATTATATATAATAGCCAGAAGCTGGAAAGAACCCAGATGCCCTTCAACAGAGGAATGGATATAGAAAATGTGGTACATCTACACAATGGAATACTACTCAGCTATCATTCACAATGACTTTATGCAATTCATAGGCAAATGGATGGAACTGGAAAATATCATCCTGAGTGAGGTAACCCAGTCACAGAAAAACACACATGGTATGCACTCATTGATAAGTTGATATTAGCCCAAATGCTCGAATTACCCTAAATGCATAGAACACATGAAACTCAAGAAGGACTACCAAAATGCGAATGATTCATTCCTTCTTTTAAAAGGGGAACAAGAATACCCTTGGGAGGGAAAAGGGAGGCAAAGTTTAAAACAGAGGCTGAAGGAACATCCATTCAGAGCCTGCTGCACATGTGGCCCATACATATACAGCCACCAAACTAGATAAGATGGTTGAAGCAAAAAAGTGTAGGTTGACAGGAACCAGATGTAGATCTCTCCTGAGAGACACAGCCAGAATATGGCAAATAAATAGGCGAATGCCAGCAGCATACCACTGAACTGAGAACGGGACCCCATTGAAGGAATGAGAGTAAAGTCTGAAAGAGCTTGATGGGGCTTGAGACCCCATATGAACTACAATGCCAACCAACCAGAGCTTACAGGGATAACTCACTACCCCAAGACTATACTTGGACTGACCCTGGGCTCCAAGTGGGCTCAAGGTAGGAATGAGTAGCCTAGTAAGAGCACCAGTGGAAGGGGAAGCCCTTGGTCCTGCCAAGAACAAACCCCCAGTGAACGTGATTGTTGGGGGAAGGGCGGTAATGGGGGGGATGATGGGGAGGGGAAAACCCACATAGAAGGAGAGGGGTAGGGGTTAGGGGGACGTTGGCCTGGAAACCGGGAAAGGGAATAACAATTGAAATGTAGGTAAGAAATACCCAATTTAATAAAGATGGAGGGAAAAAAGTGACCAGGCTGACTGAGGACAGAGAGTAGTCTCCATGTCAGGTGTCCTGTTCTTTCTGCTCCTTCTTCCAGCAACCCTAGGAAGTCTTCCTGAGTCCAATAGCCTCAGTCATTTCTCTGGGAAGGTTTGTTTGCTCTGAGGGTCCTCTATTCATTTCTTCCTTTACCTTCTGCTTTATGCACCTCAAATGGCTCAAGATTAAGGCCAACTGCCCCTTGTTCAAATAAAAATTGTGCAAGACTAAAAGAATACAAATACCTTTATAACTTTAGCAGATTTATCAGTTTTCAATATATAATACATATATCATGTATAATATATACATATGCTATATGCTATATATATTATATATATATATAATATGTTGAAAATGAAAACAATGTATGTATATTTTGAAGTATGTGTGTCACTGTGGGCTGGGCTTTGAGGTATCCTCTTTCTTTTCTCCATCTTTATTAACTTGGGTATTTGTCATGGAATATCTTGGTTTCTCCATCTATGTTAATTGAGAGTTTTGCTGGATACAGTAGCCTGGGCAGGCTTTTGTGTTCTCTTAGGGTCTGTATGCCATCTGTCCAGGATCTTCTGGCTTTCATAGTCTCTGGTGAGAAGTCTGGTGTGATTCTGATAGGTCTGCCTTTATATGTTACTTGACCTTTTTCCCTTACTGCTGTTAATATTCTTTCTTTGTTTTGTGCATTTGGTGTTTTGACTATTATGTGATGGGAGGAGTTTCTTTTGTGGTCCAATCTATTTGGAGTTCTGTAGGCTTCTTGTATGCTTATGTGCATCACTTTCTTTAGGCTAGGAAAGTTTTCTTCTATCATTTTGTTGAAGATAGTCCTTTCAGTTGGGAGTCTTCACTCTCTTCTATACCTATTATCCTTAGGTTTGATCTTCTCATTGAGTCCTGGATTTCCTGTATGTTTTGGACCAGTAGCTTTTCCTATTTTACATTATCTTTGACAGTTGTGTTGATGATTTCTATGGAATCTTCTGCTCCTGATATTCTCTCTTCTATCTCTTGTATTCTGTTGGCGATGCTTGTATCTATGGCTCCTTGTCTCTTCCTTTGATTTTCTATATCCAGGGTTGTCTCCCTTTGTGCTTTCTTTATTGCTTCTATTTCGATTTTTAATTCCTTCACCTGTTTGATTGTGTTTTCCTGTAATTCCTTCAGGGATTTTTGCATTTCCTCTCTATAGGCTTCTGCTTGTTTATTATTGTTTTCCTGCATTTCTCTAAGGGAGTTCTTTATGTCTTTCTTGAAGTCCTCCATCATCATGATCAAATGTGATTTGAAATCTAGATCTTGCTTTTCTGGTGTGTTTGGATATTCAGTGTTTGCTTTGATTTGAGAATTAAGCTCTGTGGATGCCATGTAGTCTTGGTTTCTGTTGGTTGGGTTCCTGTCCTTGCCTCTCGCCATTAGGTTGTCTCTGGTGTTACCTGTTCTGATATTTCTGACAGTGGTTAGACCTTCCTATAGGCCTGTGTGTCAGGAGTGCTGTAGACCTGTTTTCCTGTTCTCTTTCAGCCAGTTATGGGCACACAGTGTTCTGCTTTCAGGCGTGTAGTCTTTCCTGTCTACTGGTCTTCAGGTGTTCCTGTGGGTGAGTGTCCTGAGTCCAGCAGGCTGGTCACTTGGAGCAGAAACCTTGGTCTTACCTCTGCTCTTGGGCCTGGAGTCACTTCTCAGAGCTGGGGTTTGAGCTCTCCATGAGGGCTGCAACCAGAAGGGCCTGCCCCGCCTTCGCTTGGGACCCTATGCACTGGGGGCCCAGATGGCACTGGGTGTTCTCCTCTAGCGGCAGAAATGTGGGCAGAGAGTAGTCTCCTCTGGGTTCCCAGGCGTGTCTACCCCTCTGAAGGTTTAGTTCTCCCTCCCACGGGATTTGGGTGCAGGGAGCTGCTTGACAGGGTCCCTTCAGATCCGGGCGGTGTCTGGACCGCAGCCTTCTGTGCCCCTATCTTCCTCTTCCCAGAGGCCCTGTACAGTTTCCTCTTGGGCCAGGGACATGGGCAAGAGTGGGCAGTACTGGTGGTCTCTCCTGCCCTGCAGTCTCAGGAGTGCCCACCTGTCTGGGTGGCGAGCTCTCTCTCCCTTGGGAGCAGGGAGAAGTCTTCTCTTATGCTCAGTATTGGTTCAGCACAGATACTGTTCTCCTGGCTGCCTTCCTCTCAACGTGTAGGAGTCTCAGCTCCTCCAGGGACATGTCTGCCTACATGCTGCTATGCTTCCTGTCATAATGGCAATGGACTGAACTTTTAACCTGTAAGCTTGACCTTTTTTTTTTTTTTAATAAGAATTACCTTGGTCATTGTGTCTCTTCATAGCAGGACAGAGTGTGTGTGTATGTGTGTGTGTGTGTGTATCCATGTGTCTGCAAATGCACAAAGGTAAATATATATGTAATATGCATGTGCGTTATCAAACATATGTATATGTACATGTTCTTATATTCATATACACATAGCTATATACAAACAAATATATATATATGTATAGTTATATGTTATATATAACTATACATAAATACAGTGGTAGCTACTCTTGGTTGTCAACTTGACTACATCTGGAATGAACAACTAAGTACAAATGGTGGGCACACCAGTGACCATGTCTTGAAGGTGGAAGGCACAGGATCTTGACATGGGATGACACATGCTTTTGACCCAGATCTTGAGGTATAGTGGCCATGAAATGCTTAACCTCAGGCAAGGTAATACACACACCCATAATCCCAGGCGACCTGAGGCATGCATATCTCTAAATCGAAGACCAATCTGGGGCAGAGTGTATTCCAAATTCAGTTGTGGTGGTACACACCTTTAATCTGGGCCACACCTTCTGCTGTAGGCCTACATAAGGACAATGGAAGAAGGAAGGTGCTTTTTTCTTTGCATGCTTGCACTTTCTTGCCAGCACATCAGGATTTCAGTTTATACAGGAGGCCTACTGAAACATCTAGCTTCGTGGGACTGAGCATTTACTAGATTCTTGGACTTCTTATCCTCAGCTGTCCATTGTTGAGTTTGTTGGACTGCAGATTGTAAGTCATTCCAATAATTCCCTTTAATGTATAGAGACAGTACATAAGTTATGTGACTCTAGAGAACATTGACTAATACATATCACATATGTGATTGTATATATGTATATTTGTTGTTTCCCATACATATGTATGTATATATAAACACACACATCTATATATCATATCTCTCTATCCCTTTCCTCTTTATGAAAGGTATTGAGGTAAAATCTACACCCTCTCAATTTCTTAGAATTTTCCCAGCTGGGCAGGGTTGGCGGAAATCTTTAGTTCAATCTCTCAAGAGGCAGAGGCAGTCAGATTTTGGAGTTAAAGGCCAGCCCTGGTCTACAGAGTAAGTTTCAGGCCAACAAGGACTACACAGAGACTGTGAGGTACAAATTGAACCTCTTCCAGGACCTCTTGGATGAGACCCAGGGAGGTGGTGATTGATGCAAAAGTAAGAGGATTTTAATCATTCTGACACGTCGGGGTCATCCAACTTTGAGGGGAGACAACCCTGAGCAGACTCTATGAGGGATTTATGTACCTTGCAAATACAAACAATTGGGGCACAATACAAACAAAGTTAACTAGGCTGCATACTATTGGTGGGGTGAAGTGACCTCCCAACTGACTCATGGTCAGTGGACTTTTCTGGACTTTCTAAGGCGGGTAGTTGGGAGTCAAGGGGTGGTTGCTTGGGAGTCTCAGGTGGCTTTGCTTGAGAGTTTGGCTTGCATTTGCTCTAGGAACCAAAGAAGCCCCACCTTTCCTGTAAAGGAGCTGTCTTTGTGCTTGAGGTTTGTAGTGGAATTTTCCCACTGGCCTTATATTGACCCCAACTCTCCCCTTTCATTCCCCCATTTTCCTTTAGCATAGCTTGAATCTTGAAGCTTATAGTCCTCAAGCTCATACTCTTGCTTCCCTGCTTCCAGCTGCACATAGTGTTTGTACAACTGGAGCCATGTTTTCTTCTTCAGTGGAGGAGAAGGTCTGGTGTGGTTGTAGCATACCCAGGTGGTGATTGATGTTAACAGGATGATGAAATGTCCTTTTCACCTGGGTTTAGGCACACCTTGGTGAAATCTTCACTATTCTGGTTCTGGAAATGGGCCTGCTTCATAGAGGGTACATAATTTAGGTAAAACACATTCATGAACCTATTGGGTGGCTCTGACCTAAAATATTAAATTATCATTTTTCAGTTCCGTCATAGCTGCCAACTGTAGGCTGGGTACAATGGGGGCTAGAATAGAGCAAAGGGAAGGATTATCATCCAGTTCCCACTGGTCTCCAAAGCTAATTTATTTAAGGTCTCTTTTAGAGTTCTATTTATCCTTTCTACCTGCGCTAAGCTCAGGGGACAATATGCACAATGGAGTTTCCAATTTGTCCCCAAGTTCTTAGCAAGTCCCTGACTTACTTGAAATATGAAGGCATTCATATTATCTTATCCTATTACTATAGGTGCTCCAAACCTCGGAAAAACCTCTTCTAGAATCTCCATCCACCTATCCAGAGAAAATGTCCACAAATACCTGCATGTGAGTGACTCTGTGGATCTTTCTGAGAATAGTTCTTCTTAAAGAGATGGGTAATATTAGCTTACCTTCAGTCGATCATAACCAGCCCACTTAAGTTGTTTTTCTGCATATATCAGTTGCTCTGGGTGGTTCAGGTAGGATAGTGGCCAATCTAGAGGTGGCTGTTTCTTTTAAGGCTACCTCCTTAGCAGCCTTGTCAGCTAGGCTATTTCCTCTAGTCAATGGTTCATTTTTGATGTTCTGTAGAATTTAATCTTTATTTTTGACAGTTCTTCCTTCTGCTGCTAGGAACCCTTGTTCCTGGTAAATTGCTCCATGCATATGGGCAGTTGTAAACGCATATCTGGCTGTCCCTGCAGATGCTAACTGCCAGTCCTTTCCTCATCATGAGAGCCTGTGTTAATAATAATAGTTTGGCCCTTTGAGTTGAAGTACCTGGAGGAAGAGACTGAGTCCAGATTACCTTCATTACTGTAGTCACGGCTACCACTGCTCTCCTGTGACCTTCATGAATGAAGCTCCTTCTGTCCATAAACCAGGTCTGCTTTGTCTCCAATGGAGGACAGTCCCTCAACTCAGGTTGGGTACTGTGTACCTGGGGCATGACTTTGTTATATTGATGGAGTGGACAGTCCAAGTAAGGGTCAAGTGGGAGAGTCTCAGGGTTCAGGGAAACAGGTGGCTGGAAAATGTCTCAGCCAGGATTGATTAGTAAAGTCTGATAATGAGGCGTGTAGGCATTATTGAGCCATCAATCAGAATTGCAAGTGGGCTTAGTCATGATCAACTTCTGTCCCAAAGTTCATTTATCTGCATTTTTATCCGACAGTGATGTGGCAACAATAAACACAGGCAAGGTAGCCCTTCTGCTCCCACTTAGTCCAGTTTCCTTAATATATAAGCCTTTGGCTGTTTCTAAGGTATTCTTTTCTCCTGGATCTGGGGCTTTGTTGACTAGAAGGGCTCTAATTAATTTTTTTGTGTTTAATCTGCACTCTTCTACACCCTCTTTGCAACTTTTATTAGCTTGGATTCATAACTTTCCTCTAATGTTTGGCAGTAACTTAATTGGTGAAAGCCAGAGCTAATGTACTAGAATTCTGTTTTCTTTTATTTAACATCATATCTAAATGTTGGCCAAATTATTGTTGACACATGCTTACAGAGCCTGGTTGTAAATCTGGAGATGCTCCCTACCCCTTACAGTGTTGAAGTCCCAATCTGTGTGGTTTTCCTGTGGGTTCAGGAGCCAGTTTCCTGGCCTCTGTGTGTAGTGAAGAGAACCTGTAAGTGCTCTTGGGGTGGGAGTAGTTGTCATGCCCTGAATAAACTTTATTCTACATTATACCATCGTGTACCTGGTCCCTCAGTGGAAGAGCTGCCTAAACATGAGCATACCAGAGGCATCCCCTTTCTTTATATAAAATAAATCTTTTTCATCTTACCAACTCAGAGACCTCATTTATTCAGACAGGGGTTGAGCATTTCTCTTGGCAAGAAGGATAGCCCTTTACTGAACAAAATGAGTGAACAGGAGTCAATTGCAAGCTCTGTTGAGGGATACATATGCCTTCTTAGGACTTCTCCTGTCAGGGACCCTGGATGCAAAGGTGCACTGTTGATGCACTCAGGAGAATGGGAGGGGAAGAGCTGGTCTTGAGAAAAAAAGGAAGTCAATAAGTAACTGCTGGTAATTGAACTCAGGACCTCTGGAAGAATGGTCAATACTCTTTATTGCTGAGCCATCTCTGCAACCCTAAAGCTGATGCTGTCAGCAAGGTTGGAGGTGACTGCTAGGCTGGAGTTGGCTTTTGTTGTTCCTGTAGACCAAGAAGTGTTAGCAAGGGGGAGGAGGGAAAATTTATGGAACATTTTAACCTCTTCTGCTGACACCCTGGGGAGATAAAAGGTCTCCATCAGGGGGGACATTTATCATCAAAAGCAGGCCACTATAAGTTGCATTAAGTGGTCCTCAGTCCTAATTTCTTTAAATGAGTCAGAATAAGATTAAGGTGAAAAAACAGCCTATGCCATGTCCTAAAATTTAATCAGTCCAAGTCTAAGAACATAAACAAAACAAGAATGCAAAAAAAAAAAAAAAGAACCAACACACAGACCAAGTGCCTTTTTTTCTTAGGTGAATTATACAGACCAGCCCATTCCTGCCATGATGGGATAACTGAGGCTATCTGCCCCTGCCCTGAGAGACATGCACACAGATTCTGGTGAGTTTGCCAGCCTCATGCCAGACCAAAGTTCTGGTGATGTTGCTGGCCTCACACTGGATCAAAGTCCTGTTGACCTTGCCAGCTTCCCACCAAATAAAAATCCTCTTACCAAGATTCTCCATACCCTCCTGATGCTTGCAAGCACAAATGGAACTGAAAGCAGAACACAAAGAAGCTAGATAGTGAAAGCCCAGATAAGACAACCATGGTACCTTGCTAGAGCTGTCACTCCTCAGATTCACCACTACCCCTTGGGTCCTCCAGAAGAGTTGAGTTTCCTTGTTAATGTACCAAATGTGAGGTCAGAATTGAACCACTTCTAGGACCTCTTGAATGAGACCCACCGAGGTGATGTTGATGCAGAAGCAAGGGGAGTTTAGTCATTCATGAGATGACATGTAGGGGTCATCTCAGTTCAAGGGGACAAGACCTGGAGCAGATTCTAACAGAGAGTTATGTACTTTGCAAAGGCAAACAATTGGAGTAGAATTCAAATAATGGTAACTAGGCAGGGTACTATTGGTATCACAAAGTGACCCCCTGGTCAGTAGACTGTCCTGGACTTTCCAAGAAGGGACAGGTGGGAGTCAAGAGTGTTTGGTCTGTTGGGAGTCACAGGTGGCTTTATTTGACAGTTTGGCTTGCAGTTGCTCCAGGAACTAAACTAGTCCTACCCTGCCTGGAAGGAAGTTATCTTTGTGCTTAGAGGTTTGTTGTGAAATTTTCCCACAATCACTATTCATTAATATCTCTCAAAATCAACAGACTCCCCAATAAAAAGGCCTAGACTAACAGACTGGATACATAAAGAGGCCCAGCACTTTGCTACATACAGGAATCACACCCCAGAGTCAAAGACAGACACTACCTCAGAGTAAATGCCTGGAAAACAACTTTACAAGCAAATGGCCCAAAGAAACAAGCTGGAGTTGCCATTCTAATATCGAGTAAAATTGACTTTCAACCAAAATCATCAAAAAGGATAAGGAAGGACACTTCATATTCATCAAAGGAAAAATCCAACAATATGAACTCTACATCGAAATCTTAGGCTCCAAATGCAAGGGCACCTACATTCACAAAAGAAACCTTACTAAAACTCAAAGCATACATTGCACCTCACAAAATAATAGTAGGTGATTTCAACACCCCACTCTCATGAATGGACAGATTATGGAAGCAGAAATTAAAGAGAGTCGTAGAGAAACTAACAGAAGTTATGAACAGAATGGATTTAACAGATATTTATAGAACCATTGAACTGAGAACAGGGTCCCCACTGGAAGAATTGAAGGGGATTAAGGGGCTTGCAATCCCATAAGAACAATAATACCAAACCAACCAGAGCTCCCAGGGACTAAACCACCACACAAAGTGTACACATGGAGAGACCCATGACTCCAGCTGCATATGTAGCAGAGGTTGGCCTTGTTGGGCACCAATGGGAGGAGAAGGCCTTGGTCCTGCCAATGCTGGATCCCCCAGTGTAGGGGAATGTGAGGGCAGGGAGGCAGGAAGGCATGGGTTTTGTGTGGGGGAATACCTTCACACAAGTAGGAGGATGGGGATGGGATGGAAGTTTATAGACAGGAATCTGGAAAAGGGGATAACATTTGAAATGTAAATAAAAAATATCCAATAAAAAACTGAAAAGATAAAAGGAATTGTAATGGGGGTTGGGGATTTAGCTCAGTGGTAGAGCACTTGCCTAGCAAGTGCAAGGCCCTGGGTTCGGTCCCCAGCTCTGAAAAAAAGAATAAAAAAAAGAAAAAAGGAATTGTAATGACAATAATAATAAGAACAATTGAGCTATGGCTTCTTTTCCATCCTCATTACCCATGGCCCATTCATTCACCTCAGAATACAAATTAAAAATTGAAGCCAATGCAGAGCTTCGTCTTTCCAGATGATGTGTCATTTGCCCAGCCTAGGAGAGCTACAGTCCAAGGCATTCCTGTACATAAGTAGAAATAGGGAATGGTGCAGGGTGTTTGGAGAGGTTAACGCAGCAATCACACTGTAGGCAGGTACTCAGAGGAACAGGATGCAAGGAAATCCAGGCACTGCAGCCAGGGTGCACATTGCTTCTTCATAGTTGCAAAGGGCTTGTGACACAAGTGTCCACTAACACATGAATGGATGAGCAGAGCTTGCTTAGGCCATACTATTACTGCATTAGACAAATGAGAGAGCTGCAATTTCCTGTCTCCCTGTGTGTGAGCCTGCCAACATGCACACAGGGAAAGTGCTACACACAGTAGGGCCTGTGTGATGTGACCCATAGACATGTGATATCCAACATGGGAATTCATGTACCTACAGAGTGTTCTAATGGGTGTGGGGAGCTATTAGATGGGGAGGGTGGGGTGACTTATCAATGAATATGGAATCTGTTCAAAAGTGAGTAAAGTAGTTTGAAGCAAGACACTGGAAAATCATTTTGTTGGTGGCTAGGTAAGGTGACTAAACTAGGCCCAGGCAGGAATGACATGTGAGATCTGATGGAGGTTCTCTGAGCTTTAAGGATGTGAGGGGCTGGGTAGCAGAGGAAAGGCCCTGCTGCAGGGTGAACATTTGTGAAGTATGGAGTCAGGGATGCCAGGCTTCACTCAGAGTCGGTGGGAGTGGGGAGCAGAGCTGCTGTGTGTCATCTCCAGGCCTGCTGAGGAGGACATGGCCAACTGCAGTCCCTCCTTGCCAGTTCCTTGCTTTGCCCTCACTGTGAGGAGAAATTGAAGTGTGTTTAGTGTCATCTCATCCACTCCTTCTTTTGGGGTGAGGAGGAAACCTCTGAGAGTGAGTTTAAGATCAGTTAGTGCCTCACTAGTCAGTGGGTCGCTGTCTCAAAATCAAAAATTAAGAAAAAAGTTGTGCTCATGTATGCACACATCCACACCCACACACACAAAGACATACATTGATCACCTCCTCAAGGATAACTCGGGGTATGGTCTTAGCAACGTTCCAGGCTCTGAGTTCAAATTCCACAGCTCTCCCAAAAGGAAGACCCATCTTATGAGGATTGTGGACATCAGTAGTGACATTTTTACTCCTGACCTGAGTAAATATTTCAACTTTGCTCTCACTGACCATCTATTTGAGGGTTTTTGTTCCTTGAGGACAAGTCTATGCTTTGAACCCTACCCAACTTCAGCTCCATTCATATTCCACAACTGCCCAACATTGTAAGCTCCCAGAACTTAATGCTATCATGCCAAGTAGTTCACAATGCCTGCTTTTATGTTACCTGAGTCTATATGGTGACAAAGAGGAGAGTATTTTTTTCTTTTTGTCTCTTTGGTCATTTGGTTTTTTGAGATGGGGTTTCTCTGTATAATTCTGACTGTCCTGGACCTTATTCTGTAGAACAGGTGGGCTTCAAAGAGATTCATCTCCCTCTGCCTCTCAAGTTCTGAGATTGAAAATATGCATCACCATCAATGGACTTTGAAAACTTCTTGGAAAAATAAGAATATGGTATTTAAGTTCTTTGCACCCAAATCCCATGGGAAGGAGAGCTAAACCTTCAGAGAGGCAGACACGCCTGGGAAGCCAGAAGAGACTACACACTGCCCACATTTCTGACTCCAGAGGAAAACACCAAACGCCATCTTGGACCATGGTGCATGGGGGCTCCCAGAAAAGGCGGCACAGATCTTCCTGGTAGCTGCCCTCGCAGAGAGCTCAAAAGCAACACCCACGAGCAAACTTGAGCCACGGGACTGCAGGTAAGACCAACTTTTCTGCTCCAAGCGACCTGACTGGTGGTCTCAGGACACACAGAGGCAAAATTTGTCTGGGACCAGACATTTCTGGTTTTTAGCTGGATTCCCAACCTCGCTGATCCCTGCCCACAGCTCACTGCTCCCAAACCCAGTGGGAGAGAGAGCTCACCACCCGGACAGGTGGGCACTCCTGAGACTGCAGAGCAGAAGAGACCACCAATACTGCCCACCCCTGCCCACATCCCTGGCCCTAGAGGAAACTGTATACGAGCTCTGGGAACTGGAAGATAGGGGCACTGGAGCTGCAGGTCCCCTGCACCCCAGACACCGCCGGAAACTAAAGGGACAAGATCAACAGTCTCTGCACCCAAATCCCGTGGGAAGGAGAGCTAAACCTTTAGAGAGGCAGACATGCCTGGGAAGACAGAAGAGACTACAATCTGTCCACATTTCTCACTCCAGAGGAAAACACCAAACGCCATCTGGGACCCTGGTGCATGGGGGCTCCTGGAAAAGGTGGCACAGGTGCTCCTGGTTGCTGTCCTCATGGAGAGCTCATAAGCAACACCCCACAAGCAAACTTGAGCCTTGGGACCACAGGTAAAACCAACTTTTCTGCTCCACGTGACCTGCCTGGTGAACTCAGGACACAGGCCCACAGGAACAGCTGAAGACCTGTAGACAGGAAAAACTACACGCCCGAAAGCAGAACACTCTGTTCCCATAACTGGCTGAACCAAAACAGGAAAACAGGTCTATAGCACTCCTGACACAGAGGCCTATAGGACAGTCTAGCCACGGTCAGAAATAGCAGAACAAAGTAACACCAGAGATAATCTGATGGGCAGAGGCAAGCACAGGAACCCAAGCAACAGAAACCAAGACTACATGGCATCATCGGAGCCCAATTCTCCCACCAAAGCAAACACTGAATATCCAAACACACCAGAAAAGCAAGATCTAGATTTAAAATCATATTTGATCATGATGCTGGAGGACTTCAAGAAAGACATGAAGAACTCCCTTAGAGAAATGCAGGAAAACATAAATAAACAAGTAGAAGCTGATAGAGAGGAATCACAAAAATCCCTGAAAGAATTCCAGGAAAACATGATCAGACAGTTGAAGGAATTCAAAATGGAAATAGAAGCAATAAAGAAAGAACACATGGAAACAACCCTGGATATAGAAAACCAAAGGAAGAGACAAGGAGCCATAGATACAAACATCACCAACAGAATACAAGAGATAGAAGAGAGAATCTCAGGAGCAGAAGATTCCATAGAAATCATAGACAAAACTGTCAAAGATAATGTAAAACGGAAAAAGCTACTGGTCCAAAACATACAGGAAATCCAGGACTCAATGAGTAGACCAAACCTAAGGATAATAGGTATAGAAGAGAGTGAAGACTCCCAGCTCAAAGGACCAGTAAATATCTTCAACAAAATGATAGAAGAAAACTTTCCTAGCCTAAAGAAAGTGATGCACATAAGCATACAAGAAGCCTACAGAACTCCAAATAGATTGGACCAGAAAAGAAACTCCTCCCATCACATAATAGTCAAAACACCAAATGCACAAAGTAAAGAAAGAATATTAAAAGTAGTAAGGGAAAAAGGTCAAGTAACATATAAAGGCAGACCTATCAGAATCACACCAGACTTCTCGCCAGAGACTATGAAACCCAGAAGATCCTGGACAGATGTCATACAGAACCTAAGAGAACACAAATGCCAGCCCAGGTTACTGTATCCTGCAAAACTCTCAATTAACATAGATGGAGAAACCAAGATAGTCCATGACAAAACCAAATTTACACACTATCTTGCTACAAATCCAGCGCTACAAAGGATAATAAATGGTAAAGCCCAACATAAGGAGGCAAGCTACACCATAGAAAAAGCAAGAAACTAATCGTCTTGCAACAAAACAAAGAGAAGAAAAGCACACAAACATAACCTCACATCCAAATATGTATATAACAGGAAGCAATAATCACTATTCCTTAATATCGCTGAACATCAATGGTCTCAACTCCCCAATAAAAAAGACAAAGAATAACAAGCTGGATACACAATGAGGACCCTGGATTCTGCTGCCTACAAGAAACAGAGACAAAGACAGACACTACCTCAGAGTGAAAGGCTGGAAAACAACTTTCCAAGCAAATGGTCAGAAGAAGCAAGCTGGAGTAGCCATTCTAATAGCGAATAAAATCAATTTTCAACTAAAAGTCATCAAAAAAGATAAGGAAGGACACTTCATATTCATCAAAGGAAAAATTCACCAAGATGAACTCTCAATCCTAAATATCTATGCTCCAAATGCAAGGGCACCTACATACATAAAAGAAACCTTACTAAAGCTTAAAACACACATTGCACCTCACACAATAATAGTAGGAGATTTCAACACCCCACTCTCATCAACGGACACGTCATGGAAACAGGAATTAAACAGAGACGTAGACAGACTAAGAGAAGTCATGAACCAAATGGACTTAACAGATATTTATAGAACATTCTATCCTAAAGCAAAAGGATATGCCTTCTTCTCAGCACCTCATGGTACTTTCTCCAAAATTGACCATATAATTGGTGAGAAAACAGGCCTCAACAAGTACAGAAAGATAGAAATAATCCCATGCGGCCTATCAGACCACCACGGGCTAAAGCTGGTCTTCAATAACAACAAGGGAAGAATGCCTACATATACATGGAAGTTGAACAATGCTCTACTCAACGATAACCTGGTCAAGGAAGAAATAAAGAAAGAAATTAAAGACTTCATAGAATTTAATGAAAATGAAGGTACAACATATCCAAACATATGGGACACAATGAAAGTTGTGCTAAGAGGAAACTCATAGCTCTGAGTGCCTGGAGAAAGAAACAGGAAAGAGCATATGTCAGCAGCTTGACAGCACACCTAAAAGCTCTAGAACAAAATGAAGCAAATACACCCAAGAGGAGTAGAAGGCAGGAAATAATCAAACTCAGAGCTGAAATCAACCAAGTAGAAACAAAAAGAACCATAGAGAGAATCAACAGAACCAAAAGTTGGTTCTTTGAAAAAATCAACAAGATAGATAAACCCTTAGCCAGACTAATGAGAGGACACAGAGAGTGTGTCCAAATTAACAAAATCAGAAAAGAAAAGGGAGACATAACTACAGAATCAGAGGAAATTAAAAAAAAACATCAGATCCTACTATAAAGGCCTATATTCAGCAAAACTTGAAAATCTGCAGGATATGGATAAATTCCTAGACCAGGTACTGAAATTAAATCAGGAACAGATAAACCAGTTAAACAACCTCATAACTCCTACCGAAATAAAAGCAGTCATTAAAGGTCTACCAACCAAAAAGTGCCCATGTCCAGACGGGTTTAGTGCAGAATTCTATCAGACCTTCATAGAAGACCTCATACCAATACTATCCAAACTATTCCACAAAATTGAAACAGATGGAGTAGTACCGAATTTCTTTTATGAAGCCACAATTACTCTTATACCTAAACCACACAAAGACCCAACAAAGAAAGAGAACTTCAGACCAATTTCCCTTATGAATATCGACGCAAAAATACTCAATAAAAATTTGGCAAACTGAATCCAAGAGCACATCAAAACAATCATCCACCACGATCAAGTAGGCTTCATCCCAGGCATGCAGAGATGGTTTAATATACAGAAAACCATCAACGTGATCCATTATATAAACAAACTGAAAGAACAAAACCACATGATCATTTCATTAGATGCTGAGAAAGCATTTGACAAAATTCAACACCCCTTCATGATGAAAGTCCTGGAAAGAATAGGAATTCAAGGCCCATAACTAAACATAGTAAAAGCCATCTACAGCAAACCAGTAGCTAGCATTAAACTAAATGGAGAGAAAGTTGAAGCAATCCCACCGAAGTCAGGGACTAGACAAGGCTGCCCACTCTCTCCCTACTTATTCAATATAGTTCTTGCAGTTCTAGCCAGGGCAATCAGACAACAAAAGGAGATCAAGAGGATACAGATTGGAAAAGAAGAATTCAAAATATCACTCTTTGCAGATGATGATAGTATATTTAAGTGATCCCAAAAGTTCCACCAGAGAACTACTAAAGCTGATGAACAACTTCAGCAAAGTGGCTGGGTATAAAATTAACTCAAATAAATCAGTAGCCTTTCTCTACACAAAAGAGAAACAAGCCGAGAAAGAAATTAGGGAAACAACACCCTTCATAGTAGTCCCAAATAATATAAAGTACCTCGGTGTGACTTTAACCAAGCAAGTAAAAGATCTGTACAATAAGAAGTTCACGCCTCTGAAGAAAGAAATTGAAGACCTCAGAAGATGGAAAGATCTCCCATGCTCATGGATTGGCAGGATTAATATAGTAAAAATGGTCATTTTACCAAAAGTGATCTACAGATTCAATGCAATCCCCATCAAAATACCAATCCTATTCTTCAAAGAGTTAGGACAATTTGCAAATTCATCTGGAATAACAAAAAACCCAGGATAGGTAAAACTATCCTCAACAATAAAAGGACTTCAGGGGGAATCACTATCCCTGAACTCAAGCAGTATTACAGAGCAATAGTGATAAAAACTGCATGGTATTGGTACAGAGACAGACAGATAGAGCAGTGGAATAGAACTGAAGACCCAGAAATGAACCCACACACTTATGGTCACTTGATTTTTGACAAAAGAGCCAAAACCATCCAATGGAAAAAAGATAGCATTTTCAGCAAATGGTGCTGGTTCAACTGGAGGTCAACATGTAGAAGAATGCAGATCGATCCATGCTTATCACCCTGTACAAAGTTTAAGTCCAAGTGGATCAAGGACCTCCCCATCAAACCAGATACATGCAAACTAATAGAAGAAAAATTGGGGAAGAATCTTGAACACATGGGCACTGGAGAAAAGTTCCTGAACAAAACACTTTGGTTTTGCTTATGCTCTAAGATCAAGAACTGACAAATGGGATCTCATAAAACTACAAAGCTTCTGTAAGGTAAAGGACACTGTTGTTAGGGCAAAACCACAACCAAAGATTGGGAAAATATCTTTACCAATCCTACAACTGATAGAGGGATTATATCCATAATAAACAAAGAACTCAACAAGTTAGAATGCAGGGAGTCAAATAACCCTATTAAATAATGGGGTTCAGAGCTAAACAAAGAATTCGCAGCTGAGGAATGCCGAATGGCTGAGAAGCACCTAAAGAAATGTTCAACATCTTTAGTCATAAGGGAAATGCAAATCAAAACAACCCTGAGATTTCACCTCACACCAGTGAGAATGGCCACGATCAAAAACTCAGATGACAACAAATGCTGGTGAGGATGTGGAGAAAGAGGAACACTCCTCCATTGTTGGTGGGTTGCAGACTGGTACAACCATTCTGGAAATCAGTCTGGAGGTTCCTCAGAAAATTGGACATTGAACTACCTGAGGACCCAGCTATACCTCTCTTGGGCATATACCCAAAAGAAGCCCCAACATATAACAAAGACACATGCTCCCCTATGTTAATAGCACCCTTATTTATAATAGCCAGAAGCTGGAAAGAATCCAGACGCCCTTCAAAAGAAAAGGTGGTACATCTACACAATGGAATATTACTCAGCTATCAAAAACAATGACTTTATGAAATTTGTAGGCAAATGGATGGAACTAGAAAATATCATCCTGAGTGAGGTAACCCAATCACAGAAAAAAATGCACATTGTATGCACTCATTGATAAGTGGATTATAGCCCAAATGCTTGAATTACCCTAGGTGCACAGAACACATGAAACTCAAGAAGGATGACCAAAATGTGAATGCTTGACTCCTTCTTTGAAAGGGGAACAAGAATATCTTTGGGAGGGAATATGGAGGCAAAGTTTAGAGGAGAGGGTGAAGGAACACCCATTCAGAGCCTGCCCCACCTGTGGCCCATACATATACAGCCAACAAACTAGATAAGATTGATTGAACAAAGATGTGCAGCCTGACAGGAACCCGATGTAGATCTCCCCTGGGAGACACCTCCAGAATACAGCAAATACATAGGCGAATGCCATCATTAAACCACTGAACTGAGAACAGGACCCCCGTTGAAGGAATCAGAGACAGGAGTGAAAGAGCTTGAAGGGGCTTTAGATCCTATATGAACAACAATGCCAACCTACCCGAGCTTTCAGGGACTAAGCCACTACCCAAAGACTATACATGGACTGACCCTGGGCTCCAACCTCATAGGTAGGAATGAATAGCCTATTAAGAGCACCAGTGGAAGGGGAAGCCCTTGGTCCTGCCAACATTGAGCCCCCAGTGAATGTGAGTGTTGGGTTGAGGGCAGTAATGTGGGTAGGTTGGGGACAGGAATAACCATAGAGAAGGGGAGGGGAAGGGGTTAGGGGGATGTTGGTCCAGAAACCGAGAAAGGGAATAGCAATTGAAATGTAAATAAGAAATACCCAAGTTAATAAAGATGAAAAAAAAGAAAAAAGAAAAAAAAAAGGAAAGATCCTCTTTAATCCTACACCTGATTGAGGTCTAATATTCAAAATATATAAAGAATTCAAAAGGTTAGACTCTACAAACCCAAATAATTCAATCACAAAACTAACATAAAATTACCAAGGAGAGTCATTTTAGTTAATTTTGTATCCAATCCCTTTGTTAAAGATGTTTATTAAGTATAAGAATTTTGTGGCAATATTTTGGGGCTCACTTATTTATAATATCATACCATCTATGAATAGCCATACTTTGTCTTCTTCCTTTCCAATTTGTATTCCTTGATCTCTTTTAGTTGTCTTGTTGTAGGTAGAATTTCAAGAGCTATTTTGAATAGTTACAAGGAGTGTGGGCAGACTTGTCCTTTATTTTAGTAGTTGCTTTAAGTTTCTATCCCTTTAATTTTATGTTGGCTGTTGGTTTGGATTATATTGATTGCTTTTATTATGTTTAGGTATGTACTTTGTACCCCTGATTGATCCAAGATTCTTATCATGAGGGGGTGTTGAATTTCACCAAATATTTTTTCAGCTTGCAATGACATGCTCATGTGATTTTTTTATTTCTGTCTGTTTATATAGTGGATTATTTTGATGGATTTTTGTATATTGTGCCACCCCTGCATCCATGAAATGAAGCCTACTTGTTCATGGTGAATGATGTTTTGAATCTTTCCTTGGATCCAGTTCGTGAACATCTTATTGAGTATATTTTCATCAATGTTCATAAGGGAAATTGAAATTCTTTTTTTTTTTGTTTTTTTTTAACTTATTTTAACAATTTAATAGTTGTTTTGGTAGTCTGTAAAACAGAGAAGAAATTTTGCTTCTTTCCTAACCAAGAAGCCAAGGATTATAGATCATTAATTGTCCATCTTTAACCATTTATTTCAGTCATTCAGACAGATGTACTATATGAGACTGAGGGTCACCATTTCTTTTGGAAGCTCTTTTTTAAAATTAATCATTCCATTCATTTACATCTCAAATGATATCTCACTTCCCGGTTACCCCCTCCACCCCATGATATCTCATTTTCTGATTGCCCCTCCACAGCCCCCCATCCCACATCTGTCCTCCACCTTCCCCTTCGCCTGTATGAGAGTGCTCCCCAACCCATCCACACTTTCCTGCCCTACTGCTCAAGTACCCCCTATGCTGGGGCATCAAGCCTCCCTGAGACCAAGAGCCTCCCCTCCCCTTGCTGTCAGGCAAGGGCATCCTCTGCTACATATGTATCTGGAGCCATGGATCATTCCAGGTACACTCCTTGGTTGGTGGTCTAGACTCTGGGAGAACTGGGTGGTCAGGCTAGCCTATGTTGTTCTTTTTGGAAGCTCTTTTAAGACCCAAATATTGTTGTGTTAAATATGACCACATACATAGTAGTAAAGGGGTCAAGTGGATTAAGAATAATATGGACTGAATCACTTCATACTTCTGAAGAGAAGCCATCTATACCTAGAGAATTAATACCCCCTACTCTCATCTATTATAGTGGATAAGCATTTCCTCCATCCTATGAAAGATCAGCCCCTTAGATCTGACTCTGCATTGTAGTCATTCTTGTAGCCACCTGTTTCTTCCTGGTAGGATATTGCCTTCGTGAGGCAGCAACCATGTGCCACATCTTTATATTTTTTGCATGTATCATGATGTTTGGCACATAGTTGATAATGAATGTCTATTGAATCAAACTGAAGCAACATTAATTCTCTTTCAAACCATAGTTGGTCACGTTAATACCAAACTAAAATCAATTCTGTCTAATAGTCTCTTGGGCTTATTTTTTTTTTTTAATTAACTTGAGTATTTCTTATATACATTTCGAGTGTTATTCCCTTTCCCGGTTTCCGGGCAAACATCCCCCTCCCCTTTCTTATCGGTGTTCCCCTCCCCACCCTCCCCCCATTGCCGCCCTCCCCCCAACAGTCTAGTTCACTGGGGGTTCAGTCTTAGCAGGACCCAGGGCTTCCCCTTCCACTGGTGCTCTTACTAGGATATTCATTGCTACCTATGAGGACAGAGTCCAGGGTCAGTCCAGGTATAGTCTTTAGGTAGTGGCTTAGTCCCTGGAAGCTCTGGTTGGTTGGCATTGTTGTTCACATGGGGTCTCGAGCCCCTTCAAGCTCTTCCAGTTCTTTCTCTGATTCCTTCAACGGGGGTCCTATTCTCAGTTCAGTGGTTTGCTGCTGGCATTCGCCTTTGTGTTTGCTGTATTCTGGCTGTGTCTCTCAGGAGCGATCTACATCCGGCTCCTGTCAGTCTGCACTTCTTTGCTTCATCCATCTTGTCTAATTGGGTGGCTGTATATGTATGGGCCACATGTGGGGCAGGTTCTGAATGGGTGTTCCTTCAGTCTCTGTTTTAATCTTTGCCTCTCTATTCCCTGCCAAGGGTATCCTTGTTCCCCTTTTAAAGAAGGAGTGAAGCATTCACATTTTGATCATCCGTCTTGAGTTTCATTTGTTCTAGGCATCTAGGGTAATTCAAGCATTTGGGCTAATAGCCACTTATCAATGAGTGCATACCATGTATGTCTTTCTGTGATTGGGTTAGCTCACTCAGGATGATATTTTCCAGTTCCAACCATTTGCCAACGAATTTCATAAAGTCATTGTTTTTGATAGCTGAGTAACATTCCATTGTGTAGGTGTACCACATTTTCTGTATCCATTCCTCTGTTGAAGGGAATCTGGGTTCTTTCCAGCTTCTGGCTATTATAAATAAGGCTGTGATGAACATAGTGGAGCACATGTCTTTTTTATATGTTGGGGCATCTTTTGGGTATATGCCCAAGAGAGGTATAGCTGGATCCTCAGGCAGTTCAATATCCAATTTTCTGAGGAACCTCCAGACTGATTTCCAGAACGGTTGTACCAATCTGCAATCCCACCAACAATGGAGGAGTGTTCCTCTTTCTCCGCATCCTCGCCAGCATCTGCTGTCACCTGAGTTTTTGATCTTAGCCATTCTGACTGGTGTGAGGTGAAATCTCAGGGTTGTTTTGATTTGCATTTCCCTTATGACTAAAGATGTTGAACATTTCTTTAGGTGTTTCTCAGCCATTCGGCATTCCTCAGCTGTGAATTTTTTGTTTAGCTCTGAACCCCATTTTTTAATAGGGTTATTTGTCTCCCTGCGGTCTAACTTCTTGAGTTCTTTGTATATTTTGGATATAAGGCCTCTATCTGTTGTAGAATTAGTAAAGATCTTTTCCCAATCTGTTGGTTGCCGTTTTGTCCTAACCACAGTGTCCTTTGCCTTACAGAAGCTTTGCAGTTTTATGAGATCCCATTTGTCGATTCTTGATCTTAGAGCATAAGCCATTGGTGTTTTGTTCAGGAAATTTTCGCCAGTGCCCATGTGTTCCAGATGCTGCCCTAGTTTTTCTTCTATTAGTTTGAGTGTATCTGGTTTGATGTGGAGGTCCTTGATCCACTTGGACTTAAGCTTTGTACAGGGTGATAAGCATGGATCGATCTGCATTCTTCTACATGTTGACCTCCAGTTGAACCAGCACTATTTGCTGAAAATGCTATCTTTTTTCCATTTGATGGTTTTGGCTCCTTTGTCAAAAATCAAGTGACCATAGGTGTGTGGGTTCATTTCTGGGTCTTCAATTCTGTTCCATTGGTCTATCTGTCTGTCTCTGTACCAATACCATGCAGTTTTTATCACTATTGCTCTGTAATACTGCTTGAGTTCAGGGATAGTGATTCCCCCTGAAGTCCTTTTATTGTTGAGGATAGTTTTAGCTATCCTGGGTTTTTTGTTATTCCAGATGAATTTGCAAATTGTTCTGTCTAACTCTTTGAAGAATAGGATTGGTATTTTGATGGGGATTGCATTGAATCTGTAGATCGCTTTTGGTAAAATGGCCATTTTTACTATATTAATCCTGCCAATCCATGAGCATGGGAGATCTTTCCATCTTCTGAGGTCTTCTTCAATTTCTTTCTTCAGTGTCTTGAAGTTCTTATTGTACAGATCTTTTACTTGCTTTGTTAAAGTCACACCGAAGTATTTTATATTGTTTGGGACTATTATGAAGGGTGTCGTTTCCCTAATTTCCTTCTTGGCTTCTTTCTCTTTTGTGTAGAGAAAGGCTACTGATTTATTTGAGTTAATTTTATACCCAGCCACTTTGCTGAAAGTGTTTATCAGGTTTAGTAGTTCTCTGGTGGAACTTTTGGGATCGCTTAAATATACTATCGTATCATCTGCAAATAGTGATATTTTGACTTCTTCTTTTCCAATCTGTATCCCCTTGATCTCCTCTTGTTGTCTGATTGCTCTGGCTAGAACTGCAAGAACTATATTGAATAAGTAGGGAGAGAGTGGACAGCCTTGTCTAGTCCCTGAGTTTAGTGGAATTGCTTCAAGTTTCTCTCCACTTCGTTTAATGTTAGCTACTGGTTTGCTGTATATGGCTTTTACTATGTTTAGTTATGGGCCTTGAATTCCTATTCTTTCCAGGACTTTCATCATGAAGGGGTGTTGAATTTTGTCAAATGCTTTCTCAGCATCTAATGAAATGATCATGTGGTTCTGTTCTTTCAGTTTGTTTATATAATGGATCACGTTGATGGTTTTTCGTATATTAAACCATCTCTGCATGAGTGGGATGAAGCCTACTTGATCATGGTGAATGATTGTTTTGATGTGCTCTTGGATTCAGTTTGCCAGAATTTTTTGAGTATTTTTCCATCAATATTCATAACAGAAATTGGTCTGAAGTTCTCTTTCTTTGTTCAGTCTATGTGTGGTTTAGGTAAACGAGTAATTGTGGCTCCATAGAAGGAATTCAGTAGCGCTGTATCTGTTTCAATTTTGTGGAAGAGTTTGAATAGTATTGGTACGAGGTCTTCTATGAAGGTGTGGTAGAATTCTACACTGAACCCGTCTGGATCTGGGCTCTTTTTGGTTGGGAGATCTTTAATGACTGCTTCTATTTCATTAGGAGTTATGGGGTTGTTTAACTGGTTTATCTGTTCCTGATTTAACTTTGGTACCTGGTAACTGTCTAGGAAATGGTCCATTTCCTGCAGATTTTCAAATTTTCTTGAATATAGGTTTTTGTAGTAGGTTCTGATGATTTTTGAATTTCCTCTGATTCTGTAGTTATGTCTCCCTTTTCATTTCTGATTTTGTTAATTTGGACACACTCTCTGTGCCCTCTCGTTAGTCTGGCTAAGGGTTTATCTATCCTGTTGATTTTCTCAAAGAACCAACTTTTGGTTCTGTTGATTCTTTCTATGGTCCTTTTTGCTTCTACTTGGTTGATTTCAACTCTGAGTTTTATTATTTCCTGCCTTCTACCGGGGTCCCAGATGACATTAGGTTTTTTCCTCTGACATCAGAAATGTGGGCAGAATGTAGTCTCTTCTGACTTCCCAGATGTGTCTGCCACTCTGAAGGTTTTGCTCTCCCTCCAATGGGATTTGGGTGCAGAGAAGTGTTGACTGACTCCCTTCAGGTCCGGGTGGTCTCTGGACTGCAGGGGACCTTGTCACTGTTATTATACACTTACTGAGGTGACTCTCTGTAACTATTGAGTATAAACAGGCTGATATTCTGAAGAAAGTTAGCTATTCCTTGAGACTGTATTCTGCCTCATTTTAGGCTCCCTTCTCCCAGGTTGTACAACCAACTAGAGCAGTGACAAGCTCCTGTATAATCATATGATATTAGCTGCCTCCAATGACCTAGCTGTTTTTTGATCTGCCAAGTTGTAATTAGGACATGAACAGTACCATGTCCATTATTAAAAGGAAATGATATTTACATGCACTGCAACATTGCATGAAGAAGTTTCCCAAATGCCTAAGTTTTCTATTCCATTGACAGAGCTGTCTGCTGCCAACCATGTACCTAGAGCCTCATGATGTGTACTCTAGGATCTTTTGAGTGAGTCATAGAATATTAAGACTTGTTTTACTGATGTTTGTGCAAGTTATTTAGGCAGCAGCCAGCCATGGACAGATGGAGCATAGCAAATCTTTAAGGAAAAACCCTGAAGACAGCAGCACAGGGACATCTTCTTGTCTGGTAAAACTTCAGGCAGTACTAATGTTCATGCTTTTACTTAGGAGACATGGCCAGATGTGCAATCCTTCACTGATTCATAGATATTGCCAATAGATTGTCAAGGGTTAGCAAAGAACATATTTAGGAAATTAATGAGAAAGACATCTGCTGAAGAAGTGTGAAGAGAGATCAGTCCAGATGCAAGAAGGATCTGAAGATACTTGTGTGCCACACACATGCTCATCCTATGTCACTTCAGCTGAGGAGGAGTTCAATAACCAGGTAGATAGAATGACCCATTATGGGGATAATAATACACTTTCTCCTGCCATCTCTATCAATGCAAATAGGCCAATAAACAAGGTGATCATGGTAACAATGATTGAGGTAAGCTAGGGGCTGGACAACATAGAGTGCTATTCAGTAAGGTTGACCAAGACACTTGGGGGAGCATCCCACAAGCCGTCATGTCTAGCTGTGTGGTCATGGGGAAATGAATTAGTGTCCCTATGTCTCAGTTTCCTCTTCCAAAAAAAGGGTTGCTAACAGCATATAAATCAGAGGGCCATCACAGGAGTCACAGAGTGTGGGTGACAATCTCTATGTCCCTGATGCCAACAGGAGATAAAGGAACTCTGCCCGGGCACTGTATGTACAGGAGTGTGTTTGCTGATGCTTTGCTGTTATGTCCTCATATTGGTTGGTGGTGTTCATCTTCAGTGTGAGGTTGGTCAGCTGGGAACTTAAAGAAAGGCTACCACTCTGTCCTCAGTAGGAAGGCTAGGGTGAGAGGAGCTTGTCTGATCCATAAGCCCCATGTGGCTACAGGAGTTTGGGATCTAACATTGTGCCAGATGTGGCAGGAGCAGAAAGCCTGCAAATGGCAGTGGGTGGCAGAGCCTAGGGCCTGGAAGAGGGAAAGAGTGAGGGAGGAATTGGGGACCTGGTAGTTATAGACACTAGAAAAAGACTCAGCAGAGCATGGGAGCCAGCAGACCTTGAACTGCAGACATTGAAAACTGTGATTCAAGCAAAACCTTGGCTTCGCTCAGTGGATCCTCTCAAATCATTCAGTTTGATTCCATTGATCAACATGCCTGTCTTCATGCCAACGCCATGGAGGTTTATTACTATTGCTTTGTTGCAAGCTTGAATTCAGGGATGTTAGTCCTTCAAGTCCTTTTATTGTATAAGATTTTTATACCTGTACTGGGTGGGGGTTATTTCCATATGAAGTTGGGAATTGCTCTTTCAAGGCCTGTAAAGAGTTGTGTTGGAATTTTAAAGAGATTGGTTTGAATATTTAGATAGGCATTGGTAAGGTGAACATTTAACTTGGTTAATCCTACCAATGCAAGTGCAAAGGAGATCTTGCCATATTCTGATATCTACCTCAATTTCATAGAGACTGGAAGTTCTTGTCCTGCAGGACATTTCCTGGCTAGGTTGAAGTTAACCCAAGATATTTCACATTATTTTTGCTATTGTGAAGGATGTTGTTTCTTAATTTCTTTCTTTGCCCATTTAATATTTATATAAAGGAGGGCTATTTGTTTGGTTTTTCTCTTTGTGTTTTAGTTGGTTTTTAGTATTCATTTTGAAATAATTTAGACAATGGAGGAAAAATGTAAGGTTACAGACATGCTGGGACACAAGTAAGGCAGAATTTGTACACTCTACTTTTGTTTTTGACTTCTCCCACTTTCCACATTGACTTTGAGCCACTCAATAAATAAAAGATGTGTTCAAGAGATCAGTACGCTTCTACTAATCCATGTTCTGAGAAATCATCCCGTCTGCCCATCTGTAATCTGAACACAAAGCACAGGTTATCCAAGGCAGTATTTCCTAAGAGGAGGGAGGAGCCCTTGGTGGGGATAAATAGCCATCGCTGTGCACAAGAGAGAAAAACACACCAGGGCACCCTGAACATCAGGAGTCGGCAAACACAGAGGCTAGTAGCTGGCTGGTATCACCTCTGCAGGTAATGCCCAGAATTCCTGCCTCCAGGTACAGAAGGAACCTTCCCAGGCCTGTGTGGTACTGGCTGTGGACTGCAACATATGTTTGTGGGAGTGGGGAAATGGCTTTGGCTGAGATACTGGGTTAGAAACACGGGACATTGCTATGGTTCATGAAATCTCCTCTTTTGTTTCTCTTGCCTGTGGATGATGCAGATACTGTGGTCTATGCTCATGGAGAGTAATGGAGCCTGCTCCTCTGACTCTACTGGGGAGTTTTGAGAGCTTGCTAGCTTGCCTACTGCTGTCATAGCAAGGGTGACACAGGACTGTTGCCGAATCATGCTGGGGGAGGTGGCCATTGTACCATGCTCACATCACAAAGGAGATTACTGTGGGTATGGGACCCCACTTCCCGCCTAGATCCCAAATGCCATGGCCACACTCAGGGGTTTCGCCCTCAACAAAGGAAGGAAAGAAGGTTCAGTTACTGAGTCAGGGTCTCCTGCTGTACAATCCCAGCAGTCTCTTTACTCTGGAAATAATTTTGGCAGAATTTATTGTTTAGTGCCCTCCGAAGAAATGGGTGCATCAGTCTGAAACAAAAGCACAAGATGAAGGCAGCCAAGTTGTTGTTGAGATCCCTGGCTTCACTGCAGGCATGTCACAGCAATGGGGACAGGTGGCTTAGCACCAGCACACCCTCCTGGGCTCTCTCCAGTTCCCTGTTTGCCCTTCAAGTCTTCTCTGCCCCCACCCTGTCTTCCCTTTGTTCCCTCCTAATTAGTCTCCCTCCTCATATCTCCCTGTTGCTCTTTTTCCCAATTCTCTCTAACTCTTCCTTTTACAAACTTTCCTCTATCCTCTCCTCTCCTGTCCCCTCCTTTCTGTCTACTCTCCCCTCTTTTCTCTCCTCTGTCTTCTCTCTTTCCCCCTTCTTCCTTCCTCCCCTTGCCTCTGCCCACTGTCTTCTCTCTTACCTCCTCTCTCCTCTCCTACCTCTCCTCTTACTTCTCCTCTCCAAAATCCCCCTTCCTCTCTCCTATCTCTCCTTCTTCCTCTGCCTCACCTACATTTACTATGTGTCTTCACTTTACACTTCCAAACAAATGGTCAGAGATCAAAGGTAGATAACCATGATTACTATAGTCTGTCAGGATGAGTGTGGCCACAACTCCAGGGGAATATGAAGGGAAATGAAGCCCCTCGAATGGTTGTAGATACTCCCTACAACCATTCCCAATGCCCACAATAAGCCAGCCACATACCAGTAATGTAACCTGGACCCCTCACCAGGCAGCACAGAGAGGTCTGACAATTTACTTGCTGTGACACAGCCATCATGACAGCCAATATAAAATCTGGTCGAGGTGCGAGAGTCTGGACTCCTGTTTCTTCCCACCAGCAGGACTTCCGAGCCTGAGGTACAAAGCACCATGGGGTTCCCTGGCAGGGCAGAGAGAACCTTCCTTTGTGTGTCCTTCCACTACAGGTTCTCAAAGGTCCAGGATTTCCACACTACATCAGATATCTCTCCTGCTTCCTCTCGACTAACCCTCCCCTATCCCTAACTTCAAGCACCAAAGGAACTCAGGGGACTTAAGATTTCTCAGATTTGAAATTGAAGGGCTAAGATAGGGCCTGTGATAAAAACTGCTCCAAGGATCCTGAGTTTTGCCTAAGGAGGTGGCAGCTACAGGTGGCTCAAGTCCAAAGTGCAGACAAGGCTCATGCCCATTCGCTATTCTGCCTTGCTCTATGACCCTAACATATCCCGTCAAATCACTGAAGCTTGGTTTTGTACTGTGAAAATGGGCTAGTGCAAAAGCATGTCATCTGTGGTAGTAGGGATCATATGATGTAGTGATGGCATGAGTCACCAGAGCACTTCCTGTGGGCAGTCACAGAAGCATGAAGTGGAGTAGAGCAGGGCACAATACCAGCCAGGTGGGAGGACTAGAAGACGGTTGAAGCACCAGGCGTTCCTCCCAGTCTCAACAAATGTGTCTTCTATTTTTCAGCCAGGAGGACAGAGAAGATGGCCTTCATTGCAGCTTTGGGGCTCTTGATGGCAGGGATCTGCCCTGCTGTCCTCTGTGATGGCATACTGGGAAGGGACACTCTACCCCATGAAGACCAAGGCAAGGGGAGACAACTGCACAGTCTCACATTGGCTTCCATCAACACTGACTTCACATTGAGCCTCTACAAGAAGCTGGCTTTGAGGAATCCAGATAAAAATGTTGTCTTCTCCCCTCTTAGCATCTCAGCTGCCTTGGCCATTTTGTCTCTGGGAGCAAAAGACAGCACCATGGAAGAGATTCTAGAAGGTCTCAAGTTCAATCTCACAGAGATCACTGAGGAAGAAATCCACCAGGGCTTTGGGCACCTCCTACAGAGGCTCAGCCAGCCAGAGGACCAGGCAGAGATCAATACAGGTAGTGCCCTGTTTATTGACAAAGAGCAGCCGATACTGTCAGAATTCCAGGAGAAGACAAGGGCTCTGTACCAGGCTGAGGCCTTCGTAGCTGACTTCAAGCAGTGCAATGAGGCCAAAAAGTTCATCAATGACTATGTGAGCAATCAGACCCAGGGGAAGATCGCAGAACTGTTCTCAGAACTGGATGAGAGGACATCCATGGTGCTGGTGAACTATCTCCTCTTTAAAGGTGAGAGTCATCACTGCCTGGGGAGTGGAGGGAGAGGATCTTGGCTGGGTGCCTGTGCTATACAATGATCACTGGAAAGGAGGTGCTCAAAGCCTTGGAGACATGGGTGCCTAACTTCTTGTTACTCACGAGTCTCCTCTTCTGAGGTGTTTCTGGACAATGGTTGTGTCTCCTGGTACATGCTCAACAGAAGCCCTGAGCTCTCAGTCTACAGGAGCTGATTGTTCAATATGACTTAAGCTTACTTACAAGCAGAATGTCATACCTTACATGTTCAGTCCTACCTGTTGGTCAGAAGCCATGGCTACTCCCTGCGGAGTCCCATTACAGGCATTTCTAGTATGTTCCTGTAGTAGAAGTCCATAAGTGCTGGAGAGTCTCTGACTCTAGGAGAGTCCAGGTGAGCTTGGGACTATTTGATCATAAGGAGCCTGGAAAGAGTAACATGGAAGGTAGCATATCCCACAACTAATGAAGAACCTCGTGGGCAGTTACTCTGCAGTACTTCACCCCTGAGCCTTTTCTGTAATGAACTTGTCCCGGGCATGGAGAGGCAGGGACTGGGTAAGAGTCACTAGAGATGTAGTGGTGTGGGCCAGGCAGTGTTCTGTGCTTAGTGTCAGATTGTTTTGTGTAATTTTGCTTTTGTAAAATAACCACCCACTTAGCATGAAAAGTCAGGATTCCCAAGACACATTCCTGAGCCAGACTCTGATGAGATTTAGGTGCAAGATAGATGGAAACTCAGCTGGAAATGTTGTAGGTAATGGTACTGGGGGGAAATCCAGAGATCCCCCATGAACAACATCCTGCTTAATAGAGACCAGGGAGCAAGGTGACCACCCTGAAATTTGTGCCTGACAGAAGGCATAATGTGACCAGACGTGGGGTGAAGAGAAAACTGATTAAAGTTAGTCCAGGTTAGAGTAGGGCGATCTGGGGTTAGAGAAAGAAAATCAAGGTGACAATGGAGAGAAATGTAGGATAGGAGGACAAGAGGACAGAAGACAGAGAACAAGAGCACAGAGGTCAAGATGTCCCCCGACCTGATGTGGGCAGGGGATGGTATAAGCAGAGTGACAGCCTGAAATGTAAGATTTCAGGACATGTCTCTCTCAACTCTCCTCAGGACACTGGGTAAATACTGCTTGGTGTGAGTTGGGATGTATGTTTAGGCTGTGAGATTCCAGGACCAAGAAATGTTCCACTCTAGTCCCACAATGTACACTGGGTGTAGTGGCATAAACTAGAAATCTGGATAAACCTGAGCAGGTATTTGTGATTTGTGGAGACTGCCATGGCCCATAAGGACTTCTTACCCATGATTCAGGCACAGACTGGTCCCGATATGGGGGATGGAAGTCTCTGCTCTTCTCTTTCCCCTAAAACCTATCCTAAAAGCCATTGTCTCCTAGACATGGTTCTCCTGAGGAAGACAGGACCCTCAATTCTCCACAGGCTCACCATCTTCACTGTCTCTCTCTTACTCACTCCACCCCACATCCCTGACTGTGTCTTTAGTCCAGGCAGCCAGGCTAAGGTTTTCAGGATCCGCTGTCTAAACCATTCCTGGAGACAATTCTCATAGCTAGCAGCCTGATCAACTACAAGCTTTATCCGGTTCTGCACATGTCACAATAAAGGACAGTCTGAGTGACTGAAGATGAATGGATGGAAGCCACAGCTCAAAAGCTGAGCCTAGATGGGGAGGAGGTGGAATATTTGTCCTGTGGCTACAACATGATCATTTGCCTCATTTTAGGCAAATGGAAGGTACCATTTAACCCCAATGACACATTTGAGTCTGAGTTCTACTTGGATGAGAAGAGGTCTGTGAAGGTGCCCATGATGAAAATTAAGGATCTCACCACACCCTACATCCGGGATGAGGAGCTGTCCTGCTCTGTGCTGGAACTGAAGTACACAGGAAATGCCAGCGCCCTGTTTATCCTCCCTGACCAGGGCAAGATGCAGCAGGTGGAATCCAGCTTGCAACCAGAGACCCTGAAGAAGTGGAAGGACTCTCTGAGGCCCAGGTGCATGTCCTGAGGACCCAGAGCTGTCATTGATCCCTGTCCTGCTGTTGCCTGATGGCCAGTGACCCTGTGCCTCATTGTCACAGCAGTGTCCTATGTAATGGTGGAGAGTCCCCAGGGGACAGGTGGACTTGAGTTGAATTTCCCTCTGCTGACTATGTGTTTTGGGCCCTGAGTTGCTGTCGATTTTGTTATTCACAGGATCAGATCAGCTAGAATAAGGATCTCAGAGTCCCTCCCTCTAGCAGGCTCTAAGTTACAGGGAATCTAGAATGAGTTGGAAGGCCAAGGGAATTGTGATTGATAGGAGATGAACTCTGAGAATCAGCTCTGCCCTGCGGATCCACTTTATCCTCTCAACACGCATCATTCCCTATACATGCAATACGACTTGAAGACCTACTATGTGCTGTCTGTTATAGACTCTGAAAGTGTATCAGAGACTTAAGCACAAATGTACTCTTCGGCCTCCTCTTGGAATTGAGGAAGAAAGAATGTAGGCATGAAAATTAAATTAATCATCATTTAGTAGGTTAAAACATGAGAAAGGGTGACGTTAAGAAGGGGAGTGTCCAAGGATTAGGAAATCTAGAGTCTGATGCAGTGTGCACTTTAAAATAGAAGATGTTTTAGGGTTGCTGCACCTGGGGAGGATTCCATTTGTGAATCTAGGAGGAAATCATTCCTAGTAAAGGAACAGCTGGGACCAAGTCAGGTTACCTGTCTACTGTTCACACTCTCAGTCACTGATGAATAATTAATGTATCAGAAACAGCAAAGATACGTGGCCTACACATGGGTGGAAAGAAGACTTCACTCCAGGAACACAGTTGTCTATGGAGAGAAGCCTCAGGGACAAGGTGGATTGATGGGGACATGGAGTACAGGGACGCTTACATTGCTATTTTTTATTCTCAGGATTATAAGTGAGCTTCGCATGCCCAAGTTCTCCATCTCCACAGACTACAACCTGGAGGAGGTCCTTCCAGAGCTGGGCATTAGGAAAATCTTCTCCCAGCAAGCTGATCTGAGTAGGATCACAGGGACCAAGAACCTGCATGTCTCTCAGGTAAGACAAGAAACACAGGGTGCCTCACATTGGGTCCTCAATGTGGATGTTGAAGGTCATACGGGCATGTGGGGATGGTTCATGTGTGAGAACACCGACATTTCTGATGTTCCCTAACAAATGTCCATCCTCTACTCCCTGTACCTAAGCTCACCTAGGAGACCATTGTGGGGGAAGAGACTGTAGTTGCTTTATAGAACCATTGATACCAACCTGTGCTATACTGCAGGGCTGCACACAGTACTCTGCAGGGTTACCCAAATGCACTGCAGATCTACCCACAATACACTCCAGGACCACCCACAATACAGTGCAAGGCCACCCACAATAAACTACAGATCTGCACACAATATACTACAGGGCCATCTACAATACACCGCAGGTTCCACCCACAATATACTTCAGGCCAAATCATTCCAAGCCTCAGCTTCTTTAATGCAGTGCTGGGATAGATAGTACTTCTTGACCATCATACAAAATATTAACAGTAAAAGTAATAACCTGAATCTATGGTACTTCTGATGAAAACCCAAGAATAGGAGAGAGATGCCTTAGACGCTCATACCACATCCCTAGCTGCACAGCCTGTCAGTGTCCAGTGTTCTGTCCAGGGCCCACCCAGATCCCTGGGCTCAGATCTGTCCCAGCAGGACATGGCAGTCTGGGAATGTACAGTCATGCCCTCTGCATTGCTGCTGTATGTCCCAAGGAGACTGGAGCAGGAGGGATGCTGAATCCTGCACTGGCTGCCAGCACCGTGGCTGTTCTCTCTGAAATCGTTGGGAATCTGCCTGTGAGGAAACTCCTGCTGCTGCCTACTGCCTTTCTTCAGTTTGTAGTGGGTTTGAGTGCAGCACAGATTCAGACACTGAGCAGACCACAGCATGCTCATCTCATACCCTGAGCAGTGACTTGGAAATCCATGGTTCGAGCTCAAAGAAGGAAGAAAGAGACTCAGCAGCAGAAGAGGCCGGCACTCACTGCTTGCTCCAGACCCCGCTCCTGCCCTCTCTGATGTCCACTGAGTGATGTGTTTCTCTCCCCACAGGTGGTCCACAAAGCTGTGCTGGATGTGGATGAGACAGGCACAGAAGGAGCCGCTGCCACAGCAGTCACAGCAGCCCTAAAAAGTTTACCGCAAACTATACCTCTTCTGAATTTCAACCGGCCATTCATGCTGGTTATCACTGACAATAATGGTCAGTCTGTCTTCTTTATGGGCAAAGTCACTAACCCCATGTGAGTCTGAAGCTCCCCAAAATCTGACAATTCTGCCCAGGATCCTGGAACAGAGCCTGGATGCTGATCTCTGTATATGCCCTGACATACATGCTCTGATTGGCTATTGCAAAGTTGGCTTAGACAGTGACATCAACTATCTCTATGGCTCCCATGTGCACTGGAGCCTTTGGATTGTCAGTGTCAGGCACTTAGGACCCTTGGGAGCATCTACACATGTTTCTGAACTTGGAATCTTTCTTTATTCTTCTTCCCTGGTGACTCCTCTTTCTGTGTTCATACCCCAAACCAAGCCATTGATAAGTCCCAGTAAAGGCTCTGAGAACATCTGTTTTCAGTCTCCACACTCTTGATGAAACTAGGCTAGCCTCTGGGCCAACCCATGAGACTCAGGCCCAGGACTGAGAGGGGAAACTGCTGCAATGAATGTCATTCAAGCATCTGAGAACCTGGTATCATGCTCTTAAGTTATGCTTTCCCCTCTAAAGGCAATGCCACACAGTGCCCCTTGCAGTTTCCCCTGACACTGCCCACATCTGGCACAGTGTTGGAGCTCTAACTCCTGCAGCAGCAAGGGGCCTGTGGGTCAGACCAGATCCTCTCTCCCTAGCACTCCTCCTACTCAGGGCCAAGTGGTAACCTCTCTAAGTTTGCAGCTGACCAACCTCAGAGAAAAGATGAACACCACAAACCAAAATGAAAAGATAGGACCAAAGGGTCAATAAGCATACACCTGCACAGAAAGTGCCCAGGCAGTGTTCACTTAGCTCCTGTTGGAAGAGGTTGCCTCTAGTGAAAACATAGTAGTAGTGATAGTCATTCTCTGACTCCTGTGATGGCCCTCTGACTTACATGCTATTAACATTCCCTTTATGAATGAAAAAACTAAGGCACAGGGAAACTTAGTTTATTTCCATGACTATATATTATGGCTTGTGGCATGCATTTCCAAGTGTCCTAATGCTGGAGGAATAGTTGTGACCTTGTTCTTCAGGCATTATTGTGGTGGGCAGGTGGAGAAGGAATCAGGACTCTGATACTTCCCAGAGAAGAACCAAATAGTCCATAGATCCAGTGACATCTCTGCTGAGGTGAATGCAAGGGGTGTGAGACGGTGCTCAGATAACCACAGAGAATGTTTTGGGCAGGGCAAAAAATAATGAAGCCATTTCTGAGGATCTGAGAGGAAGTGGATTTCTGGGACAATGGAGTAGAGCAGGAGAGGTAGGAATGGCCACAGGGCGGCAAAGAGCCTGACTCCTTAGTGATTCTGGAATAATTTGGAGACACTGGGAGTGTTGGAGGAATTAGACAGTTTCTCACTTGGTAAAGGTACTCTATGAGGTTACAATACCGAGAACTGAGTTGTGAGAGGTGAGGAGTGTTACTAAGGGCATTCAGGTTGGGGCACCTACTGTTCATGGAGAAACTTCGGGGCCTGGAATCACAGCCAGTGATCTACATGAACAGGGACAGCTACACATTCAGTCGAGACTTGCTTGAATATTAAGGCTCCCGAGAACACCCATTGAGCAGTGGCCATGAGGTCATCAGAGAATTGAAGCCCTGTGGGCCACACTCAGGACCCCAGTCCCCAGTATTCTGTGAGCACTGAAGTACCCTACCCTGATGGCCATGATATGAGAGAAGAAGACTCATCTATTGAAACAATCAAATGTCCCAGCAGACTTCCCAATGTGTCTGTTAGGCATCATCCTGAGACTGGGACACCATTTCCATTCAATGAGCACTGACTAGTTCCAGCTCTATCCCTCCATCCATCCTGGATCCATCTCAGGTGTCTAAAGAGCCTGGTGCTGAATGCATCTCCCTCTGCTGCTGTGCTGGTTCTGAAACTTGTGACCACATCTGAGTCCATCTCTTCTGCAATCTAGGACCTAAATATCAGGGATTACTTTTCCTCATTTCCTCATTCCCTGAGTATTGAGAGTTTCTACTTTCTTCTCCATCAACTGTGGCCTTGGTGATGGACCCTCTATAAGGAGAGACCCAGTGTCTGATAAAGATAAGAGATTGTCGGGAGGGAAGATACGCGGCTGAAAACACTGCCATTGAGTGTGGTTGAATACCAAGGAACTTCCTGCCTGGCCCGGTGTTTTCTACATAGTCAATATCCATTTCATTCTAATTCAGGAGTGGGAACCTCCAGTCTCAGACAGGGTAGTGGCAGGGCACAGAGTAGGACTCTGGTGTGGCTTTAAGTTCTGAGGGTCTCTGGTTGTTCTAGTTCTCTACTTGTACTGGAATGCTGATGATAAACATCCTAAAAACTTTCATGCTCTTTCTGAGACTAAAAGGCTGCTGTCTTGGGTGATTGATACTTGTAGCCTAAGAGTGGAGGATTAAATAATGTTGCCTTTGTACTACCTCAGGAGGAACTGAGGGGCTCTAAATTTCAGCCTGCTAGTCAGAAGTCTCAGGAAGAAAAAGGGACACTTTGAAAAGTGAGTATATACCTGTCTCTTGAGAGGCTCTGCCAAATCATGACAAAGCAGAGGTGGACCCTCACAGTCAACAACTGAACTAAGAACAGGGTCCCCATTGGAGGAGTTAGAGAAAGAACTGAAGGAGATGAAGTGGTTTGCAACCCCATAAGAACAACAAAAACAACCAACCAGAGCTCCCAGGTACTAAATCACCACACAAAGACTACACATGGACAGACCATGGCTCCACCTGCATATGTAGCAGAGGATGGCCATGTTGGACACCAATGGGAGGAAAAGCCCTTTGTCCTGCCAAGACTCAACCCTCCAGTGTAGGGGACTGTCAGGGTCGGAGGGCAGGAGGGGGAAGGAGGATGGATGGGAAACTGGAAAAGGGGAAAAGATTTGGAATGTAAATAAAAAATGTCCAATTAAAAAAAGAAAAGTGATTATAGCATTTATAATTATGTTGTAAAGAGTTTCCTATTAAAGCTACCTTTAAAAAAAGGAGGAAATGTTTAAAGATCCTAAGCAGGGCAAGAGAAAATTTCTTCTAAGTGGGGAGAGGGAAAAACATTTTCTTTTTCTCATCTCTTTGTCCTCAGTACTTTTACATGTTTCAGAATAAATTATCACATTACAAAGTTCATGACAAGTTCACACAAAAAAATCAAATCATAAATTGAAATGGAAGTTTACAACAGCAAATGTTTACATGCATATTTACTGTGAGTATTTACATGGCTAAGCATCCATCATCTGTCACAGCTACACAGGTTCACAGAAGGTTTAGAACCATAACTAATTATTAGTGGAGTTTTTATAGATAAACCCAGTCAATATTTTATCTTCTGTCCTAGCACCTATGATAAATTGTTAGTTTCCTTTTTATGACCTTTGGCTAATTCTTTTAAAACCTCTTGAAATGTGCTCTGGTAGGAAAAAGTCTGGTTACTATCTAAGAGCACTTAGCTGTTGACACATGGGAGACTGACAGAACTCTCATTGCAGCTGTGACTATCAGAAAAGGACCTAATAGGAGTTCTGGTATTAAAGAGCTCAATAATCACTGATATAATTTTAGAAATTCTTACAGGATCATCATTAAGACTTAAGAAGTCATTTTTTTTTCATTTTTAATTCCTTCACCTGTTTGATTGTGTTTTCCTGGAATTCTTTCAGGGATTTTTGTGATTCCTCTCTATAGGCTTCTACTTGTTTATTTATGTTTTCCTGCATTTCTTTAAGGGAGTTCTTTATGTCTTTCTTGAAGTCCTCCATCATCATGATCAAATGTGATTTAAAATCAAGGTCTTGCTTTTCTGGTGTGTTTGGATATTCAGTGTTTGCTTTGGTGGGAGAATTGGGCTCCAATGATGCCATGTAGTCTTGGTTTCTGTTGCTTGGGTTCCTGCGCTTGCCTCTTGCTGTCAACTTATCTCTGGTGTTACTTTGTTCTGCTATTTCTGACAGTGGCTAGACCGTCCTATAGGCCTGTGTGTCAGGAGTGCTGTAGACCTGTTTTCCTGTTTTGTTTCAGCCAGTTATGGGAACAGAGTGTTCTGCTTTCGGGCGTGTAGTTTTTCCTGTCTACTGGTCTTCAGCTGTTCCTGTGGGCGTGTGTCCTGAGTCCACGAGGCATGTGACTTGGAGCAGAAAAGTTGGACTTACATCTGTTCCCGGGGCTGAAGTTGCTCCTGGGGGGCTGCTTTTGTGCTCTCCATGAGGGCAGCAACCAAAAGGGCCTGCCCTGCCTTTTCCCGGAACCCTGTGCACCAGGGTTCCAGATGGTGTTAGGTGTTTTCCTCTGAGGTCAGAAATGTGGGCAGAGTGTAGTCTCTTCTGGCTTCCCAGGCGTGTCTGACCCTCTGAAGCTTTAGCTCTCCCTCCCACGGGATTTGGGTGCAGGGAGCTATTGACCGGGTCCCTTCAGATTCGGGCAGTATCTTCTCTCTCTCTCTCTCTCTCTCTCTCTCTCTCTCTCTCTCTCTCTGTCTCTGTGGCTCAGAGTCAACATTGCAAAGATGCTGAGGATGGTAGCCCTGCTCTGCCCTTTCCTATGACAGTTGGGGAATCTGGGTATTTTTGGAACATGGTGAGTAGTCGTGGTGAGGCAGAAACCAACCTTACTAGGCAATGAATAGCCTAGTAAGAGCACCAGTGGAAGGGGAAGCCCTTGGTCCTGCTACGACTGAACCCCTAGTGAACATGATTGTTGCGGGGAGGGCGGTAATGGCGGGAGGATGGGGAGGTGAATACCCATATAGAAGGGGAGTGGGAGGGGTTAGGGGGATGTTGGCCCAGAAACCGGGAAAGGGAATAACAATCAAAATGTAAATAAGAAATACTCACATTAATAAAGAAAAAAAAGAATATGGTATTTACTTCAACAGAATCCAGAGGGGTAAAGAGATAGAGAAACATCATATATATGAGAGACAACAACTATGCAGATGTACATACCATATACATGTATGTGATATGCATATATGCTGTGATATGTGCATATGATGTGATATATGTCTATGTACATTGCATGATGTGATGCATATAAAATGACAGCAAGATGGTTGGGGAAGGAAGCCTGGCTCACAGAC
Organism: Rattus norvegicus; assembly: GCF_021556685.1. Classification (NCBI taxonomy): domain Eukaryota; kingdom Metazoa; phylum Chordata; class Mammalia; order Rodentia; family Muridae; genus Rattus; species Rattus norvegicus. The sequence goes on along the minus strand of NC_141539.1, from coordinate 129,306,875 downwards.
TTCTCTTTGTCAGTATTCAACACGTGTATTTACTATATCTCTGACGAGAGGGCAGCCCAGGACGGACCAGGGCTGTTGTTGCTGAGGTCTATCGTCTTCCTCAAAGTTCATTCTCACTTTTCTGTATCTGAGTGCCAGGTCCTACTCACTAGTTCTTTTCCATCACTAGGTTAATGTGTATCCCCCATCACAGTGTTAAAAACACCAGACCTGGTGTGAATGAGCCATTAGGACATGATCTTAACATTCACAGAGCTCTGTGAAGACAAGAGCAGGGACTCAGGCGGCTCTGACCCTGGAATGAGCAGCAGGCACCCATAGTGTGCACTGCACAGAGGAAAACCAGAAATGGGTGTCAGTTGTGGCTCACAACGTGTGTGTCCCTAGATGTAATCTTCATGGCAGCCTGGAGCAGAAGGATCAAGAGTGTATTAATCACCAAATACAACATTGGTTTCTGCCTCATCACGATTACTCACCATGTTCCAAAAGTACCTAGGCCCCCAGCTGTCATAGGAAGGGGCAGGACAGGGCTGCCAACCTCAGCATCTTTGTACTGTTGACTCTGAGTCAGGTATGGGTTCTTCTCAACCTATGCACTTGTAGAAGTCCAGCCTGCCATACTTCTTCTGCAAACAAACCTCTGTACCAGGGCCATGCTCACCTACTGAGTCCTTTTAGAACCTTGCAAGATTCCTTTAAAACATTCACTTCAATTGAACAAGGGGCCAGGATTTCCCAGCCAGATCATCATGAAACAGTCCACCATGAACTCAAGTTCACTCGCGTGCACACACACACACACACACACACACACACACACACACACACACACACACACATGCGCACACACACACACACACACACACACACACACACAGAGAGAGAGAGAGAGAGAGAGAGAGAGAGAGAGAGAGATCCTCGACTGTGCAGCATAGGTAGGGATGGAGGTAACAGTGTTGAATGCTCACCTTTCACCCTTCCCAGCAATCTCCAGCATGTGCCCACATCCTCTGAAGCGCCTCCACCTTTCCCTCCTCTACACATCTCAGCAGAAGATCCTCCTCAGGGAAGCCTGCTGGAGCTCTCTACCTTCCATGCCTCTGCACTCTTGTTTCAGGACACCTGCATTTACCTTCCCCTCAAAAAATGCTCGTCCTTGCCACCCCCAATACTAGAAAGTAATGTAGGAACTCTTTCAAGATGCTTTCTAAAAAAAGATAGATTGTGGCTATGAGACATTCATAACATTTTGAAAAGAAATTACTTTTCTCGTAGCAGCTGTTGGCAGACCGATGAGATCATCATTGACTGTACTGCCTGGCTGCTGACACATCTCCCAGGAATCACCTGTTATAAGTGGGCTCTGAGAGCATCAGCAAAAGTTTCCAGTGGCCACAGCCATCATCCTGATAATAACTCTCTGCAATCCTCCTATAACCAGGCTCTTCAGTAGTGGCTGCCCTGTCGTCCCGCTGTCCTACCACCCTGCTGTCCTGCCCTTCTGCCGTCCTGCAATCCTGCCTTTCCAGATCTGCTGAAAATGAAACTTCCAGTCCTCCTCCATAGCTCTCCCATGGCAAGGGGCCAACATCTTTTTACTCGATGTTACAGAATACTAGAGAGATGTTTTCTCTATACAAAACCTGAACATACCCCAATGAAAATTTTCCCTCAGTGTATTTATCCAGGGACTTAAATCATTCCAATTTGATATTTGCTGGGCCCTGAGTTACACAGGAGAGAATTCAGTGGCAAGCCAACAAGTAGCTGTCTCCACTGTGCTTCTTCATTAGCTCAGTGAGAAAGAGATTATAGAATATAATGGGTCAATGAGTATACTCTAGTGGCTGCAGGACTTCTTTTCAAATGGGGTAAAATAAAAGTTGGAATGGGTACATTCTCACTATCACCACCACCAGGTCATATAAGAAAAAAAAACCAAGGACAAATTAAATACTATGTTACAACCAAGAGAAGTTTGGCAGAATTCCTGGAAGTATGACTAAGTATGTAATGCATCTGAATTGTATGATACAATAGCATGAAGGATGCAATAGGACAAATACTTCATCTTCACGACAAGCCTTTATAGATATATTCAAATCTGATATATATTTAAATTTTATTTAATTTTATATTTCAATCCTATAAATACATTTGCAAGCATTTACGCGCATAGAATTCAGTATAGAGGAGGCGATATGGATGCCTGCTGTGGGTAATTCTAAACAGGGAAGGACAATGTGAGATTCACAGACCATCAATTCAAAGTGCCAGCTCATCACTATCACATTTATCCATTTTGTGTTATAAACCATCCTACATTTGAGAATATTAGTTATTTTGTTAGTAACTTGAAATAAGAAAAAATTATACATGAACAACTATATGGTTTTACTCAAGTGACAGTAAATCAAATAAAATGTTTATATATATGAAAAGAAAGTGTTGTATGGCAACTGCTAGGAAAAATGCTACCAGGAAGTTGCAGGGTACAATTCTTCCTGCCATGACTGCTGCCCATCTATTTAAGGAGAGGCACAGCGGGGAGCTGAGCAGCTCTTCACTGGACATTACTGCACAAGGCAGGTTTGGCTCAAAGGTTCTGAAATTTAGGCACCTTGGAGAATGCAATGTTTGTAACCAGAGCCCTTCCCAACAAGACACATGTAAGTAGGAGAACAAAAGTGCTTGGAAGAACACTAGACTTGAGATGGTCTATCATCAGCATGGACATACAGAAGCTACAACACCATCAGATCCATCCTTTTGTTTACACCTCCCACAATTAAGACCCAAAGCCAGCAGATCCTATCCTTTACATACATATCAGATCTCAATGCAGAGTAGCAATTAATGAATGAATGCAGGAATATATTAATAAAAGTGGGCATCTGAATATTACTATAATGAGAATGAAGCCTCAGTATTATCAGCAAGCAAGGACATGTGCCAAGGCAGATGGTCATGAACAGAAAAAAACAGACAGGTCCAATTCATGGACGAGGCTCTGATGACAAGAGGCTTCCTGGCAAGCTCAGCTTCTGGATGAACTCTGGGCCCCTCCTATACAGATTTGAGCTAGAGTCCATAAAGTTCCAGACTGCCAAAGGTCACATGGAACTATGACATGAGAAAATATGTTGGCATGACAACAAGTTCTGGCAATAAGTAACCCCAACACAGAGAAAGCACTACTAGAGGGGAATTAGTTTATGATAGTGGGAGATAGAGATAGGTTGGGGAAGTGCCTGTGGTCTGATGCAGGGATATGGATAACTAAGATGAGGTCCTCAAAGTTGGGTACATCAGCCAGCTGGGACATCTGTGAGGAGACATAATAGGCCCACGAAATAACTGTCAGGTGGTCTTCTTGACTGGTCTGCTTCAAATTAATCTGTGACAGACTTACTCTTGTAGAAAAGCCAAAGAGAGTTAATTTTAGGAAAGATTCCTGATATTAATATGTCTTTTCTCTTATTATTAAACATATATAATAACTAGGTATTAGCTCACATCTTTTGAGCATATCTCTGCAGATCTATAAAGATGTACTGTCTTGTAATGATGCTTTATAGACAAATAGATGACTTCTTAAGTCTTAATGATCCTATAAGAATTTCTAAAATTATGTCAGTGATTGTTGAGCTCTTTAATAGTGGAACTGCTATTAGGTCCTTTTCTGATAGTCACAGCTGCAATGAGAACTCTGTTGGTCTCCCATGTGTCAATAGCTAATTGCTCTTAGATAGTAACCAGACTTTCTCCTACCAGAGCACATTCTAAGAGGTTGCAAAACAATTAGCCAAAGGTTATAAGAAGGGAACTAACAATTTATTATAGGTGCTAGGACAGAAGATAAAATATTGACTGGGTTTATCTATATAAAACTCCACTAATAACTTAGTTATGGTTTTAAACCTTCTGAGTACCTGTGGAACTGTGACAGGTGATGGATGCTTAGCCAGATAAATACTCACAGTAAATATGCATGTAAACATTCTCTGTTGTAAGCTTCCATTTCAATTTATGATTTGATTTTTTGTGTGATTATGGTGAAACTTGAAACGTGATCATGTATTCTGAAAGATGTGTAAGTACTGAGGACAAAGGGATGAGAAAAGAGAGAAGAAATTGTTTTCCCTTTCTCCACTTAGAAGAAATTTTCTCTTGTCCTGCTTAGGATCTTTAAATGTTTCTTCCTTTTCTTAGAAATGGGAAACTTTTTACAACTTACTAATAAGAGCTGTAATCACTTTTCTTTTTTATTAAATCGATATTTTTACTTACATTTCAAATGTTATCCCCTTTCCCAGTTTCTCATCCATCCCCACTCCCTGTTCTTCTATGAGGGTGTTCCTCTCCCCGACCTCTCACCCCTTCTTGCCTCCCCACATTGATAGTTCCCTACATTGGGGGTTGAGCCTTGGCAGGACCAAGGGTTTCTCCTATTGGTACACAGCATGGTCATCCTCTGCTACAGTTGGAGCCATCGTTCTGTCAATGTATATTTTTTGTCTGGTAATTTGGTACCTGGGAGCTCTGGTTGGTTGGTTTTGTTGTTCTTATGGGGTTGCAAACCCCTTCAACTCCTTCAATCCTTTCTCTAACTCGTCCAATGGGGACCCTGTTCTCAGTACGATGGTTGGCTGTGAGAGTCCACATCTGTATTTGTCATGCTTTGGCAGAGCCTCTCAAGAGACAGCTATATAATCACTTTTCAAAGTGTCCCTTTTTCTTCCTGAGACTTCTGACTAGCAGGCTGAAGGTTAGAGCCCCTCAGTTCCTGCTGAGATAGAACAAAGGCAACATTACTTAATTCTCCACTATTAAGCGACAGGTGTCAATCACCTAAGCCAGCAGCTTTTTACTCTCAGAAAGAGCATGAAAGTTTTTAGGATGTTTTAGGGATTATCATCAGCATTTCAGTACAGATAGAGAACTAGAATGACCTGAGAACCCCAGAAATTAAAGCCACACCAGAATCCTACTCTGTGCTCCTGCCACTACTCCCTCTGGGACTGGAGGCTCCCACCCTTGAATTAGAATAAAATGGATATTGAATATGTAGAAAATACTGGGCCATGCAGGAAGTTCCCAGGTATTCAACATAAGTTAACGGCAGTGTTTTCAGTCATACATCTTCTCTCACAACAATCTGTTTCCTTTATCAAACACTGGGTCTCCCCTTAGAGAAGGTCCATCACCAAGGCAACAATTGGTGGACAAGAGAGGAGAAATTCTCAATACTCAGGGAATGAGAAGAAGTAGTCCCTGATATTTAGGTCCTAGACTGCAGAAGAGATGGACTCAGATTTGGCCACAAGTTCCAGAGCACATCAGCAGAAGGAGATGCATCCAGCACCAGGCTCTTTAGACACTTGAGTTGGATTCAGGATGGATGGAGGGATACAGCTGGAACTAGTCAGTACTCATTGAATGGAAATGGTGTCCCAGTCTCATGCTGATGACTAACAGACACATTGGGATGTCTATTGGGACATTTGATTGTTTCAATAGCTGAGTCCTTGTCTCTTATCTCATGGCCATCAGGGTAGGGTGCTTCAGTGAATGAATGATCAATGGATTGGAACTGAATGATCTCAGATGACCCACTGAGCAAATCAAAGGTTGATTTGAGTCACAGTTTCAAAGTCAACAGTTCAGCATCTGGTGGTTCCGATGCTGTCCTGAGTCTATTTCCAATGTCTATGACTACCTGGTCTGCAGTTCCTGCCCCTCTCTTTTCCTCCTCCAGGCCATGAGTTCTGTCCTCCAGGGCCTTTTGCTGGATCTCTGACCCTACGCACATATGGAAGTTTTGGAACCAAAATTCCCACAGCTGTATGGAAACTTCTTGCCCTAGCACTCCTACTCAAGGCAGAGTGGTAGTCCCTCTCTATGTTCCTAGCTGACAACCCTCACAAAAAATGAACACCACTAACCAAAATATGAAGAGGTAGGACCAAAGGATTAATAAACACAGAAAATGCCCAGACAGTGTTCTCTTAGCTCCTGCTTGTAGGGGTTGCCTCTAGTGACAACAGGGACAAAGAGATTGTCACTCACACTCTGTGACTCCTGTGATGACCCTCTGACTTATATGCTGTTATCAGCCTCTTCTATGGAAGGGGAAACTGAGAAACAGGGACACTTATTTATTTCCCCCTGACCACACAACTAAACATGATGCTTGTGGGGGATGCTTCCCCAAATGTCTTGGTCAGCCTTCCTGACTAGCACTCCATATTGTCAAGCCCCAAGGTCACCTCAGTCATTATCACCTTGTTCATTGACTTATTGGCAATGATTGAGATGGCTGTGGAAAGAATCAGACAGTCCCCAGAAAGCATCATACTATCAACTTGGTTATTGAGCTCCACCTCAGCTGAAGTCACATTGGATGAGCACGTATGTGGCACACAAGTATCTTCACATCCTTCCCCATCTGGAATGATCTATCCTCATACTTCTTCACCAAATTTCTTTCTCATTAGATTTCTAAATATGCTCTTGGCCAGCCCTTGAAACCTATTGGTGATATCCATGAATCAGTGAAGAATTGCTAATCTGGCCGTGTATCTTCCCAAGCAAAATACATGACCATGAATACTGCCTGAGTTTCTACCAGAAAAGAAGATGTCCCTGTGCTGCTGTCTTCAGGGTTTGCTCTGAAAGAGTTGCCATGCTCCATCTGTCCATGGCTGGCTGCTGCCTACATAACTTGCAGAAACATCAGAAAAACATGCCTTAATATTCTCTGCCTCAGTTAACAGATCAAAGAGTATACATCATGAGGCTCTAGGCACTGTCAATGGAGTAGAACTCTTAGGCATTTGGGAAACTTCTTTGTGCAATGTTGTAGTGCCTTCAGGACCTGCATGTATCAGATCATGTATATATCATATCCTTTAAATAATGACGTGCTACTCTGCATGTCCTAATTTATAACTTGGTGGGTCAAACAACTGCTAGGTCATGACAGGCAGCTTAGATCACATGGTTATACAGGAGCTTGTCACTGCTCCACTTGGTGATGCAACCTGGGAGAACGGAGCCTAAAAATGAGGCAGAATAAAGTCTCATGTGATAGCTAACTTTCTTTAGAATATCAGCCTGTTTATACTCAATGGTTACAGAGGGTCACCTCAGTAAGTGTGCAACCACAAAGACAAACGATAGTGGTTTAAAACAAAACAAAACAAAAACAAAACAAAAAATAAACAAAACAAAAAATAAACAAAACAAAAAATAAACACCCCCCCCATGGTTTTCCATGGAGGCATATAAACCAACGACAATAGTTGGCTGTAATGACTAGTCAGAAGGAAACTCCCTCCCATCAACTCTATCTGGGAGGGACATTCAAGCATAATCCAAGAACAATTCTGTATGCTTTGAAAAACTTGAGGTCACAAGACTTGTCTTGTTTTCTTGGAGTTTTCTCACAAGCATTCAAAATACCCTTAACCTGACTCCATTTGGGAGCAGCCTTCCCTGGGTCCTGGACCTGTTGAAGAGCCTTCACATGACACAGCCCTATAGAAAGTCAGCACCTCTCCACCTCACTTGGTATGTGTAGTGTAGGCCATTCCAGTGAAGAATGTGCTGTCTCTAGAGTCCAAATGTGCCAACTAATACTAACCCTGAGACACTCCATTTGATTCACTATTTTCCCTGATAGAGGCAAACCTAAAAGCTTTTGCTAAGTCTTTCCAATCCTAGTATCCCTCACTCCACAGATCAGGAGTCATTGTCAGAATTCTGACACCTTCAAAATATATTCATCCCAACTATGTTCTGGGACCAGGGAAATAACTAGGAGATGACTTTAGGGATCTACAGTGAGTTGGATTTTAGTCAAAATTCCACTAATCATCTGACCTCACTAAGCCACTACTTTCACTGGAGGACCACAGTGTTTCTTGGGTTTCCTTGGAATCACTGCCAATTTAGAACCCAGGAAAATAATTGTTTCTTGCCCCAAGTATGCATTTCCCCTCGTAAAAGTCTGAAGGTCCCTTTTGTGAAAAACCTGGGAAAAGTGAATACTAAAACTCTTAGATGTTTTTTCAAAGTCCTTCCTCAGGAGGACCCGGTTGTCTTTTCAGTCAGGGGCTCTAGATCTCCACCTGCAAACTGGCTCAAGTCTGGTAAATGGTTCACAGTCCTAGACTCATTTTTGTCACAATTCAATGGAGGCTTTCAATTGTTTGAGGATTTTTCTATTTACATTGATCCAATAAAATGCTTTTTGTATATTGCATGGTTACAAACACCAATAATTAGGTAATACCAATGATAAATATGAGTTATTCCATAATAAAAGTTATTTTGCCTGTTCTACCCATTATACTTAGATCATAGGACATTGATTTGTCTTGGCTGCCCATTTTGAAAATCACGATCATCTTGCCTTTGCTGATTCAGTTCATCCCCTTGGCTCCTGCTATATCAGGGTCCAATAAAACTCATTGCACTGAATTCATCCAACTGAGCAGCAGTGTCTCCAAACCCCAGATCTGTCACAGGGAATGGTGAAAACCAAGTCCTTCAAATGTGGTGGTGTTCCTCTCACCATTTCCTGTATTACGAAATTAGTGAAGAACATCTCTTCTGAGCCTTCCCATTGTGAAGGATTAAGTTTTACACAGCACACCCACTCTAGCATAGCAATTTCTTGAATCTTAAGAGCCCTTCATCAAAACTAAGCCAAGGATTGTCAGGCGTCTCCAACCCTCTTTCAGTAGTGGTTCTTTAGACAAATGCTTCAGTGAATCATATATTTGAACGACACCCATGTTCCAAGTATATGAATTTCTAAAATAAAAGAGAATGTCCAGTAACTGAGCCCATATCAATAACCTCAACTTGATCCTGTTTTGTGATCCTTCCATCATTACTCACACTCTTAAAGTCTGTTCTCACATAAATTCCACAGTCTTCTGCTTCTTTGAATAGATACCCTGGCTATATTATGTCAACTTAACCCTACATAGAGTCATCAGAGAGAGGGAACCTCAATTAAGAAAATGCTTCAATAAGATCTGGCTGTAGGCGAGCATGTGGGGAATTTTCTTCATGCTGTTTGGTGGTGGAGGGCCTAGGTTATGGTGGGTGAGGTCATCTTTGGGATAGTGGTTCTACATTTTATAAGAAATCAGACTGAGCAGGCCACATGGAGGAAGGAAGCAGCACCCCTCCATAGCTTCTGCATCAATTCTTTTTTTTTTTAAAGATTCATTTATTCATTTATTATATATAAGTACACTGTGGCTGTCTTCAGACACACCAGAAGAGGGCATCAGATCCCATTACAGATGGTTGCGAGCCACCATGTGGTTGCTGGGATTTGAACTCAGGACCTCAGGAAGAGCAGTCAGTGCTCTTAACCACTGAGCCATCTCTCCAGCCCCCAGCAGTCGGTGCTCTTAACCGCTGAGCCATCTCTCCAGCCCCTCTGCATCAACTCTTGCCTCCAGGTTCCTGCCCTGATTAAGTCGTGCCCTGACTTCCTTCTGTATTGAACAGTAATATAGAAGTGTACGATAAATAATCTCCTTCCTCTCCAACTTCCTTTTTGGTCCTAGTGTTTCATCACAATAATGGAAACCTTGACTAAGACAACTAGCAAACTCATTGAGCTCTGGACTAGTATTCTTTACTTGGACCCAACTACATAGGAGGCCCCTGACCTTAGCACAGCTTACAGCATCATGGAAGAACCACCCAGGCCATGAAATTCCACAGACAGACAGCATCATCAGCCAAAATGAAAGCCAAGACTTTATCCACCAATATACCATTTGAAAAAAAAAATCTATAAATATACTAAACCTGGTTCTCAGTTTTATCGCTCTGCTTGTGGCTAATTATTTTTTAACTCAAGTGTGTCAATTGAAGATTGATTTATTTTTTTTTTTTCTGCTTAAAAGTTCACCCTGAAAGGAAAATCACTTCTGGACTTGACAGAGAAGGATTAATTTCCTAAGTCAAAAGTGTAAAAGAAAATATTTTTAGGTGGTCGTGGAGAAATTAACTTGGATGAGTTAGTGTTTTGAGAATCTGAGAGTTCAAAGTTCTTAATTTCAACGGGATCCTCTGGAATCTCCATCCTATATCCCAGGATCCCATTCTTTTTTTTTTTTTTTGTTTTTTTTGTTTTTTTTTTTTATTAACTTGAGTATTTCTTATATACATTTCGAGTGTTATTCCCTTTCCCGGTTTCCGGGCAAACATCCCCCTCCCCCCTCCCCTTCCTTATGGGTGTTCCCCTCCCAACCCTCCCCCCATTGCCGCCCTCCCCCCATAGACTAGTTCACTGGGGGTTCAGTCTTAGCAGGACCCAGGGCTTCCCCTTCCACTGGTGCTCTTACTAAGATATTCATTGCTACATATGGGGTCAGAGTCCAGGGTCAGTCCATGTATAGTCTTTAGGTAGTGGCTTAGTCCCTGGAAGCTCTGGTTGCTTGGCATTGTTGTATTTTTGGGGTCTCGAGCCCCTTCAAGCTCTTCCAGTTCTTTCTCTGATTCCTTCAATAGGGGACCTATTCTCAGTTCAGTGGTTTGCTGCTGGCATTCGCCTCTATATTTGCTGTATTCTGGCTGTGTCTCTCAGGAGCGATCTACATCCGGCTCCTGTCGGTCTGCACTTCTTTGCTTCATCCATCTTGTCTAATTGGGTGGCTGTATATGTATGGGCCACATGTGGGGCAGGCTCTGAATGGGTGTTCCTTCAGTCTCTGTTTTAATCTTTGCCTCTCCCTTCCCTGCCAAGGGTATTCTTTTTCCTCATTTAAAGAAGGAGTGAAGCATTCACATTTTGATCATCCGTCTTGAGTTTCGTTTGTTCTAGGGATCTAGGGTAATTCAAGCATTTGGGCTAATAGCCACTTATCAATGAGTGCATACCATGTATGTCTTTCTGTGATTGGGTTAGCTCACTCAGGATGATATTTTCCAGTTCCAACCATTTGCCTACGAATTTCATAAACTCGTTGTTTTTGATAGCTGAGTAATATTCCATTGTGTAGATGTACCACATTTTCTGTATCCATTCCTCTGTTGAAGGGCATCTGGGTTCTTTCCAGCTTCTGGCTATTATAAATAAGGCTGTGATGAACATAGTGGAGCACGTGTCTCTTTTATATGTTGAGGCATCTTTTGGGTATATGCCCAAGAGAGGTATAGCTGGATCCTCAGGCAGTTCAATGTCCAATTTTCTGAGGAACCTCCAGACTGATTTCCAGAATGGTTTTACCAGTCTGCAATCCCACCAACAATGGAGGAGTGTTCCTCTTTCTCCACATCCTCGCCAGCATCTGCTGTCACCTGAGTTTTTGATCTTAGCCAATCGCACTGGTGTGAGGTGAAATCTCAGGGTTGTTTTGATTTGCATTTCCCTTATGACTAAAGATGTTGAACATTTCTTTAGGTGTTTCTCAGCCATTCGGCATTCCTCAGCTGTGAATTCTTTGTTTAGCTCTGAACCCCATTTTTTAATAGGGTTATTTGTTTCCCTGCGGTCTAACTTCTTGAGTTCTTTGTATATTTTGGAAATAAGGCCTCTATCTGTTGTAGGATTGGTAAAGATCTTTTCCCAATCTGTTGCTTGCCGTTTTGTCCTAACCACAGTGTCCTTTGCCTTACAGAAGCTTTGCAGTTTTATGAGATCCCATTTGTCGATTCTTGATCTTAGAGCATAAGCCATTGGTGTTTTGTTCAGGAAATTTTTTCCAGTGCCCATGTGTTCCAGATGCTTCCCTAGTTTTTCTTCTATTAGTTTGAGTGTGTCTGGTTTGATGTGGAGGTCCTTGATCCACTTGGACTTAAGCTTTGTACAGGGTGATAAGGATGGATCGATCTGCATTCTTCTACATGTTGCCCTCCAGTTGAACCAGCACCATTTGCTGAAAATACTATCTTTTTTCCATTGGATGGTTTTGGCTCCTTTGTCAAAAATCAAGTGACCATAGGTGTGTGGGTTCATTTCTGGGTCTTCAATTCTATTCCATTGGTCTATCTGTCTGTCTCTGTACCAATACCATGCAGTTTTTATCACTATTGCTCTGTAATACTGCTTGAGTTCAGGGATAGTGATTCCCCCTGAAGTCCTTTTATTGTTGAGGATAGCTTTAGCTATCCTGGGTTTTTTGTTATTCCAGATGAATTTGCAAATTGTTCTGTCTAACTCTTTGAAGAATTGGATTGGTATTTTGATGGGGATTGCATTGAATCTGTAGATTGCTTTTGGTAAAATGGCCATTTTTACCATATTAATCCTGCCAATCCATGAGCATGGGAGATCTTTCCATCTTCTGAGGTCTTCTTCAATTTCTTTCCTCAGTGTCTTGAAGTTCTTATTGTACAGATCTTTTACTTGCTTGGTTAAAGTCACACCGAGGTACTTTATATTATTTGGGTCTATTATGAAGGGTGTCGTTTCCCTAATTTCTTTCTCGGCTTGTTTCTCTTTTGTATAGAGGAAGGCAACTGATTTATTTGAGTTAATTTTATACCCAGCCACTTTGCTGAAGTTGTTTATCAGCTTTAGTAGTTCTCTGGTGGAGTTAATTTTATACCCAGCCACTTTGCTGAAGTTGTTTATCAGCTTTAGTAGTTCTCTGGTGGAACTTTTGGGATCACTTAAATATACTATCATGTCATCTGCAAATAGTGATATTTTGACCTCTTCTTTTCCGATCTGTATCCCTTTGATCTCCTTTCGTTGTCTGATTGCTCTGGCTAGAACTTCAAGAACTATATTGAATAAGTAGGGAGAGAGTGGGCAGCCTTGTCTAGTCCCTGATTTTAGTGGGATTGCTTCAAGTTTCTCTCCATTTAGTTTAATGTTAGCAACTGGTTTGCTGTATATGGCTTTTACTATGTTTAGGTATGGGCCTTGAATTCCTATTCTTTCCAGGACTTTTATCATGAAGGGGTGTTGAATTTTGTCAAATGCTTTCTCAGCATCTAATGAAATGATCATGTGGTTCTGTTCTTTCAGTTTGTTTATATAATGGATCACGTTGATGGTTTTCCGTATATTAAACCATCCCTGCAAGCCTGGGATGAAGCCTACTTGATCATGGTGGATGATTGTTTTGATGTGCTCTTGAATTCGGTTTGCCAGAATTTTATTGAGTATTTTTGCGTCGATATTCATAAGGGAAATTGGTCTGAAGTTCTCTTTCTTTGTTGTGTCTTTGTGTGGTTTAGGTATAAGAGTAATTGTGGCTTCATAGAAGGAATTCGGTAGGGCTCCATCTGTTTCAATTTTGTGGAATAGTTTGGATAATATTGGTATGAGGTCTTCTATGAAGGTTTGATAGAATTCTGCACTAAACCCGTCTGGACCTGGGCTCTTTTTGGTTGGGAGACCTTTAATGACTGCTTCTATTTCCTTAGGAGTTATGGGGTTGTTTAACTGGTTTATCTGTTCCTGATTTAACTTCGATACCTGGTATCTGTCTAGGAAATTGTCCATTTCCTGAAGATTTTCAAATTTTGTTGAATATAGGTTTTTATAGTAAGATCTGATGATTTTTTGAATTTCCTCCGAATCTGTAGTTATGTCTCCCTTTTCATTTCTGATTTTGTTAATTTGGACACACTCTCTGTGTCCTCTCGTTAGTCTGGCTAAGGGTTTATCTATCTTGTTGATTTTCTCAAAGAACCAACTTTTGGTTCTGTTGATTCTTTCTATGGTCCTTTTTGTTTCTACTTGGTTGATTTCAGCTCTGAGTTTGATTATTTCCTGCCTTCTACTCCTCCTGGGTGTATTTGCTTCTTTTTGTTCTAGAGCTTTTAGGTGTGCTGTCAAGCTGCTGACATATGCTCTTTCCTGTTTCTTTCTGCAGGCACTCAGCGCTATGAGTTTTCCTCTTAGCACAGCTTTCATTGTGTCCCATAAGTTTGAGTATGTTGTATCTTCATTTTCATTAAATTCTAAAAAGTTTTTAATTTCTTTCTTTATTTCTTCCTTGACCAGGTTATCATTGAGTAGAGCATTGTTCAATTTCCACGTATATGTGGGCATTCTTCCCTTATTGTTATTGAAGACCAGTTTTAGGCCGTGGTGGTCCGATAGCACGCATGGGATTATTTCTATCTTTCTGTACCTGTTGAGGCCCGTTTTTTGACCAATTATATGGTCAATTTTGGAGAAAGTACCATGAGGAGCTGAGAAGAAGGTATATCCTTTTGCTGTAGGATAGAATGTTCTATAAATATCCGTTAAGTCCATTTGGCTCATGACTTCTCTTAGTCTGTCTACATCACTGTTTAATTTCTGTTTCCATGATCTGTCCATTGATGAGAGTGGGGTGTTGAAATCTCCCACTATTATTGTGTGAGGTGCAATGTGTGTTTTGAGCTTTAGTAAGGTTTCTTTTACATATGTAGGTGCCCTTGTATTTGGGGCATAGATATTTAGGATTGAGAGTTCATCTTGGTTGATTTTTCCTTTGATGAATATGAAGTGTCCTTCCTTATCTTTTTTGATGACTTTTAGTTGGAAATTGATTTTATTTGATATTAGAATGGCTACTCCAGCTTGCTTCTTCTGACCATTTGCTTGGAAAGTTGTTTTCCAGCCTTTCACTCTGAGGTAGTGTCTGTCTTTGTCTCTGAGGTGTGTTTCCTGTAGGCAGCAGAATGCAGGGTCCTCGTTGCGTATCCAGTTTGTTAATCTATGTCTTTTTATTGGGGAGTTGAGGCCATTGATATTGAGAGATATTAAGGAATAGTGATTATTTCTTCCCGTTATATTCATATTTGGATGTGAGGTTATGTTTGTGTGCTTTCATTCTCTTTGTTTTGTTGCCAAGACGATTAGTTTCTTGCTTCTTCTAGGGTATAGCTTGCCTCCTTATGTTGGGCTTTACCATTTATTATTCTTTGTAGTGCTGGATTTGTAGAAACATATTGTGTAAATTTGGTTTTGTCATGGAATATCTTGGTCTCTCCATCAATGTTAATTGAGAGTTTTGCAGGATACAGTAACCTGGGCTGGCATTTGTGCTCTCTTAGGGTCTGTATGACATCAGTCCAGGATCTTCTGGCCTTCATAGTTTCTGGCGAGAAGTCTGGTGTGATTCTGATAGGTCTCCCTTTATATGTTACTTGACCTTTTTCCCTTACTGCTTTTAATATTCTTTCTTTATTTTGTGCGTTTGGTGTTTTGACAATTATGTGACGGGAGGTGTTTCTTTTCTGGTCCAATCTATTTGGAGTTCTGTAGGCTTCTTGTATGTCTGTGGGTATCTCTTTTTTTAGGTTAGGGAAGTTTTCTTCTATGATTTTGTTGAAGATATTTACTGGTCCTTTAAGCTGGGAGTCTTCACTCTCTTCTATACCTATTATCCTTAGGTTTGATCTTCTCATTGAGTCCTGGATTTCCTGTATGTTTTGGACCAGTAGCTTTTTCCGCTTTACATTATCTTTGACAGTTGAGTCAATGATTTCTATGGAATCTTCTGCTCCTGAGATTCTCTCTTCCATCTCTTGTATTCTGTTTGTGAAGCTTGTATCTACAGCTCCTTGTCTCTTCTTTTGGTTTTCTATATCCAGGGTTGTTTCCATGTGTTCTTTCTTGATTGCTTCTATTTCCATTTTTAATTCCTTCAACTGTTTGATTGTGTTTTCCTGGAATTCTTTCAGGGATTTTTGCGATTCCTCTCTGTAGGCTTTTACTTGTTTATTAATGTTTTCCTGTGCTTCCCTAAGTGTGTTCATGTCTTTCTTGAAGTCCTCCAGCATCATGATCAAATATGATTTTGAAACTAGATCTTGCTTTTCTGGTGTGTTTGGATATTCCATGTTTGTTTTGGTGGGAGAATTGGGCTCCGATGATGGCATGTAGTCTTGGTTTCTGTTGCTTGGGTTCCTGCGCTTGCCTCTCGCCATCAGATTATCTCTAGTGTTACTTTGTTCTGCTATTTCTGACAGTGGCTAGACTGTCCTATAAGCCTGTGTGTCAGGAGTGCTGTAGACCTGTTTTCCTCTCTTTCAGTCAGTTCTGGGGACAGAGTGTTCTGCTTTCGGGCGTGTAGTTTTTCCTCTCTACAGGTCTTCAGCTGTTCCTGTGGGCCTGTGTCTTGAGTTCACCAGGCAGCTTTCTTGCAGCAGAAAATTTGGTCTTACCTGTGGTCCCGAGGCTCAGGTTCGCTCGTGGGGTGCTGCCCAGGGGCTCTCTGCAGCGGCAGCAACCAGGAAGACCTGTGCCGCCCCTTCCGGGAGCTTCAGTGCACCAGGGTTCCAGATGGTCTTTGGCTTTTTCCTCTGGCGTCCGAGATGTGTGTGCAGGGAGCAGTCTCTTCTGGTTTCCCAGGCTTGTCTGCCTCTCTGAAGGTTTAGCTCTCCCTCCCACGGGATTTGGGTGCAGAGAACTGTTTATCCGGTCTGTTTCCTTCTGGGTCCGGCGGTGTCTCTGGCAGGGGTCCTGCCGCTCCTGGGCCCTCTCCCACGGGAGCCCAGAGGCCTTATGCAGTTTCCTCTTGGGCCAGGGATGTGGGCAGGGGTGAGCAGTGTTGGTGGTCTCTTCCGCTCTGCAGCCTCAGGAGTGCCCACCTGACCAGGCGGTTGGGTCTCTCTCTCACCGGGTCTGGGAGCAGAGAGCTGCTGCGGGCCGGGATCCGCGGGTGTGGGACTTCCGGTAAACACAGAACGTGCCCGGTTCTAGAGAAATTCTGCTTCCCTGTGTCCCAAGCTCACCAGGCAGCTTTCTTGCAGCAGAAAATTTGGTCTTACCTGTGGTCCCGAGGCTCAAGTTCGCTCGTGGGGTGCTGCCCAGGGGCTCTCTGCAGCGGCAGCAACCAGGAAGACCCCCATTCTTTACCAATTGATGACCTTACATTAGCTGTTGCCTCCCTTTGAGCTTGGGACTTGAATTTTCACTGTTGTTTAGCCAACCTTATATTAAGAACTTCAGTTTGATTTTCTGTAATGTGAACTCTGTGGCTACTTGAAAGAATATTCTCTCCCAGTGTACGTTTAGAGACCTGTAGGCTATTGGTTCACATCTGGAGCCAGCTGAATTTACTACCAAGTGAATTGTCATCTCTCATCTTATTCTGAGATGCTTTATGTTGGTTAATGTTATCAGGGAGTTGATTCTTTTCCTTTGTCAATTTATCCAAAGAATCTGAGATCAACTTATCAGCAACAACATATCCCTTATTTTTTGTGCAAATTGTCACAGTTTTTTTTTTTCTGAGCTGCTGTTCTAATGCTAAGAAAAGAAACCAAGGTGACCAAGGCAAGTTGCAGGAAAACAGCATTTAATTGAGGGCTTATTTGAAATTTCAGAGGTTTTGTCTATAATAACCATGCTAGAGGGCATTGTAGCAGGCAGGCATGGTGCTGGAGAAGTAGGTGAGAGCCTCAGCCTGATTTGAAAGGGATATGAATATATATATATATATATATATACATATATATATATTTATATATATGTGTGTGTGTGTGTGTGTGTGTGTGGTGTGTGTCTATATATATGTGTGTGATCTATCTATCTATCTATCTATCTATCTATCTATCTATCTATCTATCTATCTATCTATATATCTGCAGCAGTGCCAGAGCAACATATCTGTCCCCTGAATCCCAAAGCCTGTCTGAGAAAGTCTGCCCTAATGAGGGACAGAGGTGAGACCCCCCCACCCCAATACCCATAAAAGCAGGCACCCCTGCAGGGCCCAGCAGAAGTAGGATCTACCTGGGACTGCCTGAGCCCCATCCCACTTCTGGTCTGCACTTTCACCTGCACCCTTGGCACAGCATTGTGTTTGCCCTCCATACCCGACAGCTAACTTGTCTCTTAGGAGGCCTACCCTAAAAAGGGATAGCAATGAATGCCTGCTCTAACCCAGGAAAAACAGCTAGCTCTATCTGAAATGAGGCCTGCAGAAATCTGAGATACCCAGGCCAGTTACCATCACAGGCTACAAATATCAAATGACAAGCACAAGAAAATAAGCCACAGAAGCCAATATAGTTTGGCACTATCAGAACCCAATTGTCCTACCACAACAAGCCCTGGATACCCTAACACACATGAAGAGCAAGCTTCTGACCTAAATTCCCATCTCCTGAAGATGATAGAGATCTTCAAGGAGGATATAAATAATTCCCTTAAAGATATATAAGAAAACACAGGCAAACATGTACTAACCCTTAAAGAGGAAACAAATAAAACCTTTAAAGAAATACAGAAAATAAATTAAAACAGTTGAAGAATATGAACAAAATTCTCCAAGACCTAAATATGTGAATAGAGGCAATAAAGGAAACAAAAATGGAGCTCTGGAAAGGAAAATCTAGAAAAGAGATCAGGAGCTACAGATGCAAGTTGACCAACAGAATAAAAGAGATGGTAGAGAGAATCTCAAGCATAGAAGATGTTGAAAAATCTGTCAAAGAAAATACAAAGTATAAAAAGTTCCTAACCCAGAAATGTCCAGGGAATTTGGGACACAATGAAAAGACCAAACCTAAGAATAATAGGAATAGAAGAAGGTAAAGATTCCCAGTTCAGAGGGCCAGAAACTTCAATAAAGATAACATCCATAACCTAAACAGGTGGCTATAAATACATAAGAAGCCTAGAGAATACTCAATAAATTGGACCAGAAAAGAAAAATTTCCTACCATATAATATTCAAAACATTAAATGTACAAAACAAAGAATATTAAAAGTTTTAAAGGAAAAAGACAACTAACATATAAAGGTGTACATATCAGAATTACACCACATTTCTCAACAGAGACTCTAAAAGCCAGAAGATTCTGGACAGATGACATGCAGACCCCTAAGAAACCACAGATGCCAGCCCATACTATTATAGCCATCAAAACTTTCAATCACTATAAATGGAGAAACCAAGACATTCCATGGAAAACTCAAATTTAGATAATATATTTCTATTAATCCAGATCTACAGAGGATACAAGAAGGAAAATCAAACAGAAGAAGTGAAACTACACCCAAGAAAACACAAAACATTAACTGTCTCACAACAAACCCAAAAAAAGAGTATCACTCACATAATACCATTTTCAAAAACAAGAATAATGGGAAATAACAATTATTTGTCTTTAAGTTCTCTCAGTATCAATAGACTCAATTATCCCAATAAAAAGACACAAGTTATCAGATGGGAAACATAAACAGTATCCATCATTTTGCTGCATACAAAAAACACATCTCAGCAACAGAGGCAAACACTGCCTTACAGTAAAGGATTAGAAAAACCTTTTGTTAAGCAAATGCTCCCAATAAACAATCTGGCATCTCCATTTTAATATAAAATAGAATAGACCTTCTACTAAAAGAAATCAAAAGAGATGGGGAAGGACACTTCATACTCATCAAAAAAAAAGTCCACCAGGACAAACTCTCAATTCTGAACATCTATGCCCCAGATGTTAGGGCACCCACATTCGTAAAAGTTTAGTAGACTTAAAACACATACTGAACCTCACACAATAATAGTGAGAGACTTCAACAACCCATGCTCACCAATGGACAGGTTATTGAAACAGAAATTAAACAGAGACACTCTGAAACTAACGAAAGTTTTGAATCAAAGCAGTTTAACAGATATATACAGAAGATTTATCTCAAAACAAAAAATATATATCTTTTTCTCAGCACTTCATGGACCCTTCTTCAAAACTGATCATATAATCAGACACAAAACAAGCCTCAACAGATACAAGAAGATCGAAACAATTCCATGCATTCTATTAGATCACCAGGGACTAAGACTGGACTTCATTAACAATAAAACAACAGAAAGCACAACATACTTATGAAACTCTATGCAATGATAACTTGGTCAGGGAAGAAATAAAAAAAAACAAATTAAAGTCTTTCTAGAATTCAATGAAAATGAAGGCACAGCATACCCAAACATATGAGACACAATGAATGCAGTGTTAAGAGGGAAAGTTGTAACACTAAATGCCTTCATAAAGTAATTGGAGAGATCCTATACTAGCCACTTAATAGCACACCTGAAAGCTCTAGAACAAAAGAAGCAAACACTCCTGAGAGAAGTAGATAGCAGGAAATAGCCAAACTCCGGGCTGAAATCCACCAATTAGAAATAAAGAGAACAATACAAAGAATCAACAAATCAAAGAGCTTGTTCTTTGAGAAAATCAACAAGATAGATAAACCTTTAGCCAAACTAACTAAAGGGCACAGAGATAGTATACAAATAAAACAGAAACGAAAAGGGAGACATTAGAGAAAGGGAGAAAATTAAAAAAAAATCATCAGATTTTGACAAAAAAATCTATACTTGACAAAATTGGAAAATCTAGATCAAATTGAAGATATTCTAGACATTTACCACATAACAAAGTTATGTCAAGATCAGGTAAGCTACATAAACTGTTCCATAACCCCTCAGGAAATAGAAGTCATCAAAAACTTACCTAAAAAAAATACAAGGCCAGTCACATGCTTTTACTATAGAATTCTAGTACCAACACTTCTCAAATGATTCCACAAAATAGAAACAGCAAAAAAACTTCCTAAGTCATTATGTGTAGAGAGCTGCGACATGCCGCGCCTCAAAGATGGCGCTGGTTTCTGCCTTCCACCCTCCCAACGGTGAGCGCTCCTTGCAGTAAACAAGTCCTTATTTGGCTATGTCTGCCTGGCCTGCTAGCTTCCGCATAGTGACAGCCTATCTACATGACCCTATCTACATGGCTTGCTAGGACTGGCCAGTGCTAGCTATTTAAGTGTGGTGCAGGGCATTCCCCAGGGGAGAGAGAGTCAGAAGAGAGAGTCAGAAGAGATAGAGGTCAGAAGATTGTATCAAGGTTCCTGAGTAAAACTGCTTGAAGAAGATCTCCTGTGGTCGTGTCTTCCTTGGTGGTCGAGGTTGGTTGTGGCAATTATGAAACCACAGTTACTCTGATATCTAATCCACATAAATACCCTACAAAGAAAGGGAACTTGAGAGCAGTTTTGCTTATAAATATCAATGCAAAAATACTCTATAAAATTTTTGCTACCTGAATCCAAAAGCGTTTCAAAAGTATCATTTCTCATAATCAAGTAGGCTTCATCTCAGATATGTGGGGATGGTTTAATACATGAAAGGCCGTGAACTTAATCTACTGTATAAGCAAACACAAAGAAAAAAAAACAACTCATGATATCTCATTATATGCTGAAAAAGCCTTTGACAAAATACACCACCTTTCATGCTAAAAGTCTTGGAGTGATTAGGCATATTTGGCACATAGCTAAAATAAATAAGCAACATACAGCAAACCAACAGCCAACATCAAAGTAAATGGAGAAAAATTGAAACAATCCCACTAAAATTGGGGACAAGAAAAGGCTGCTCACTCTCTCCTTATCTATTCCATACAGTACTTGAAGTTCTATCCAGAGCAATTAGGCAACAAAAGTAGATCAAGAGGATACAAATTGGAAAGGAGGTCAATATATCCCAATTTGCAGTTGACATGATAGTTTACATAAGTGACCCCCAGAATTCTACTAGAGAACTCCTATATCTGATAAACAACTTCAGCAAAGTGACTGGATATAAAATTAACTCAAACAATTCAGGAGCCTTCCTCTACTCAAATGATAAACAGGCTGAGAAAGAAATTAAGGAGACAACACCCTTCACAACAGCCACAAATTATATAAACTATCTCAGGGTAACTCTAACCAAGCCAGTGAAAGATCTGTGTGACGAGGACCTCAAGTCCTTGAAGAAAACAACAGAAGACCTCAGAAGATGGAAAGATCTCCAATGCTGATGGATCTGTAGGATTAACAGAGTGAACATGGATACCTTACTGAAAACAATCTACAGATTCAATGCAATCCCCATCAAAAGTCTAATTCAATTCTTCACAAGCTTGGAAAGAGCAATTCTCAACTTCATATGGAAAAACAAAAAGTTCAAGATAGTGAAAAGAATTCTCAACAATAAAAGAACTTCTGGTGGAATTACCACCCTTGACCTCAAGCTATACAGGACAATAGTGACTAAACCCACGTGGTATTGGTACAGACAGTCAGATCAATCAATGGAATAGAATTGAAGACCCAAAAATAAACCGGCACACCTATGGACACTTGATTACCACAAAGAAGCCAAAACCATTATGTGGAATAAAGAAAGCATCTTTAATGGTGCTGGTCTAACTTGTCTGCATGTAGAAGAATGCAAATGAATCCATATTTATCAACTTGCACAAAGCTCACATCCAAGTGGATCAAGAAACTCAATATAAAACCAGATATTCTGATTCTAAGAAAAGAGTAATTGGAAAATATCTTCAAATGCATTGCATAGGGTGAATATTCCTAAACAGAACACCAATGGCTCAGGCTCTAAGATCAACAATTGATGAATGGACCTCATGTAATTGAAAAGCTTTTGTAAGTCAAAAGACACCATCAATAGGACAAATTGGCAACTTATGGATTGGGTAAAGATCCTCACTAACCCTACACCCGATTGAGGGTTACTATTCAAATTATATAAAGGATTCATAAACTCCAAAAAACCCCTCAAATAACCCAATTAAAAACTAAAATAAAAAAGCCAGGATAGTTACTTTAGTTAATTTTATATCCAGTCACTTTGTTAAAGATGTTTACCAACTGTAAGGGTTTTCTGGTAAAATTTTTGGTCACACTTATGTATAATATATCATCTATGAATATTTATATGTTGACTTCTTCCTCTCCAGTATGTATTCTATGATCTCCTTTAGTTGTCTTAATATTCTAGCTAGAACTTCAAGAACTATTTTGAATGGTTCCAAAGATAGTGGACAGAGTTTTCCACGATTTTAGTGGAGTTGTTTTATGTTTCTCCCTTTAATTTTATGTTGGCGGTTGGTTTGGTGTATATTGATGTGTAGGTATGCACCTTGTACTCCTGATTGATCTGTGAGGGTTAGTTAGTATTTTTCCACCAGCCTCAGACAGCTCCTCCCATCAGAAAGGGAGTGCAGCAATTGTGTCTGGGGCAGTTCCTGAGGTCACCAGGTGTCCTGTCTTCATAGCAGGACTGTCTTAACATTATCTAAAGGAATGCATTTCAAGGATCCCAATGCTGCCCTGGTTTGTAGCAACCTAAAGATCACCCAATGCCCCTCTATGCCCAATTTCTATCACTGTAGCCGCCCTTTATGAAATGTATAAAACTGTACTTTATGGATTGTTCAGGGTTGCCTCTCCAAGAAGTAGAAGTACCCCAGCTTGCTGGAATAAAAATAAAAAAAAATCCTCGTGCTATTGCAGTGGTCTCACATCTCATTCACGGAAATCTCCTAGCAATTAAGACTCAAATCGAGTCTTACATTTGGTGCATTGGCCAGAAATCAAGACTCCCAGGAGGAGATGTAAGAGGATGGTGAACGGAGGACTCAGTCCTGAAGGTCAAGTACCATGGTTGTCTTGCTTGTTTGTTACCTTCTAACTCTCATGTCCCTTCTTTTTCTCGGTTTTGGTTGTGCTCTTGAGTGTCTGTAAGGCTCACGGAGCCCCTGGTCTGGTGCAGTCGACTGCAGCAGGTAGATATACCTAATGCTGTGACAATGGGGAGTCTGGGGGATGCTTCAGGCCCTCTCTGTGGAATTTGTTTGACTCCATATCAGCAGGAGCTGGCCGAGTCACCAGTTAGACTACCTGAGATCTGGTTTGGTGTGTGCATCCTGTTTGCTATCTGTCTCTCTGTGTGTTCCCGTTTGCCATCTGTCTTTTTGAATTTTTTTTTTTTGACTTGGGCTAACAAAATTTTTGGACACAGGACAAGGAATCAACCCCCTTGAGTCTGACAATAGGTCATTGGAATGAGACTAAGGGACAACCTAACAATCTTTTGGTGACCATTAGAAAGGGAAAATCATCTCAGTGGCCTGCATTTGAGGTCAGATGGCCCACCACTGGGACATTTGATCTCTCTGTCATAAATGCAATAAAAAGGAAGGTATTCAAGGCTGCCTCGACTGGCTACCCTGACCATGTCCCCTACATTATTGTCTGGGAGGACTTAGTAATCATCCCTGCTCTATGGATCAGGCCTTTTCTACCCATCAAGCCTACGAAATCATGGCCATATGAGAACAGGAGGACCCCCACCCTCAGAAGGAACCACAGAAGGAGATTCCACATCTCTTTCTGGAACCTCCACCTCCATACCCCACAGCAGCTGTACACATGACCCTACCCAAATAAGCTGAGGGGTCTGAAGTGCTGCCAGCCCCGGCACCTTTAGGACTCTACCCTCCCTTTCCCTGACCAGGAGGGGACCCTGGACCAGCAATGGGAACTTGGAGTAGGAGAGCCACCTCCCCTGATACAATGGTGACATTCCCCCTTTGAGCCTATGGGCTTGCAGATGTGGATGGGAACCAGGTCATGCAGTACTGGCCTTTTTCCTCTTCAGATTTATATAACTGAAAGGCACAACACCCGCCCTTCTTGGACAACCCCAAGGGATTCACTAACCCGATAGAATCAATTCTCTTTACCCATCAGCCCACCTAGGATGATTGTCAGCAGCTCCTCCAGGTCCTCTTCACCACTGAGGAGGAGGAATGTATTCTCTTAGAAGCCAGGAAAAATGTTCCGGGAGCCAACGGGGACCTCCACCCAGAATCAGGCTGACATTGACAATGGATTTCCCTTCAGGAGACCAAATTGGAACTATAATTCAGCTGAAGGTAAGGAGCACCTAAAGGTCTTCTGTCACTCTCTGCTGATAGGTATCAGGGCTGCTTCCCATAGGCCTACTAATTTGACTAAGGAAAGAGAAATGAGTTATGGTTTTGATGAGTCCCCAGCCATCTTCCTGGAGCAGCTAATGGAAGCACTCTGTCAGTATACACCCTATGACCCTAGCAGTGAAGAGCACGAGACTACTGTGACCATGGCTTTCATAGATTAGGCCAGTAGGGACATTAAAAAAAACTTCAGAGATTGGACAGCCTGCAGTATAAGTCTTTGAAGGATCTGGTGCAGGTTGCTGAGAAAGTTTTCCATAGTCGAGAGACAGAGGAAGAAAAAGAAGAGCGAAGACAGAAAGAAGAAGAAGAAGAAGAGAGAGATTAAGAAAGAAAAACACCAGGAGAAAAATTTACAGAGAATTTTGGCAACAGTAGTGAGGGAAAGAAGAGAGGCTGGGCCCCAAACCTGGGAGAAGGCCACTTGACAAAGACCAGTGTGCAGACTGTAAGGAATGGGGCCATTGGGCCTGGGAATGTCCCATTAAAAAGAAGGCAGGGAGGGAGGACACGGCTTGGGAGAGGCACTCCCCTACCCCAAAAGTGCCAGCCCTGGGTGAGGAAAATGACTAGGGAGAACAGGGTTCAGATCCTCTCCCTGAGCCCAGGGTAACCTTGAGAGTGGAGGGGAAAGACACTCAATTCTTGGTGGACACTGGAGCACAGCATTTTGTTCTGCTCCAGGTGGATGGACCTATCTCCAACAAAAATTCTTGGATGCAAGGGGCCATGGTGATGAAACATTATACATGGGCTACCAGAAGAGCAGTTGATCTAGGTGTGGGCTGGGTATCCCACTCATTCATGGTTATCCCCCATTTCTGATACCCACTACTTAGGTGAGATCTCCTCACAAAGATGGGGACCCAAATTCATTTCCTTCCAGACAGACCACAATCGAAGGGACCAGATGGCAAGCCCATCAAAGTCCTCACAGTTAGGTTAGAAAATGATTACAAATTGTTTGAGTCTCCCCTTGAAGGACCAGTACCCCTGGACACCAACTGGTGGCTAAAGACCTTTCCCCAGGCATAGGCAGAGACAGCAGGGGGTCGGGAAGGCCGCACACCAGCCCCCCCATACTTATAGAACTCAAGGCCCAGGCTACCCCAATCTCAGTGCATCAGTACCCTGTGTCTCAAGAGGCCTGGGAAGGCATTAAACCCCATATCTACAGGTTCCTACTATTTGATATTCTGTGCAAATATCAATCAGCCTGGAACATGCCCTTTTTGCTGGTTAAAAAGCTGGGCACCCAGGATTATTGTCCAGTACAGGACCTCTGAGAGGTCAACCGATGTGTGGCCAATTCTACATCCTATGGTCCCTAACCCTTACACCCTACTGAGCTCTCTGCCACATTTTAGGACTTGGTACACTGTCTTAGACCTGAAAGACACATTTTTCTGCTTGCTGTTAGCCCCCAAAAGGCAAGAATTATTTGCCTTTGAATAGAAAGACCCTGAACTAGGCATAACTGGTCAGTTAACCTGGACACAACTGACCCAGGGTTTCAAAATTTCACTTGCCATTTTTGATGAGGGTCTTCATTAAGACCTGACAATCTACACGGGAGCCAACTCTCAGGTAACTCTTGTTCAGTACTGAGATGACCAATTAGTAGCAGCTGATAGTAAGGCTTAATGCCTTGAAGTCATCAAGCCCCTACTGTTGGAACTGGGGAGATTGGGTTACTGTCCTTGGCAAAGAAGGTCCAAATTTGCCAAGGTCAGGTAAGTTACCTAGGTAACCTACTAAAAGATGGCCAACAGTGGCTGTCCGAGGCCTGAAAGGAAACCATCCTCCATATTCCCCTGCCAACAAAACCTAAGCAAGTGAGAGAATTTCTAGGCACTGCTGGGTTCTGCGGGCTATGGATTCCTGTCTTTGCAGAGATGGCAATCCCCCTCTAGCTCCTCACAAAAAAAATGGGCTACCGTTTTCAAGGGGGGAGAGGGAACAAGAAGCCTTTGATGCTAGCAAATTGGCCCTGATGACAGCACCCGCACTGGGGCTTCTGGACATCTTGAAACCTTTCTGTCTGTCTGTAGATGAGAACAAGGGCATAGCAAATGGGGTACTCACCCAAAAATTGGGCCCCTGGAAAAGACCAGTGGCCTATTTGTCCAAAAATCTGAACCCAGTGGTGGCTGGATGGCCAGCCTGCCTCCTCATAGTAGCGGCTATGGCTGCTCTAGTCAAAGATGCAGATAAACTGACTTTGAGCAAGGATCTGACGGTAACAGCACCACACGCCTTAGAGAGCAAGATCCGGCAGCCCCCAGACAGTTGTCTGACTAATGCCCGTATGACTCACTATCAGACTCTGTTACTGAACTCAGACCAGATCACCTTCACCACGCCGGCAGGTTCAACTTGGCAACCCTGCTACCAGACCCAAACCTGAACACTCACCTACACAATTGTCAGCGGATATTAGCAGAGGCCCATGGATGGTGCAAAGACTTGTCTGACTGGCCGTTAGCTGATGAAAATGCTACCTGGTTCACGGACGGGAGTAGCTACCTGGTTTACAGCCAACGACAAGCCGGGGGCTGTGACTGTGGACAGTCTTCAGATTGTGTGTGCTAGGTCACTGACCCCGAGGACATTTGCTCAAACAGCAGAACTGATTGCCCTGACCAAGGCATTAGAATTGGGGACAGGCAAGAAGGTAAACATCTACAGCCAAGTACATGGGGCCATATGCCAGCAAAGGGGGCTCCTGACATCAGACAGAAAAGAAATTAAGAACAAGTCTGAGTTTACGGCACTCCTATCGGCTCTCCACAAACCCTGGTCCACTGCCCTGGTCACCAGAAGGAATGGACCCATAGCTAGAGGGAATAACATGGCCAACCGAGTGGCCAAGGAAGTAGCCCGGGGGAGAGGTTGCCTCTATCCTTGTACAAAAAGAGGCAGTAAGGAAAAGGCTTGGGATTGGACTGAAGGATGACCTCGCCTCTATTACAGTGAGGAGGAGGTAGCCCAGATTTCTAGCCTTCCAGCCAATTACTGTCTAAAAGACAAAGGGCAATGGTACACCTGAAAAGGTAAACTCATACTTCCTCGAGACCACGCTTTGGACTTGATTGGTCAGAAGCACCAATGGTCACATGTAGGGAGCAAAAAATTAAATAGAAGCAGTTAAAGGGTTAAAGACTTACATTGTGGACTTAAGAGCCCTAATGGAGAAAGTGCTAAGACAATGTGAAGTTTGTCAGAAAGTAAATGCTTGCAAGACTAAGACAGAAAAAGGAAAGAGGCCTAGGGGCAATAGACCAGAAGTTTACTGGGAAATAGATTTCAGTGCGGTTAAGCCTTGGAAATATGGCTACAAGTATCTTCTAGTATTTTTAGATACTTTCTCAGGATGCGTCGAAGCCTTCCCTACCAAACAAGAGACAGCTACAGTGGTGGCAAAGAAATCTTCCCCCAGTTTGGGGTCCCCAAGGTAATTGAGTCAGACAATGGCCTGCCTTCATGCCACAGGTAAGCCAGGGATTGGCAAAACTACTGGGGACCAATTGGAAGCTACATTGTGCCTATCATTCCCAGAGCTCAGGGCAGGTAGAGAGGATGAGTAGAACTTTTTAAAAGAGACCTTAACCAAATTGACCTTAGAGACTAGCGCAGACTGGGCTACTTCCCTTAGCCTTGTTCTGTGCTCAGAACATCCACTCTCCCTTCAGTCTAACCCCATTTGAAATCCTATATGGCACCCCACCACCTCTGACAAACATTGGTGACAACATAAAAGTCACCTGCGTTGGCAATTGTGACCTCTACTTGAGACTCCTGGCCCTACAATCTGTGCAACAGGAGATCTGGTCCAAATCTTTCTTCTCTTTACACTCCAGGAACTCTAGAGACCCCTCATCAGTTTCAAGTGGGTGATGTTTTGGTGCCACCGGGTGTAGTATCTGGAACTTCGCTCGAAGGGGCCATATTTAGTGCTGCTCACCAGCGGTAAAAGTTGATAGGATTGCAGCCTGGATCCACACATCCCATGTGAAGCTAGCATCTAAATTGTCCCCTCCTGGCAATAATCGTTCCTGGAGTCTGCAGAAAACTGAAAACCCCTTGAAGCTCAAGATTGTCAAAGAATTGTGAACCTGCGAGACTATCTTGGTTCCTGACTGTAACCCTCTGTTCTCTGGTTAGATCTACTACAGAAAACCCAACCCCCATGCCCCTACTAGACTCACCTGGGTAGTTTCATCAGCCACTGGGGATGTTATATGGTCTATCTCAATGGAAGCTCCCCCTTATACCTGGTTGCCCACTTTGACTCCTGACCTTTGAAAATTGGCCACCAGACTGGACACATGGGATATCCACACCCAGGAACCAGGGGAGGGACTACCTGAATGCAAAGGAAAACACACATGCTCTCCAAAGCCCTCAAGGAGATCAACACTGCCCTGGTTTATAATGACCTAAGGCTCACCAATGCCTCCATATGCCCAATGTAACCAGCCCTTTATGAAATGTATAAAACTGTACTTTATGGATTGTTTGGAGTCACCTCTCCTCAAGAAGTAGGCAGACTCCAGGTTTCTGGAATAATAAAAAATTTCCTCGTGCCATTGAATCGGTCTCTGGTGTCACATCTCATTCATGGAAGTCTCCGGGTAATTAAGACTCAGGTTGAGTCTATCAGATCCAAGATTTCTATCATGAAAGGGTGTTGGATTTAGTCACAGGTTTTTTACAGCATGTAATGAGATGATCATGTGATTTTATTTCTGTTTGTTTCTATGGTAGTTTATTTTGATGGATTTTTTTTATATTGTGCCATTCCTGAATCAGTGAAATGAATCCTATTTGACTGTGGTGGATGATGTTTTGGATATATTCTTGGATCCAGTTTGTGGTTAATTTATTGAGTATTTTTGCATCAATGTTCATAAGGGAAATTGGTCTGAAATTCTTTCTTTGTTGCGTCTTTGTGTTGACTAGGTATCAGGGTGACAGTTGCTTCATGAAGCGAGTCTGGCAATGTTCCTTCTGTCTCCATTTTATGGAGTAAGTTGAGGAGTACTAGTTTTCGCTCTTCTTTGAAAGTCTGATAGAATCCTGTGTTAAAACCATTTTGTCCTGGACTTTTTTGGTTTTGAAACTTTTAATGAGTACTTCTATTTCCTAACAGATTATAGGACTATTTAAGTAGTTTATTTGATCCTGATTCAACTTTGTTAAGTGGTATATATCTAGAAGATCATCTATTTTATTTAGATATTTTAAATTTTGTTGAGTAAAAGGCTTTTGAAGTAATGATTCTTTGGATTTCTTCAGTGTCTGTTGTTATGTCTCCCTTTTCTTTTTTGATTTTGTTATTTTGGATTCAGTCTCCCTGCCTTTTAGTTATATTGGCTAAGTATCTATTTTATTTATTTCTCAATAAAACCAGCTCTTGGTTTACTTTATTCTTTGTATTGGTTTTTTTGTAATTGACTGATTTAAGCTGATTGTTTGATTTTTTTAATGCCATCTACTCCTCTGTGGAGTTATCGCTCCTTAAGCTTTCAAGTTTACTTTTAAATTGTTACACTGTCATCTGTTCAGTTTCTTTATAAATGGATTTTGTGGTATGCACTTTCCTCTTAGCACTGCTTTCCTTGTGCCCTGTATGTTTGGGTATGTAGTGCGCTCATTTTCAATGAATTCTACAATGTCTTTAATTTCTCCCTTTATTTCATCCGTGACTTAGTGATTATTGAGTTGAGAGTCATTCAGTTTCCATAGTCTGCAATCTTTCTGTTGTCTCATTTGTTGAAATCCAGCTTTAAAGCATGGCATTCTGATAAGATACAAGGGGTTATTTCTATTTTCTTGTATATGTTAAGGCCTGCTTTGTGACAGACAATATGACCAGCTTTGGAGACAGTTCCCTGAAGTGCTGAGAAGAATGTATATTCTTTTGTTTGGGTGAAATGTTAGATATGTTAGGTCCATTTGATTAACAACATCTTTTAGTCTTATTATTTCTCTCTTTAGTGTCTGTTTCAAAGACTTGCCTATTGGTAAGAGTGGGGTGTTGAAGTCTTCCACTATTTTTTTTTATTTTCTTTTTTTTTCAGCTAAATCTTTTTTTTTTTTATTAACTTGAGTATTTCTTATTTACATTTCGATTGTTATTCCCTTTCCCGGTTTACGGGACAACATCCCCCTAACCCCTTCCCCTCCCCTTCGTTATGGGTGTTCCCCTCCCCATCCTCCCCCCATTACCACCCTCCCCCCAACAATCATGTTCACTGGGGGTTCAGTCTTAGCAGGACCCAGGGCTTCCCCTTACACTGGTGATCTTATTAGAATATTCAATGCTACCTCTGAGGTCAGAGTCCAGGGTCAGTCCATGTATAGTCTTTAGGTAGTAGCTTAGTCCCTGAAAGCTCTGGTTGGTTGGCATTGTTGTTCATATGGGGTCTTGAGCCCCTTCAAGCTCTTCCAGTTCTTTCTCTGATTCCTTCAACAGGAGTCCTATTCTCAATTCAGTGGTTTGCTGCTGGCATACGCCTCTGTGTTTGCTGTATTCTGGCTGTGTCTCTCGGGAGAGATCTACATCCGGCTCCTGTCGGCCTGCACTTCTTTGCTTCATCCATCTTGTCTAATTGGATGGCTGTATATGCATGGGCCACATGTGGGGCAGGCTCTGAATGGGTGTTCCTTCTGTGTCTGTTTTAATCTTTGCCTCTCTATTCCCTGTCAAGGGCATTCTTGTTCCCCTTTTAAAGAAGGAGTGAAGCATTCACATTTTGATCATCCGTCTTGAGTTTCATGTGTTCTAGGCATCTAGGGTAATTCAAGCATTTGGGCTAATAGCCACTTATCAATGAGTGCATACCATGTGTGTTTTTCTGTGATTGGGTTACCTCACTCAGGATGATATTTTCCAGTTCCAACCATTTGCCTACGAATTTCATAAAGTCATTGTTTTTGATAGCTGAGTAATATTCCATTGTGTAGATGTACCATATTTTCTGTATCCATTCCTCTGTTGAAGGGCATCTGGGTTCTTTCCAGCTTCTGGCTATTATGAATAAGGCTGCTATGAACATAGTGGAGCATGTGTCTTTGTTATATGTTGGGGCATCTTTTGCGTATATGCCCAAGAGAGGTATAGCTGGGTCCTCAGGTAGTTCAATGTCCAATTTTCTGAGGAACCTCCAGACTGATTTGCAGAATGATTGTACCAGCCTGCAATCCCACCAACAATGGAGGAGTGTTCCTCTTTCTCCACATCCTCGCCAGCATCTGCTGTCGCTGGAGTTTTTGATCTTAGCCATTCTCACTGGTGTGATGTGAAATCTCAGGGTTGTTTTGATTTGCATTTCTCTTATGACTAAAGATGTTGAACATTTCTTTAGGTGATTCTCAGCCATTCGGCATTCCTCAGCTGTGAATTCTTTGTTTAGCTCTGAACCCCATTTTTTAATAGGGTTATTCGTTTCCCTGCGGTCTAACTTCTTGAGTTCTTTGTATATTTTGGATATAAGGCCTCTATCTGTTGTAGGATTGGTAAAGGTCTTTTCCCAATCTGTTGGTTGCCATTTTGTCCTAACCACAGTGTCCTTTGCCTTACAGAAGCTTTGCAGTTTTATAAGATCCCATTTGTCGATTCTTGATCTTAGAGCATAAGCCATTGGTGTTTTGTTCAGGAAATTTTTTCCAGTGCCCATGTGTTCCAGATGCTTCCCTAGTTTTTCTTCTATTAGTTTGAGTGTGTCTGGTTTGATGTGGAGGTCCTTGATCCACTTGGACTTAAGCTTTGTACAGGGTGATAAGCATGGATCGATCTGCATTCTTCTACATGTTGACCTCCAGTTGAACCAGCACCATTTGCTGAAAATGCTATCTTTTTTCCATTTGATGGTTTTGGCTCCTTTGTA
Source organism: Rattus norvegicus (assembly GCF_021556685.1). Classification (NCBI taxonomy): domain Eukaryota; kingdom Metazoa; phylum Chordata; class Mammalia; order Rodentia; family Muridae; genus Rattus; species Rattus norvegicus. Next base: position 129,274,206 of record NC_141539.1, on the reverse strand, counting down.
AAAAATCAAGTGACCATAGGTGTGTGGGTTCATTTCTGGGTCTTCAATTCTATTCCATTGGTCTATCTGTCTGTCTCTGTACCAATTTTTATCACTCGTTTTTATCACCATTGCTCTGTAATACTGCTTGAGTTCAGGGATAGTGATTCCCCCTGAAGTCCTTTTATTGTTGAGGATAGTTTTACCTATCCTGGGTTTTTTGTTATTCCAGATGAATTTGCAAATTGTTCTGTCTAACTCTTTGAAGAATTGGATTGGTATTTTGATGGGGATTGCATTGAATCTGTAGATCGCTTTTGGTAAATGGCCATTTTTACTATATTAATCCTGCCAATCCATGAGCATGGGAGATCTTTCCATCTTCTGAGGTCTTCTTCAATTTCTTTCTTCAGAGTCTTGAAGTTCTTATTGTACAGATCTTTTACTTGCTTGGTTAAAGTCACACCGAGGTACTTTATATTGTTTGGGTCTATTATGAAGGGTGTCGTTTCCCTAATTTCTTTCTCGGCTTGTTTCTCTTTTGTATAGAGGAAGGCAACTGATTTATTTGAGTTAATTTTATACCCAGCCACTTTGCTGAAGTTGTTTATCAGCTTTAGTAGTTCTCTGGTGGAACTTTTGGGATCACTCAAATATACTATCATATCATCTGCAAATAGTGATATTTTGACTTCTTCTTTTCCGATCTGTATCCCATTGACCTCCTTTTGTTGTCTGATTGCTCTGGCTAGAACTTCAAGAACTATATTGAATAAGTAGGGAGAGAGTGGGCAGCCTTGTCTAGTCCCTGATTTTAGTGGGATTGCTTCAAGTTTCTCTCCATTTAGTTTAATGTTAGCAACTGGTTTGCTGTATATGGCTTTTACTTTGTTTAGGTATGGGCCTTGAATTCCTATTCTTTCTAGGACTTTTATCATGAAGGGGTGTTGAATTTTGTCAAATGCTTTCTCAGCACCTAATGAAATGGTCATGTGGTTTTGTTCTTTCAGTTTGTTTATATAATGGATCACGTTGATGGTTTTCCGTATATTAAACCATCCCTGCATGCCTGGGATGAAGCCTACTTGATCATGGTGGATGATTGTTTTGATGTGCTCTTGGATTCGGTTTGCCAGAATTTTATTGAGTATTTCTGCGTCGATATTCATAAGGGAAATTGGTCTGAAGTTCTCTTTCTTTGTTGTGTCTTTGTGTGGTTTAGGTATAAGAGTAATTGTGGCTTCATAGAAGGAATTCGGGAGTGATCCATCTGTTTCAATTTTGTGGATTAGTTTGGATAATATTGGTATGAGGTCTTCTATGAAGGTTTGATAGAATTCTGCACTAAACCCATCTGGACGTGGGCTCTTTTGGTTGGGAGACCTTTAATGACTGCTTCTATTTCCTTAGGAGTTATGGGGTTGTTTAACTGGTTTATCTGTTCCTGATTTAACTTCGGTAACATGTGGGGTTTGCATTGAGAGTTAAGCTTTAGTAAGGTTTCTTTTATGAATGTGGATGTCCTTGCAGTTAGAGCACAGATGTTGAGAATTTAGACATAGTTTTGGTGGATTTTTCCTTTGATGAGTATGATTTGCTTTGATTAATTTTTGTTGAAAACATATTTTATTATATATTTGAATGGCTACTCCAGCTTGTTTTTGTGGTACTGGGTTTTTTTTCTGGAAAACCTTTTCCCAGCCCTTTATTATGAAATAATGTCTTTCTTTGTTGCTGAGGTGTGTTTACTATATGCAGCAGAATGATGGATCCTGTTTTTGCGTCCATTCTGTTTGCCTGTGTCTTTTTATTGGGAAATTGAGTCCATTGATGGTGAGAGATATTATGACAAACGATTGTTAATTCCTGTTATTTTCATGTAGGTAGTGTCAGTGTTAGCATTAGTGTTAGTGTGAGTGTGTGTGTGTGTGTGTGTGTGTGTGTGTGTGTGTGTGTGCGTGTGTGTGTAATTAATTAAGGTCCTAGACTTGGAGTTTTACTTTTACGATTTTCTGTAGGTTAGGATTTGTGGATAGATAATATTTGAATTTGGTTTTGTTTTAGAATATCTTGTTCTCTTCATCTACTGTGATTAAAATTTTGCTAGGTATACTAGTCTAGGTTACTATCTGTGGTCTTTAAGAGGCAGTGAGAAATCTGTCCAGGCCCTTCTAGTTTTAGAATCTCTGTTGAGATGTTGGGTGTAATTTTGACATGACAGATTTTTTATGTTACTTGGCCTTTCCACCTTAAAGCTATTAATATACTTTCTTTTTTCTATACATTTAGTGTTTTATTATGTGGCTGGCCGATTTTCTTTTCTGGTAGAATACAGTTGGTATTCTGTAAACATCTTGTGTTGTTGTTGTTGGTTTTTTTTTGTTGTTGTTGTTAATTTTATTTATTTTCATTCCAGTGGTTGGCCCCTCCCACTCCTCCCCTTGCCTCAGAGAAGGTGCTTCCTCCACCAACAGGCATCTGCCTTCCCTGAGTCCTCAAGTCTCGGGACATCTTCTCCCACTGAGGCAATACCAAGCAGTCCTCTGCTATGTATATGCCAGTGGCCTCAGATCAGCCTGTGTGCTGCTGAGTTCGTGGCTCAGTCTCTGGGACCTCCCAGGGGTCCAGGTTACTTGAGACTGCTGATGTTGCTTTAGGGTTGCTCTCCCCTTCAGCTTCTTCAATCCTTCTCTTAATTCAACCATAGGCATCCCCGGCTTCAGTTCAATAGTTGGGTGTAAATATCTGCATCTGTCTCAGTCAGCTCTTGTAGGATCTCTCAGAGAACAGCCATGCTAGGCTTCTGTCTGTAAGCACATCACAGCATCAATAATAGTGCCAGGCCATTGTCTTACCATCCCACTACCGCATCCATAAGATGGATCTGAATGTGGATTGGTCAATGGACCTTCTTTCCTTCAGTCTCATCTCTACTTTTGTCCCTGCAGTTCTTTTAGACAGGAACAATTCTGAGTCATAAATTTTGACTATGGATTGGTAAACCTGTTCCTCCACTTGGGGTCCTGTCTATTTACCAGAGGTTGACTCTTTGAGTCCCCTCTCCCCACTGTTTTGCATTTTGACTGAGGTCACTCCTATTGACTGAATCTAATAGAAAAGAAAGTGTGAAAGAGCCTAGAACTCATAGACACATGGGGAAATTTCTTGAATAGAACACCAATGGCTCACGCTTTAAGATTTACAATTGATAAGTGAGATCTTATAAAACTGAAAAGTTTTGTAATGCAAGAGACACCATCAACAGGATAAATTCCAAACCTACATATTGCAAAAAAATCTTCACTAGTCCTATATATATGATAGTTGACTAAAATTTATAAAGAACTCAAGAAGTTAACTTCCAGGAAACCAAATAACCCAATTAAAAATGGGGTACAGAGTTAAACAGGTAATTCACATCAGAAGAATCTCAAATGTCCAAGAAGTAATTAAAGAATGTTCAATGTCCTTAGTCATCAGAGAAATACAAATCAAAGCGACCTTTGCTCTGAATACATTACACCAATCAGAATGGCTAAGATCAAAAACTCACGTGCAACACATGCTGGCAAGGATATGGAGAAAGAAGAACACTCCTCCATTGCTGGTGGGATTGAAAACTAGTACAATTACTCTGGTAGTTCCTCAGAAAATTGAAAATAGTTCTACCTGAAGATCCAGCTTTCCAGATCCTGGGCATATAACCAAAATATGTTCTACCATACCATAAGGTCATGTGCCCTGCCATGATCACAGCAGCCTTATTCGTAATAGCCAGAAAATGGTAGCAACCCAGATGTCTGTCAACCAAAGACTAGATACAGAAAATGTGGTTTATTTACACAATGGAATACTATTTGACTATTAAAATCAAGGACATTATGTATTTTGCAGGCAAATAGAACTAGAAAATATCATGTTGAGTGAGGTAACTGAGATATCAAAGGACAAGCATGGTATGTACTCACTGATAATTGGATATTAGAAAAAAAATGTACAGAATACCTAAGATACAACATACAGACTTTAAGATGTTTAACAAGCAGGAAGGCCCAAGTAAGGATGCTTTAATACCACTTAGAAGAAGGAACAAAATAATCACAGGAGGCAGAGTGACAGGAAAGACCTGGGCAGAGAGGAGAGTGGGAGGGGAAAACAGAACAGAATCAGGAATGGTGGAGGGAACAGGAGAGAAGCCCAGAAGGTCAGGAAAATGAATGGAAATATGCCTCCTCTAGGGAGGATACATATAGGCATCTCTTTAGGTTAAAGAAATTGTCTTCCTTGATTTTTTTAAAAAAATTACTTTCTGGGCCTTGAACCTAGGTCTCTGCCCTTCCTATTCCTAGGGTCCTAGGTTAAATCCTCCCATAGACTCCTTGATTTCCTTGATGTCTTGTGTAAGGAATATTTTTTAGATTTAACATTTTCTTGGAGTTAAACTTTGTTTTATTTTATCTTCCATGCCTGAGATTCTCTCTTCCATTTCCTGTAAGCTGATAGCAGTGCTTGCATCTGTTGTTCCTGTTCTCTTTCCTAGGTTTTCCATCTCCAGGATTCCCTCAGTTTGTGTTTCTTTATTGCGTCTATTTCTCTTTTCAGATCTTGCACAGTTTCATTAATTTACTTCATCTGTTTAATTGTACTTTTCTATATTTTTTTTTCCAGAGCTGAGGACCGAACCCAGGGCCTTGCGCTTGCTAGGCAAGCGCTCTACCACTGAGCTAAATCCCCAACAACTTTTCTATATTTTAAGGGATTGGTTCATTTCCTCTTTAGAGGCTGCTACCACCTTTATAAAATTGGATATAAGGTTGTTTTCTAGTGCTTTGGTTGTGTTAGGATATCCAGTGCCTGCGGTAGTAGGTTAGCTGTGCTCTGGAGATGCCATACTGTTCTAGTTCTTGTTCTTGTTGATTATGTTCTTATGCTGGCCTTCTCATTGTCTCTATGTTCTTGGCATAGCAGATGTCCATGAAAGTGGGCCTGAACTGGATGTTTCTGGTGCAGCAGGCTTCAGGTGGACTAGACAATGGCATTCAGTGTTAAGTGCACATTCAGTGAAGCTGGAAAAGCTCTGGGGTAATTGGGAGGAAGGAGTGGGACGGGGCAGGATCTAACCTGGATATTCCTTGTGCAGAGGGCCTGGTTGAGGCTAGCGAGCTGTGGCTGGACAGTGGAGCCTGGAGGGATAGGATGTAGCTTGACTTGATGGGCTTTATGCTGATGGATAGTTTTATATCAATCTAATGATTGAAAATGACCTTTAGTAGGACTTGATACTCAGATGCAGAAAAGTGAGTATCTACTTTGAGGAAGGCGATAAAGCTTAGCATCTGCATCCCTCGTCCTTCTTCAGCTGGCTTGGGGCCAGGGATGGAGTAAAAGTGACCAGGCTGACTGAGGACAGATTCTCCATGTGAGGTGTCCTGTTCTTCCTGCTTCTCCTGCAGTAGCCCTAGGCAGTCTACCTGAGTCCCAGCAGCCTCAGTTATTTCTCTGGGAAACATGTGGGTTTGCTCTGAGGGTCCTCTATTCATTTCTTCCTTTACTTTCTTCTTGCTGCAATTCAAATTGCTCAAGATTAAGACCAAATTTCCCTTGTTCAAATAAAAATTGTGCAAGACTAAAAGAACACAAATACCCTTACAACCTCAGCAGATTAATCAATTTTCAATATATAATACATATATCATGTCTAATATTTGCATATGATATATACACATATCATATGTTAAAAATAAAAACAATATATGTATATATTTTGAAGGGTTTGTGTCACTGTGGACGGGGTTTTGGGGTCTCCTCTCATGCTCAGTATTGGTTCAGTGAAGGTAGTCTCCTCCTGGCTGCCTTCCTATCAACATGTAGAAGTCTCGGTTCCTCCAGGGCCATATCTGCCTACATGCTGCTATGCTTCCTGTCATAATGGTAATGAATTGAAACTCTGAATCTGTAAGCTATACCCTTTTTTAAAAACAAGAATTGCCTTGTTCATTGTGTCTCTTCACAGCAGGGAAACAATATATATTGTGTATCCACATATGTAAATATTTATGTAATATGTGTGTATATTATTATACATGTATATATATGTTTATATATATACACATAGCTACATATAAACAAATGTATATATATGTAGTTATATATTATCTATAAATATACATATATGCAGTGGTAGCTACTCTTGGTTGTCAACATGACTACATCTGGAATGAACTAACATCTAGTTCATTAATGGAGGGCACACCTGTGATCCAGAGTTTGAAGCTGGAAGACAAACGATCTTGACATGGGATGACACATGTTTTTGACCCAGATCTTGAGGAATAGTGGCCATGAAAATCTTAGGCCCAGCTAAGGTAGTACACATGCCTTTAATCCCAGGAGACAGAGGCATGTAGATCTCTGAGTTGAAGGCCAGTCTGAGACAGAGTAAATTCCAAATCCAGATGTGGTGGTACACACCATTGATATGGGCCATACCTTCGGCAGGAGGTCTACATAAAAACAATTGAAGAAGGACGGTGCTTCTTCCTCTCCAGCTTGCACTTTCTTGCCAGAACACCAGGATTTCTGTTCATACAGAAGTCCTAGACTTGTGAGACTGAGCATCTACTGGATTCTTGGACTTACTAGCCAAAGCTGCTCCTTGTAAGTTAGCTGGACTTCAGATTGTAAGTCATTCCAATAATTTCCTTTAATATATAGAGATATTCCATAAGTTCTGTGACTCTAGATAACCCTGACTATACATGTGTGTGATATATCAATATATCTACATATATGTACATTTGTTGTTTTCCACATATGTATGTATATAAACACATACACACAGACATCTATATATCATACCTCTCTACTGCTCTCCTCTTTATGTAAGGTATTGAAGTAAAATCTACATGCTCTTGATTTATAAGAATTTTCCCAGCTTGGCAGTGGTGGCACATACCTTTAATTCCAGTCTTCAAGAGACAGAGGCAGTCACATCTTGGAGTTAAAGACCAGCCTGGTCTACAAAGTAAGTTCCAGGCCAGCAAGGGCTACACAGAGATATCGGGTCTCAAGCAAACAAGCAACAAGAACGTTTCCTCTTCCTCACCATATACATTCAGGTAACAAAAGCAGACATTTTGAAGTATGCTGGCATTTAGTTCTGGGATCTCACAATGTTGCACAACTGTCAGATATGAAGGGAGCTGGGTGGGTTAGGTTTCTATGCACATCCCTTTCCTCAAACAACAAAATCCCTCAAGCTTTTTGACAGTGACAGCTAAGCCAAAATATTGACCCTAGACAACAGTAAAAAATGTCACTAATTGTGTCCACAATCCTCATAAGATGTGTTTTTCTTTTGGGGAGGACACTGGAACTTGAACTCAGTGCCTGACACACAGTCAGAAAACGCCCTACCACTGAGTCATCCTTGAGCAGGTGATTAATGTTTTTCTTTGTGTTTGTAAACGTGCATGTGAACTTCAATATGCACAGCCCTCTTCTCACTTTTTGTTTTGACCCAGTGTCTCACTAGGTTGCCCTAGTCACCTTAAACTCACTATCAGATATTTCCGCCTTGACCCAAAAGAAGGGATGGATGAGATGACATTAAACACACTTCAATTTCTTCTCACAGAGAAAGAACAAAGCCAGGGAATTGGCAAGGAGGGATTGCAGCTAGCCAAGCCCTCCTCAGCAGGCCTGGAAGTGACACACAAGAGCTCTGCTCCCACTCCCACAGACTCTGGGTGGATCCTGGCGTCCTCACCCCACCTCTCCATACTTCACAAAAGATTTCCCTGCTGCAAGCCCTTTCCCCTACTTCCTAGTCCTTCACATCCTTAAAGCTCAAAGAACATCACTCAGGTCTCACGCATCATTCCTGCCTGAGCCTTGTGTAGTCAACTTGCCTAGCCACCCACTTGATTTTCCAGTGTCTAGCTTCAAACTCCTTTAGTCATTTCTTTTTTCTTTTTTTTTTCTTTTTCTTTTTCTTTTTTTTTTTTTTGGGAGCTGGGGACCGAACCCAGGGCCTTGCGCTTGCTAGGCAAGCGCTCTACCACTGAGCTAAATCCCCAACCCCTAGTCATTTCTTAACAGATTACATTGCATACCCATTGATGAGTCACCTCACCCTCTCCTCTCCATAGCTCCTGACAAAATTTAGAAAGCTCTGTATGTACATGAATCCCACTGTTCTGGATATCGCATGTCTATGTGTCATATCACACAGGCACTACTGTGTCTGGCTCTCTCCCTGTGAACATTTTAGCAGGCTCACACACAGGGCAGCAGGAAATGGTACATCTCTCCTTTGTCTAATGCAGTAATATTGTGTGGCGTGAGCAATCTCTGCTCCGCCATTCCTCTGTTGGTGGACACATGAGTCACAGCCCTTTGCAACTATGAAGAAGCATGGTGGACTCTGGCTGCACTGCCTGCATGTCCTTGTTTCCTGCTCCTCTGAGTACCTGTCTACAGTGCAATTGCTACATCAAACGCTCCAAAGATGCTGCACCACTCCCCATTTCTACTTCTGTACAGGAAGACCTTGGATACTAGCACTCCTAGGCTGGGCAAACCACGCATCATCTGGAAGGAAGATGCTCTGTGTCAGCTTGTATTTTTAATTACTTTTCTGATGTGGCTGAAGAGAATGAGGAAGGACAAGGGTTGAAAAGAAGCCAGGAGCTCAATGGTTCTTATTATTACTGTAATTCCTATTGCTATGGCTCCCGTTGTGCTCCATGGTAGATATTCTCTGACTATTGATGTTTGTGTGTGAGCATGTGAAAGCACCTTTGTCATATAGTTTGCACAACATCACAAGATGATCAGTTGTCAGACTATGATTATACCTGGTGAGCCCTCTGACAGATGCAAGCAAGGAAGGACTAGACACTGGTGTTTTTGAGAGCCTCATATCACCCCATTACACAGCTACTTCTTGGTGTTAACTTTGTCCAAAATGGAATGTTCAGCATGTAGAAACCCCTAAGCCATGCATGACGTGCTCAAGTGTTGAGATTAGAAAACTGCAACTTTATGGATATATCTTCACCTCCAGTCTGCCACCCCTAATGTATACTGGGTCTCTCCCTTTAGAGGGTTCTTCATGTAGACAATATTTGATTGCTAAGAGGTTGAGAAGCCTAGTCCTCAGGGAATGAGGAGAAATAAACTGTGATACCTAGTTCCTAGGCTCCTATAATAGGTGAAGTGAGACTTTGGATACAAGTTCCAGAACCAGTTCAAAGGAAGCATTAAACACCAGGCTCCTTAGGCAGCTGGGCTGAAGGCAGAATGAAAGGAGAATACTGCTTAATCCTGTCACAAATGACGGGGTGCATGTGGTGTTCAACAGATTACATTGCATACCCATTGATGAGTCACCACACTTTCTCCTCTCCATAGCTCCTGACAAACATTAGAAAACTCTGTATGTCAATCAGGGCCTTGATTGACAGTTAGACACATTGTCAATGTGCACACACTAGGGTACTTTCAATAGATTGCTCCTTTCTTCTCTAATCCTAAGGTTATATGTGTGGTGTCTAAGTACACAATAGGAAGAAATTCTGGGTGTGTAATTCTCTGCTGACCACAGGTCTACCGGTCACTGTGTGTTCTTAGGAGCCATGAGGATCAGGTGTGTTTCAACTTGAATGGACAGTTATCCCTCTGCCTGCAGGCTTCTGCCTGTGTTTCCAGGATCACAGGATTCTCCATGGAAACCCAGTACCCCACACTTATGCACCTTGGCCTCCTCTCCTCCTCTATGTAGGCACTAGAGTGGCTCAGCCCCTGAGTTGCACCATGCACTCTTCTCTCAAGATGTGCCCTGAGGTTCACTGACACTGCCTTCAATGGCAATTCCTACCACCCAGCCCTGCCCCTTTTTCTGCCCTTTACCTACCCATGGCTACATTTTCAAGGCAGTGATTGACCCTTGACCCCTGCAAAGGTCCCTGTAGCTCTGAGTGATTGGGGGATCACACAGGGCAAGGCTCTTTGCCATCTAGTGTCTGTGATGATCTTTTGCAAAAACCAATGTCATCAAGGTTTCAGAGAAATGGTTCCATTGTAATTCGCTCTGAACAAAATTTTCTCCCTGTTCATCAGTCTACCTCCTCCTTCTTTCCTCCCCCTCCTCCTGCTCCTCCTCCTTCTCAGCTGACCTCAGCACATATCTCCCCTTCTGTTCCCAGGTCTTTGTGGGTCCTCTCTGTGAAGCATTCAGAGTCTTGATTCATCATCCACCTTCCAACCACAAGTGTGATGCCCAAGGATGGGATACCCTGCTTGGTGTAGTTTGTCTCTGGGAGTCAGAGAACTTAGAAACCACAATAACTAGCTGTGTATCATGGGGAAAAGATGAAGCTTCTGTGTTCATCTGTTTTGTCATTCATTAAAGGGAGTAACAATAGCATGTAGGTCACAGAATCTGAGAGATTCTATGACAATCTTTATTTCCTCTTGTCACCAGAGCCAACTCCTTGCCAATAGAGGATGAGTCAACAATGTCTGGACACATTCTGGGCAGGTAGACATTTATTGATCCTTTGCTTTTATCCTTCCATTTTGGGTGATGAAGGTGGAGGTTTCCAACTTCCCTCTGAATTTGGTCATCTGGGAACTTAAAGAAAGGCAACTACTCGGTTCTGATTAGGAATGCTAGCAGGATCGCTTCTCGGCCTTTTGGCTAAGATCAAGTGTAGGAATGCTAGCAGGAAAGAAGCTCGTGTGAGCATCAGGCCCCATGCACCTCAGAAATGATAGCTCCAATAGTGTGGAGAGGGTCAGCAGACCCTGCAAGGGTCAGTGGGAGGGACAGACTGTAGTAGGGCAAGAGTGAGGCAGAAACTGGTAACAAAGGGTTTCAGATGCTGCAAATAAACTCAGGGAAGCAAGTTCCCATCTTTGCTTTGGCCTGCTGTGCATATGGATTGGCCTGTAGGCTTGCATATTCCACGAAGGTTGCAGAAGTGGAAGGCAGATATGAGCAGAGCATATCTGGGCAATGGATGTAATGTTGATTCCGGGCTTTTGGTGGAGGTATACAAAGGGGAGTAATCATGGAGAGAGGAAGAAAATCAGAGTTCAGGCTCAGTAATAGGAGTTAGTGTTGCCCAGAGGACTGGGAGCATGACACAGACCATCCATAGGCCCCTGTGATGTGAGACTAGTGAAGTCAGTCAAAGTCACTGTTTAATTGCAAACATGCCACAGCCTATCAGAGGATGGAAGCCAAAAAGCACAGAGAGACAGAATCTGTTAACTTTAAAAGAAGCCTCACTACTTGGGAAGTTCTAGTTTTCTAAAGGGTTGATAACCTTGCCCATAAGGGAGATAAAGACAGAATTTGGTTCTAAAACCATGTATAGGAATTTCCTGACAATGTTAACAAATGTAGCATTAAGTTTTGCAGGCCTGAAGTTATATTTGACTCTCATAGTGGCCTCTGCTTCTGTGCCTGTCTCAGCCATGCCCAGTACAGCATTGTGGATCATCTGTAGGGAGAGAAAGACATCACTCAGTGGAGACTGGGAGGGCAGGAGAGAGGCTTGGAGCAAGCAGTGATGGCTGGTTTTATCTGCTAGTGAAATTTTTTGTTCCTTCCATGAGCTGGGTTTTCAAATCTCTGCTCAGGGCATGAGATGAGGCATCCTTCGGTCTGCTCAGTGTCTGAATCTGTGCCACCCTCAAACCATTACAACAGGAGAACAGGGGTAGGTAATGCCAGACATTTCCCCATAGGCAGCCTCTTATCAGCCCTACAGGGAACAGCCAATGAGCTGGCAGCCATGCAGGTTTCTGTTGAGTATTGTTATCTATTGTAATGCTAACTGTGGAGGACACTAGGACATGGTTGTTCCGGAGGAAGACAGGGTCTGCACTTAGATGGTAAGTGACAGTGTCCCCAACTTATTTCTGAATGATGAATAAAGATGCCAACAGCCAATGGCTGAGCAAAAGATACACAATTAGGGTTACATTCCTGGTTTTGTGGTCCAAGGAGAACCACAAGGAAGAAGCAGTGCAGAAAGAGGAAGGAGAAGCGACCGCCATGGTTTCAGAATCAAGAGACATATAAAGTCTTAACGTATATAAAGAGAGAGGGATAGAAGTATATTTATTAACAGAGATATTAATTTCCAAAGGGGAAAATACAAAAATTGCTATAAATATTCTAGGTAAAGAAGGGAGAAATAATTGAAGTTGATGAATAAATAAATCCAGGCTTTTTTTGTAGTTCTTTTTTTTTAAAGATTTATTTATTATATATAAATACATTGTCGCTCTCTTCAGACACACCAGAAGAGGGCATTGGATCCCATTACAGATGTTTGTGAGCCACCGTGTGGTTGCTGGGATTCGAACTCAGAACTTCTGGAAGAGCAGTCGGTGCTCTCAACCGCTGAGCCCTCTCTCCAGCCCTTAAGAGTTATTTGACTCTTCTTTAGTTTAAAAATGACAAAGCAGCTGGGTCTGAGGTGGTGCCCTCCTGTAACCCCGGCACTTGGGAGAGAGGTAGAGGCAGTAGGATTGGGAGTTCAAGGTTGTGTCCAGCTACATAGGAAGGTAGAGGGCAGCACAGGTCATTACAAGAGCCTGCTTTGAAAGAGGAAGAAGGAGTTTGGTGATAACTGAAGAATCATGGTGCCTGCTCTGCTTTCCAGAAAGCGAAAGCATCCACAACACCTACCTGTTACTTACAGTTTTTAATATTTCATTGTGGATCATCCAGTGAGCTTTAGTTTAAATGCTCTAGGAGCTCATGGACTGTTGCTAATGGACTGGGGCCTAGAACTCATTAGAGTGCTTCCTGGTTGCCCAGCGTGCTGGCCGGCTTTGCTCTTTCAATTGCCATCGCTCAGAATATTTATCTTCCTAAGCAGCACAAAAGGATCACTAGGGTCAGAATGCTAGTGGAACTTACATAATGAAAGAGAGCATTCTCAAACAGACAAGTGCTTCAGTGAGGGTCTTCCCGGTTCCTCTGGACAAGTTTTCCTTCCAGTATCACTTACGGGCTGGAGTACAGAGTCAGGTTTGCAATGCCGCTCTTTACTGTGTACCTCTTATCTTGTCCCCAGCAGTGATGCTGACATACGAAGGGTGTATACTTCCTCTGTAAAATACTGCAAGGTGGGGCAGGAGAGATGGTTCAGCTGTTGAGAAAGAGCATTTATTGTTCTGTGAGATTCTGTCTTCTGCACCCACAACAGACAGTTTACAAGCCCTGGAACTCTAGTTCCTAGAGATCCAATGCTCTCCGGCTTATTTGGGTACCTGCAAACACATGGCATATATAAATCCACTTAGCCTCTTGTACAAGACATGCTAGTAAAAATAATCAATCTTTAAACTATTGTAAGAGTGCCTCTCAGTAAGCTTCTTACCCATATCTTTCTTATAGTCTTCACCTTTATGCTTTTCCTTGTGTGTTTGGGAGGTGCATTTGTGGATGTATGGAGGCCTGAGGTCATTGCTGAGTCTTCCTCATGGGGCTGGAGAGATGGCTCAGTGGCTAAGAGCACCGTCTGCTCTTCCAGAAGATCCATCCTTGTAAATCCAGGCTTTGATCTCAATATATAGTAGACTAAGTCGTGAACACAGATAAAAGGAAACCCATCATAATAATTAGTAATAATTGTTTTAATTATCAAAATGAAGATTTTTATAGGTTCAGTGGTTTTAATGGTTTTAAAAATGCTCTGTGAGAGAGAAAGTAGATCAGGCCTAAATAAAAAGAGCCTGCTAAATTGAGTCAGTCTATACTTTTGATGACGTTGGGTAGGATCTAAACAGATGCACTCTGTATTTGTTTTAACAAGAAAGAAAAAAAAAGCTTAAAATGCTTTACAAACTACCAAGGATAATATTTGATAGAGGAAGACTCTCTGAATGTCTTGGCTGCAGACAGGAAGCAAAAAATCAAAAACAGCAAACAGGACAGGTACCACAATTGCTAATCCCTCTACTTGGGAACAGCTCTGAAACTGGCTGAGACTTAAAAATACCTCTAGCCAGAACTTCAGCTATACAACGATGATAAATCCTTTTGGCTATAAAATCCTCAAATTCATCATGTCATCCTTTCATATGGCATGAATGAAGATTCTTTTTGACTTGGTTATTAATCAAACTAATTAATAGGGGGACATTTTTATTTCTCTTGTTCAAACAAGGAGCAGAATTTCATCCTTAACTGATCTGTGCACCTTGCACATTCCACACAAAAGTCTTCATAGAATGAAATACCAAGAGGGCAGACCTGATATTCATATTCATATTCAGCCTCAGGGATGCTGAAGTGACCTGCTGTTCTAGCTCTGTGCCTGATCACGCCTAAGAAGATGCTGTTTCCAGAGACTTCATTAAAGAAAAGCTTCAGAAAGGGCTGCTTATTTCCAATGATCTCGGTTCATCCAGCCTTTCAGATGGTTTCAGTCAGGACTTCAGTTAACCTCTGAACTTTCTCAAACATAAAGCCTGGACAACAAATAATGTCTGCTAAATTTATTTTGATTTAATTATTTGCCTCAATTCAGCATGAAGCAGATATAAACTGGCTGTCTTCTAAATCCCTTAAGGAATATCGGAGACTGACCACACAGTCACTAACAATTTTTCAAATTTTGAAGCTACATCCCTACATACTCAAATATATATTCCTTCTGAAATCTCTGATGGAATTGAACTAGTAACAGTCTCACAATTGAACCTAAGTTCTTTAGCATTAAAGAAGGTGTTCTAGATTTAAAAGGATAGTTTTCATATGATAATACAAGTTAAAATAAAAAATGGTTGACATACAGAATTATAGGTTTATTAAGATAGGATAGTTGACAAAATAATTAATGTAAATAATGTAATGGACTAGATGGTGTAAGTAACTGTATATCATACCTTATAATTTTCATAATGATTATATTGTGTTCAATTTACATCTGGACAAAAATAGCTTTTCATTGGATTAAAAAGGGAATTGCTGGGATTCGGTGCTTTGAATGCTGAGTAGTGAGCTCCCAAGACCTGGCTGTCCCAGAGACACGGTACTTAGATGCTACATGACTCTGTCCCCAAATTATTTCTGATTGGTAAATAAAGATGGCAACAACCAATAGATGGGAAGAAGAGACATAGGTGGGTTGTAGGCTTCACAGGCATGGATTGTGAGGAGAACCATGAGGAGGAAGAAGTGAAGGAAGAGGAAGGAGAAGTCACTATGTGTTAGGAGAGAACTTGGCGGGGGGCTGGCCAATTGCAGTTAAGAGCAGCCCAGAAGATACATAGTGAGTAATAACTCAGGGTTTCCATAGGAAAGTAGAAACTAATAGTGCAGAGGCTAGGCCACTGCCAAATTATTGTGCTGTTTAAGGCTTATTGTAAATATAAAGGTTGTGTAGGTCTTTCGTCTAGGAACTTAAATAGCTAAAGTGGGGTAGAAAACGTGGCTGGGAATAAATAATTTCTACAACAAATTTCAGCTTTTTTGTGCTCCAACATCATTGTGATATTCATCAGCATTGCACCGACATGGCTTAAAATTTCCAGACTACCATGGCCTGGTGGTACAGATTTTAGCCCAGGGCTCTGAGTGGGCCCTGGGCAGCACACTAAGCACCATCAGGCTGCACACCTAAAAATGTGGTATGAGGGTCTAAGGGCATCTTCTCTCCTATTCTCAGGATTTTCATCAGAATTGCCATTGTTCTCTTGTTATTACCTTACTGCTACTATTGTGTGTGCTGGTCAAGTAGTAATGGCTGAGCACTGCAACGAAGAATCTGAGGCCCTTCAGTGGATTGTGGGTGGCCCTGTAGTGGGATATGGGTGGCTCTGCAATAGATTTTGGGTGGCTCTAGGGGAATTGTGAGAAGCCCTGCAGCGCAGCACAGGATGGTACCCAAGCATAGACACTAGCCCTGCATTGTTTAATGCATGAGTTCAAATCCTGGGGGTAAAGAGTAACTGGCTACACACTCCAAGAAGGAGTAACTGGGCTGTGATTTACCTCTCTTAGGCATGAGGGATCCCAGGTATGCAGGTTTTCTCACTCATTGAGCATCCTTACACACCCACATGGCCTTCACTGCTTAATTCAGGATCTAAAGTTAAAGACCTTCTGTTTCATGTCTTACCTGAGGGACTCTTATGTTCTTGGCTCCTGTGATACCTGACAGATCAGCCTATGTGTTAAAGACTTCTCTGATACCCAGCTCTAGAAGAATGTCTTCTAGTATGTGAACACAGATAAAAGGAAACCCATCATAATAATTAGTAATAATTGTTTTAAATTGTTTTAATTATCAAAATGAAGATTTTTATAGGTTCAGTGAACAACGGTACTGCGCATGCGCAGGTTTTGCACCTGGTGTCAGTTGGCCAGTAATATGCTAATGAGGGGCGGTACCATGCTAGTGAGGTGATTCATTCTCTGCCAATCCCTGGAGGACAAGCAGTGGGGTGATAGTGGGATGACAGTGGGGTGATAGTGGGGTGACCCGTGCCCTGCCAATCCCTGAAGGATTATTAGCATACTGTTGTGTATATAAGGCAAGCGCTTTTGCTGCTCGAGGTCCCCGTATCAGCAATGAGGGTGTCCTGCAATAAATGCTGTTGACAAGGATCCGATGGTGTTGCGTCTTCCTTGCCGGACGAGGCGGGCGCGACAATTCTTACCTGTAAAGAGGAGGAAATTCAACATCGTCATTGATGTCCTTTCCTCCAGCTCTGAGACCATTTCCTTGATTTCCCCCCTGGCTCTGTATCCTCATATAGTCATTGATGAGCTTTCTTGCCTCACAAGGCTCCTGGAAGTTGGCTGTGAAGACCTCTGTCAGGTATAGAGACCTTGTCTTCTCCTTGAACACATTCAGGAACTGCAGGTGCTTTTCAACAAACAGGGCATTGCTTCTACTGATCTGTCCCTGGCCCCCTGGCTGGCTGAGCCTATGAAGGAGGTCCCTATAGTTCTTGAGGATGTCTGCCTCAGGGGTCTCTGTGAGATTGAACTTGAGACCTTCTAGAATCTCCTGTAAGGTGTTGCCCTTTGTGCCCAGAGACAAAGAGGCCAA
This sequence comes from Rattus norvegicus, assembly GCF_021556685.1. Classification (NCBI taxonomy): domain Eukaryota; kingdom Metazoa; phylum Chordata; class Mammalia; order Rodentia; family Muridae; genus Rattus; species Rattus norvegicus. The sequence continues at coordinate 129,257,143 of NC_141539.1, read as the reverse complement.
GGAAGTTGCGATGCTAAGTGGAGAGAAGACAATATTTGTATCTGGATTCTTCAAAGCCAACTGTTTGTAGAGACTTAAGGCAAAGTCAGTGTTGATGGAGGCCAGTGTTCCACTGTCTAATTGTTTTTTACTGTCTTGGTCCTTCTGGACTTCAGGGTGCTTTCCTAGTGTGCCATCTGTGCAGCAGAGAACAGCAGGGCAAACACCCGCCTTAATGTTCCACAAAACTGCAATGAAGGCCACCTTCTCTGTTCTTGAGGATGAAAAATTAACATCCTTTGAGTCAGGGAGGATGAGCAGGGGCTTTGACCACCTCCTGGTCCTCCCACCTGGTGGGCATTATGCCCTGCTCTGCTGGCCTCCATGGCTCTTTGACTGCCAAAGAGAGGTTCTCCTGAGACTTTGGGGAATCAGATGGCATTATTATATCATTGGTTCCCTCCTACCATGGAGAAAGTGCTGCTTCAGATGCCTATTTTTCCATTTAAATGAATGGCATCCAGATGGGGAGGGTCTTTCCAGCCTCACAAATGAAAGAAGAGAAATACTTGGAGCTTGATAACAAGCATTGTGCATTCTTAATGTATAATTCCTTCTCCCATTCGGGATTGGAATAAGCTCACATTAGAACTCAGGAAACCCTCTTCCTTTGCGTGTGTGCCCTCTATTATCAAGAAGCTCTAGTCCATACTGAAGGAAGGAACCTTGGATGAACTTTGTATCCCTTAATCTAGTGCATGTTTCTTTGAGTGAGGAGATTAATTGAGTGAAAACACTGGATATATTTGGCTCAGTGCCAAAGCCCTGTCATCACTGAGAACACCTACTAGAAGGACCAATAGGGAGAGGTTTTTTTCAACCTTACCAGGGTACCACATGGCCTCAGGATTGGAAGGCATCCAGACTAGAAAAATAAGAAGTGGTTTTCAAGTGCCTGATACTTGTAACTGATCTCAATTTGTCTGACAGGGTGGCTCTGTGGTGGCAAGCAAATATCTGTATGCAGTATGTTGTGTGGCCCATTAACATGATTAGGAAAATGGTTTGGCTCTTCAAATATTTGGTAATTGATGTGGAGCATGCCCAGAGGGCTAACTCATCTATACTCCCCTTCAGTAAAGAACACACGTGAACTTTTGCGATTGTGATAAACATAGCCTCCCATTTGTACCCTTTGTCCACACTGTACAAGAGTTGAATGGCAAAGTAGATGAAGAGAAATGGAAAAGCAAGGAAGGACAGGGAAGAGAGAGGGCAGATGTGTTGTGGGGGAAGGAGGAGTGGGAACGTGCAAGGAAGAGGGGGTATGACAATAAAATAGGGAGGAAGGGATAGGATGAGGGATCCAAGAGGAAAATGGAGGGGAGAGGAGACTGGAAGAGTGTAGGAGAATGGCTGAGCTGTTGATTTCTTTTTCTTGCTAGGTGCACCTATATCCCTTCTTCTTTGCCATGTATTTAGCAGGGAATTGTGGTCCCTGACCCCAAAGAATCTCCTGTGTTAAGTGAGCATAGCACTAAGACCCCTTCTCCCAGACGAATTCTTTAATTATTCTGTTCCTTCCTGGCTCTTATATCAACATCTGGACTAGGCAAGATCTCAGTACTTCCTCTGTGGAGGGTCACAGGAACAGCCTTCACTTACTTTCCAGAAGCATAGCCCATGGCACCTGCAACTTCTATAGCCTTGATGATCTAGACGAGAGTGAAGTTTTTATACATTACAGACATGTCCCCTGACTCAACCCCCATTGCCTAAGAATAATTTCTCACCTCCTCCAAACCAAAACTGCAAGCCATAGCCAGTAACACAACCTTGAGGAAACTTCTCTCTCTTTCCCCAGATAGATGTAGATTACCTGAAGACCTGATACCAGCTTCCAGTATCCTTGTTAGGTAAGTCCAGTGCAGCGTTGCTGTCTTTCTGGTGTGCTTTTTTCTCTACCAAAACAATGTGCATTCATCTCCAGGGACTCCTCCCTGCTGTTACAAAATGCTAATCAAGACATCTGGGCTCTGTGCTCACACTTGAGAAGGACAGACAGAATGATTTGTGGTGACTACAGGCTTTATATTGCAGAACACCAAGAGGTGGGAAATCCACTAACAGTGTTCTAAACTAGAGGCCAACTGGTAGCCCTCACTTTGGCTTCTGTTTCTGTAATAGTTAAAAGTCAGTCTGGAAAAGGTGAGCAGTCAAGGCAAAAGACAGGACACCAGCACTGACCCAATTGTCACCAGGAAGAGCTGTAGCTAACCTTGTTCCGGGCTTCCCAACTCACTTCACAAAGGATACAAATCTATGTCTGTGTTCCTTGGTCTATTTATGGAAACTCACAGAATAATAAACACATGACTTAATGTTCACAGGCCTTTGCTTGCATCTATATTATCCTCCTTGCTGCCAGAAAGGCTAATACTGAAGGGAAGCTGCCTGTGCTTGGCAGTGGAGGAAATCAAAAAGAGGCTGTGTCTGCAGAGAGTGGCTGGCTGATAAGAATTTCTGTTCAGTGGGGAGCTCAGAGTCTTGAGGGTCCATCCTGAAGTCTAAGACCTTATTGATAGCTAAGTTTCCTGTAAAGAGAATCTCTTGCCTACTCTATGTACAGAACCATCCCTTTTCAACCAAAACCTGAGGTACTATTAGCTGAGGCAGGAAATAGGAGGTGAGACTTTCGGTAGAGAGAGGAACTCTCTGATTGAGTCAGGTTCAGGAAGAGAGTCTGCCTGGACTTTGAAGAGACAGATCAGGAAAAGGAGAGGTAAGCAGGTTCGTGGCAGAACTTAGACTAGTTTAAAGGAGATAATGGGGTTTCAAGCTAGCAGAAGTGATACAAAACTTGTGACCTAGGCATTTTATTCACAAATAATGTCTCAGAATCATTATTTTGGGAACTGTGGTATATTGGACAGTTCAGTTACAGTTTTGGTTTGATGGAACATCCATGTTTTGCTTCTTGTGTGTTAGAACCAATGTCTGTGACAATAGAAACGATTACCTCAGCAGACAACTAGGTGCACCCCATATGCTTAATGGCAGCTCATGATGTTTTGAGCCTAGAGGAGCTTCCCCCATCTTGTCGAGGCTGCCTCTCAGGCATCCACCCATGCCCTTTCAACTTGCCTTCACCTGGGACTTTCTTTTTTAAAGCTGTAAAGTATCGATGAGACTGCTTCCACATAGGAACAGGGAATTCATGTAATGGAAATCTGTGTTCTCTGACTGCTGTCACCCAAAATGGCTCCAGAATGAAGGCTCGTTTTCCCTTTTGGATGAGAGTTGTGGGTTTTGTGTCAACAGTGCTGTTAGAGACTCAGTAAAAACTTCTAAGTTCCAAAGTCGCTGCCCCATATTGGAAGTACATATTCTAAGAGGAAGCAATATGGTGGGGAAAATAAGATTTACAGTGGGTCACTTCATGCCAAAAATGTAGATCATTCCTGTTTTCCAGGAGGCACCCTAACATCCCCACAATTCTGCTACTTCAGGAAGGGACACCTAAGTCTGCTTCAATTTAGATAACCTGAATCGGCTCACACCTGCCTACCTGCTGTCAAAGAAATACCTGTTTGTTCCTCTGATACTTTGCTTGTTCTCCTGCACACTGACACAGACACAGACACAGACACTGACACACACACACACACACACACACACACACACACACACACACACACACACACACACACAAACGAAACCAGATTTTTTAAAACCAGGTTATTGTCCATTTTGATGCATCACTGCTTCCTGGCTAATGTTTGACTCTAACTGAAATGAAGTGCCATTTTTATACACTTCTCAGGGAAGATGACTTTGTTTGGCAGAATGCTGTTGCCCACCATATTCACCCTTCCTGTTTAGAGTTGGCCTTCCCACCTGGTTTTCTCCTCCTCTGTGCTGACTAGATTTATGTCAACTCAACATAAACTATGCCCAAGTTGAGGAAATGTAATCTTAAATGACAAATGCCCATTCAAGGTCTGGTTCCAGGCAAGCAAATAGGACATATTATTAATTATATTAAATTAGAGAGCTCAGCCCATTTGGGTGCTATCATCTCTGGCTCATGGTCCTGGGCTTTTATAAATAAGGAGGCAGAGCAAGCCATGTGAAGTAGGCCAGTAAGCAGCATCCCTCCATAGCTGCTGCATCAGCTTCTTCCTCCTGCTTTCTGCCATGTTTGGCTTTCTGTCCTGATTCTCCTTAATGGTAAACACTGTTTAATATACAGAAACCCCTTCCTCCCCAACTTGCTTATTGGTCATGGTGTTTCATGACAACAATAGAAACTATAACTGAGGCATTCCCTTACTTTGTCCTCTCTTCTCTAGACGCCTACATGCTTAAGTGGCATTTTGTAGCTGACTCATCACTGTCTATCTTTCATTGGATTTCTGGAGCCTGCTGTCTCTCTGTTTTTCTGGACTCCTAGATCCTATGGAATAAATGCCCATCAAATGCTTCAGGCAGCTCCCTGTTGCACTCCTATATGCCCCATCTGAAGTAAAGGGATGCTTGTACCCTGTGACGCTGAACCTCTTTCTGACAAGTCTTTCTCTTTGGAACACCCTCAGACTGAGACTCTGTCCCTACAGCACTCAGAGCTTCTTCCCTAGCTGTCTCTCAATTCCTATGCTAATGGACTCCTCCTCATGGTGGCATTCCTTTACACACTTTCTCATGTCTCTCCACCTTCCTTTTTCTTCTTAATGCCTCTGCTGCCACCTTTTCAAGGTTGGCATTCTTCTGTTTGCTGTCTCTGTGGCATGCTGAACCCTGAACTCTTCCCATTCCAAACTTAAGTCTTCTACTCCACTTGCTTGTCACCTTAAGTCACTTTCCATCCCCAAAACTGGAACGGTCATTAAGACTCACTGCCTTCTTTTTACTGCAATATGATTCAGCCCTATACAATCTTGACTTTATCAACAGAAAGGAAATGCAATATGTGATTATCAGGTTCTCATTGACATCACACATGTCACTGTGCCTGCAAATGGTCTGAGAGGCTTCCTTCAGTCTTTCTTTGCCCTTCATTCCTGGTCTCCAACTCTGCTCCATGCAACAACCTAACATCCTCCCGAAGATGATCAGAACTTAGAGCTTCTGTCTCCCTCTCCTTTCAGCTTTGATCTACAGGACACAGCCCTTCCATGGGTCCTGATGGAGTCTTTAACCTTCCCTCTGAATCACCCCAAAACAGCTTCATTGGAACATGGAGTGTGTTTTTATTAAGATCCTGAACTTACCTTTTGCTCCACTCACTGAGCCTTTCGACTCCTTTATAAAGATCCCCGTGACTCCTCTACTCTCACTGAGACATATCACAGACTTATCCTGTGAAGGAGAAACATTACACTCTGCACTGCATGATCTACTCCTGTTCACCTTGTGAACAATCTGTCCTCTCCTTTCCATTGCTCTAACTTACCATGTGTATTCTGCCTCAGGACCTTGGCCCTTGCTCTCAGTTCCTGAGAGCCCCAGTACTGTGTTCCTTTTCACAGCCCAGTTTCTTATCCCCTTGAATTCTCAGTGTATGAGAAGCTGCCTCACTTCTGCTCTTGCTGTCTCCATGGTTGTTTTTCCTACATGTTTCTCGAATGCTGTGTTGCACGAGTCATGGTTTCCTACATGAAAGTTAGTTCACAGGGAGGTACTCTCCTAACTCATGCACTGCTTATGTCTTATGGTTGGCACTGACTGGATGTTCATGTACCCAACTTTGGGGATCTCATCCTAGGGTTCATGCTCTTTCCACAGATCAGAGGCACTTCCCTTACCAATCTCCATCTCCCACTTTCCTAAACTAACTTTCCTAAACTGCTTGCCTTAGCTTACTCTGTTTGGATCACTTATTTCCAGAACTTGTCATCATGCCAACATTCTTCTCCGATGCCATTCTTCTATTTGATCTTGAGAGGTATGGACTCTCTGGACTTCAGTTTATATCTGTGTAGGAAGACACAAAAGAGCTTTCTCTTCAGGTCCCAGCCACTTCAGGATCCTAAGTTTACCATGCAGACATGGCCAAGTCCAAGAACCATACCACACACAACCTGTCCTACAAGTGACACAGAAATTGCATTAAGAAACCCTGTCACAAAGATAGAAATCTCTTAAGGGGGTTGACTCCAAGTTCCTGAGGAACATGTGCTTTGCCAAGAAGCAAAAGAAAGGCCTGAATAAGATGCAGGCCAACAATTAAAAGGCAGTGAGTGTATGCACAGAGGTCTTCAAGGCCCTTGTGAAGCCTCAGGCCAACAAGTCCAAGATGCCAAAGGGCCCCAGCTATAAACTCAGCCATCTGACTTTATCGCTCACCCCATGCTTTGGAGGAGGATTCGAAGCTAAATGGCCAAGGGTCATAGGCTCTGCCAAGCCAAGCCCAAGGTTCACACAAAAGCAGAGGCCAAAGCTCCAGCTAAGGCCCAGGCATCAGGTCCAGCTCAGGCTCCCAAAGGTGCCCAGGACCCTGTCAAGGCACCATAGAAAAGGTTCCTTTGAAGACAGACAGACTGCTGTCACACACCTACCTACACACTATTTGCAGATGACCAGTGTCCTACAGTGTTTTTACAAATAAAGTTGAGACAAGAAACAAAAAGGAAGAAGCAAGAGACTCCCAGCCCACCCAGAAGCTTAGCTTCCTGGAAGCCTCTTGTCATCAGAGCCTCCTCCATGCTGAGGCTCTGTTTTCTTCATTCCATGGCCCATCTGCCTTGGTGAATATCTTGGTTTGTTCATAAAACTGAGACCTCATCTTTTACTATATTAGCATTCATAAACACCCCAAACACGATTCTGAATTCATTCACACATTCATGCATTCATTCATTCACTGATGCTCTGCATCTAGATCTGATCTTTATGCATGAGGTAGGTGATGGGCCACAGAAGCTGGCCCTGAGTCTTGGGTCTAGGGGTTGGGGGTAGACACCTGGAGATCGTGGTGTTGTGGTACCTGCTGTGTAGCCAGAGTGGTGGCAAACCATCTGATGTCAAGATTCTTATCCAGTCCTTTTTCTCTTTGTGACTTGTTGGTAAGAGTTCACTGTGGACTATGCTTCCTCAAAGGTCCACAAATCTCTCTGAACTTGAGTTAAACCTGCCCTGTACCACGATGTCTAGTGAAAAGCTGCTCAGTTCTGCATTGAGCCCCCCTTAAAGGGACCATTCACAGCTAGCCATGTTAGCCTGCATCCTCTTGGCAGTATCTTGACAGACGCTTGCCCTACATCTGTTCTAGGGTTGTAGGTGTTACAGAGCTGATGTTAGAGGTTAATGCAAATGCAGGTAACTGGAGAGAAGAGAGCAGAGGCACAGAGCAGGAGCAGCTCTAGCAGGCTGCCCAGAGGAAGATCCTCCCAGCTGGGTAGTGAAGAGGAAGGAGAGCAGGGGTGCTTCAGAGGATGGGAGCTCACTCTGGGTGTTCACAGCTGGGGTGAGCCTGCAACCCTGTTCCTTCCTCCTTTGTGTGCTGCTGGAGAGCACGGTAGTTTTGAAACAGTATGTGTATGTCTCCTGTGTGTGTGTGTGTGTGTGTGTGTGTGTATGCATATGTATGTATGTATGTATGTATGTATGTATGTATGTATGTATGTATGTATGTACAGGAGAATTAGTTGCTGTAGGCTGTGTCCTGATCAGCTGGCTGGGCATCCAAGGGTCACATTCCCTTGAAGTGCTTGAAGTGAATCTTTTCTATGAACCTTCCAAGGAACTAAAAAGTCTCAAGGGTCAGCATGGCCCTGATACTGAGGTTTATCCACAGGGAGACAATGGGATGCTAGACTGCTACATATACAGAGGGTGAGCGGAGGCTACACCTGACTCAGTTTACACAGCACAAATATCCACATGACAGTAGTCCTGCCTTGCCCTTTCTTGGTACTTTTGGAACATGCTTAGTGTACAGGATGTGTGTCAAAACGAACTCCTTTGTGTATATGTGTGTGTGTGTGTGTTTCTATTTTTAATTTGGTATTATATTTATTTACACTTCAAATGTTATCCTCTTTTCCAGTTTGCGATTGGAAACACCCTATCCCATTTCCTCCTGCCTGCTTCAGTGAGGGTGATCCCTCAATCACATACCCACTCCAACCACATGGCCCTAGCATTCCCCTACACTGGGGAATTGAGCCTTCACATGACCAAAGTCCTTACTTCCCACTGATGTCAGATAAGGACATCTCCTGATACATATGCAGCTGGAGCCATGGGTACCCGCATGTGTATTCTAGGTATATACCCAAAATATCCACCAACATATAACAAGGACACATGTTCCATTATGTTTATAGCAGCCTTATTTATAATAGCCAGACCTGGAAAGAACCCAGACGTCCTTCAACAGAGAAAAGGATACAGCAAATATGATACATTTACACTATGGAATATTAATCTGCTGTTAAAGCAATGACTTTATGAAATTCTTAGGCAAATGGATGGAACTAGAGTATATCATCCTGAGTGAGGCAACCTAGGCACAAAAGAACACACATGGTATATACTCACTGATAAGTGGATATTAGGCCAAAAGCTTGGAATACCCAAGATATAATTCATAGATCACATGAAGCTTAAAAAGAAAGAAGACCAAAATGTACATACATAAGTCCTTTTTAGAACTGGAAACAAAATACTCTGCCCTGGGAAGGAATCCAGGTACAATGAGTGGATCAGATCCTGAAGGAAAGGCCATCCAGAGACTGCCCTACCTGAGGATCCATCCCATATGTAGCCACCAACCCTAGTCACTATACCTGATGCCAAGATGTGCTTGCCTGATATAGCTGTCCCCTGAGAAGCTCTGCCAGAGCCTCAGTGATACAGATGAGGATGCTTGTAGATAACCAATGGGCTGAGCACGAAGACGTCAATGCAGAAGTTAGAGAAAGGACTTAAGGAGATGAAGGGGTCTGCACCCAATAGGAAGAACAAAAATATCAACAAACCAGACAGACTAGAGCTCTCAGGGCCTAAACAACCAACCAAAACAAACTCTTATTTGCTGATCAATATACTCTTGAGCCTCAATTTCACTGCCTGCCTCTTCTCTGCTGCGGGATGACATGAAGGTCACATTTAGGGACGCATACATCCTCAGTCACTAGAAAATGCAGGAAGCCAACCTCTTCTGATTTCCCTTTCTGCCCAGCACATTGTGGACGAATGCTGCTCATTCCTGGGACTGACAAGATTTTATCGCTAGAGAGTTCATGGCTGTTAAACATGTCCTGCCTGCCCATCCCTGTGGGCTCAGGTGCTTTTAACACTGTGATGTCAGGGTGCATATCAGTCTAATGATGGAGGATGACCATCACACTCAGATGCTGAACATTTAGTTTGAACTTTAAGGAAGAGGATGAACCTTAACAACTGCATCCCTGCTCCTTCCTCAGCTGTCCAGGGGATCAGGGAAGGAGTGAAAGTGACCTGGCTGACTAAGGGCAGAGAGGAGTCTGTGAATCAGGTGTCCTGTTCTTCCTGCTCCTCCTGCCAGCAGCCCTAGGCAGTTGACCTGAGTCCCAGCAGCTTCAGTTATTTCTCTGGGAAACATGTGGGTTTTCTATAACAGGACTACATATGTCTTTTCTTTTATGTTCTGCTTGTAGCAACTCAAATTGCTCAAGTTCAAGGCCAAGTGTCCCTTGCTCAAGCCAAACCTGTGCAAGACTATAAGAACAGAACACCCTGATTTGTCCATTTCCAATTTATTGGAGATATATAAAAATAAATGTATAAATATATGTATGTATGTATAAATATGTTCAAAATGAAAATTTGTTGAAAAAGTATGTATTTACACACACAAATACATTTGTGTGTATGTATAATACATTCAAATACACATATTTACACAAGTTTATGTGTGTGCATTTGCAAATATATATACATACCTACAACACATACATATACATATAATATATATGTGTACACACACACATGCGCATTCACGAGATTGAACTCAGAGCCTGACATACTCAGAAAACACCCTACTACTGAGTCATCCTTGATCAGGTATATAATGTGTCTTTGTGTGTTTATGAATGTGTATGTGTGCTTCCATATGCCCTGCCTTCGTTTTCTGTTTTGTTTTGACACTGCACCTCACTAGGTTGCCCTACTGACCTTAAACTCACTCTCAGACATTTTCTCCTTGCCCCCAAAGGAGGAGGGGATGAGATGAATCTAATCACACTTTAATTTTTCCTCACAGTGAAAAGGCAAAGCCAGGGAACTGGCAAGGAGGGACTGCAGCTGGCCAAGTCCTCCCTAGGAGGCCTGGGAGTGAATCAGAGGAGCTCTGCTCCCCACTCCCAAGGCTCTGGTGGAGCCTGGTCTTTTGTCCCCATATCATGCTATGTTCCCATATCCCAATAACACACACACAAACTTCATATCCAGCACCTGGGTCTTTCCTCTGCTGCACAGTCCCTTCACATCCTAAGCGCAGAGAGCCTCCTGCAGGGCTCATACATATTTCCTGTCTGGGCCCTTTATCCAGTGTCTACTTTCAAGCTATGTTAATCACTGCTCAACAGACTACCTGCCCATTAATTAGTCACCCTCCTTCCCACATAGCTCTTGATTATCGTTAGAACACCCTTTATATTCATGAATCCCTGTGTACTGGGTATTGTATGTCTATGTGTCACATCGCACGGACCCTATTATGTGCAGCTATTTCACTGTAAGCAGGTTGGCAGGCTCACACACTGGTTGGCATCTCTCTCGTTTGTCTAATGTAGTAATAGTGTGTGGCCTGAACAAACTCTGCTCATCCATTCACCTGTCTGTGGACACTTGAGTCACAGCCCTTTGCCAACTATGAAGAAACACGGGGGATGCTGGCTTCACTGCCTTGCTGTCCCTGCTTCCTGATGCTCTGAATACCTGTCTACAGTGCGATTGCTGCATCAACCTCTCCAAAGATGCTTTACCATTCTCCTCCACTTCTACTGCGGTACACCAAAGCTTTGGATTCTAGTCCTGCAACTACACACCACTTGGAAGGACAAGTTCAGGACATATGCCTGCATTTTGAATCAGTTCCTATGATGTAGCTGTGGGGGTTGCGGTAGTGTGAGGGTGAAAGTGGCAGCCAGGATGCTGATGGTTATTATAACCCTTTCTCCCTGTCCCATACTGCACATGACAGACATTCTCTGGTCATTGATGTATAGATAGGTGACATTGGCAATGACCTGTCAGATAGTTGGGGTAAAGCCTAAAGGTGACTATATGTCAGGGTTTCATTAGTCCTGGTGGGTCATAAGACTGAAGCAATTAAAGCAAGGCATATGGTATGCTTGACACCCCACCCCTCAGCGGCTTCCCTTTTTTAAATTTTAAGAAATGGATGATCAGCATGTAGAAACCACTGAGCGATGGAGGAAGTTCCCAGGCATTGAACCTCACTGAACAGCACTCTTTGCAGGCACCTATCTTTCCCCTCCACAGTCTGTCACCTCTATTGCACACTGGGTCTCTCAACTTCTTCACCAGGACAATATTTGATTGTCATTATGCATGCAAAACGTTAGCCCCCAAGGAATGAG